>NC_080169.1:100010115-100310115 GCF_950295315.1 Erinaceus europaeus
TCTCTCTGTCCTATCCAACAACGACGGCAACAATAATAACTACAAGAATAAAACAACAAGGGCAACAAAAGGGAATAAATAAATAAATATTAAAAAAATAAAACAGATTTATTGTGTGTTGTTATTGTATGAATAGAATAATATTTCTTGTACTACAGACCCTGACACTTGAGCTCAGTATCACTATCTTATTTCATATTAACTTCTAAATAACATCAGGTGGTTATTTTTTTTTACTTTAAAATCAGTCCACTGATATAGCTTGACTTGATCTTGTGATCTCAGGGAAGGAATCTCCCTGGAAGAGAATAAACATTTTACATCCTGAAGCTTTAAAAAACATAATAAAGGTCCAAATATTTGAACCATTTTAATATCTTTGAATTCTTTAGTGAAGTTATTAACAATTGGAAATACTGTCTCCTTGCCGAGTTAGTGAATTACTTAGAGTGCTAATTTATTATAAATAATTTATTTTCAAAATTCCTGGGATAAGTAAGACTGTATTCCAACTGAATAGTTTAATGGAAGTGATATGTCCATGAATTCTGGTGGTGGAAGTAATACAGGGAAGAAATAATAAATGGACTTGTGGGTGACTTTGTATAAAGACTGACATTGAAATTAAGACCAGAGAAACCATCATTATTTTTAGAGTATTCCTCATTGACAAATGTGAGGAGTAGGAAAAGTGTACCTCTGCTGAGTAGAATAGAAGGAGCTTGAGATAGGTGGAAAAATCATTCTGAGGCTTGTAATTTTTATTTTTCTGAGGTTGAGGAATCTTTTTGGAAGATCCTGTCTTGTTACTTTCATCCTTGCTTTCTTCCGTATTCATTATTTTTACGTAATGGAATAATACAGATTGTATTGTGTTAATTTTTTTTTTTTTTTTGCCTCCAGGGTTATTTCTGGAGCTCAGTGCCTGCACTATGAACCCACTGCTCCTGGAGGCCATTTTTTCCCCATTTTGTTGCCCTTGTTGTCTTATTATTGTTGTCATTGATGTTGTTGTTGGATAGGACAGAGAGAAATAGAGGGAGAAGAGGAGACAGAACAGGGGAGAGAAAGACACCTGCAGACTTGCTTCATTGCTTGTGAAGCGACTCTCTTGCCGGTCGGGAGCTGGGGGCTCAAACCAGGATCCTTACGACGGTCCTTGAGCTTTGCACCATGTGCAAGCAGGTCTGCAGGTATCTGTCTTTCTTTCCCCCTTTCTGTCTTCCCGTCCTCTCATCTCTCCGCCCTATCCGACAACAATAACAGCAAGAATAATAACAAAAACAATGATAACAAAATGGGGAGAATGGGCTCCAGGAGCAGTGTATTGTAGTTCAGGCAGAGTCCCAGTGATAACCCTGGAGGCAAAACAAGCAAGCAAACAAACAAAATTTGCTTGAGTGGGTGGGGTTGGATAGCATAATGGTAATGCAGAGAGACTCCCTTGCCTGCGGCTCCAAAGTCCCAGGTTCAATCCCTTGCCACCATAAACCAGAGCTGAGCAGTGCTCTTGTAAAAAAAACAAAACAAAAAATCTCTTTGAGTGTAAAATATTGGAAAATATCATACTGATGGATCCAGTTCTACTCAGGGGCTATTAGGATGGGACACTTTATTCACTCAATATGTGTGTCTGTAGGTAATAACTATAGTTAGTATGCTTTAGGGCTGCAGTCTTTTTTCTATTTCTCTCATCCACAGTCTTTCTGATGTTTATGTACAGGTAGCCTCCTTGGTGTCTGTAAGGATCCCGTCCCTGGCTCCCCACCTGCAGGGGAAGTGAAGCAGGTCTGCAGGTCTTTCTCTCCCCTCTCTGTCTTGCCCTCCTCTTTCTCTCTGTCCTATTCAACAACAACAGCAATAGCAACAGTAACAACAAGGGCAACAAAATAGAAAGGGCGGCCTCCAGGAGTAGTGAATTCATAGTGCAGGCACCGAGCCCCAGCATAACTCTGGAGGGAAAAAAAAATCACAAGGAATAAAAAGAACATCTTTGTCTGGAGATAGCCAATTTAAAACCAGATTTACTTACTTGGGGTGGGGAGGGGAAGGAACCAAAGCATCACTGGCGTATGGGGATTGAACTCTACACCTCATTCTTGTAAGTCTGATACCCTACCCACTGTGCCACCTCCTAGGCTACAGGCTAGCCAGCTTTTTTACCCAGACGGGAAACCATTATTTTGTCAGTTTTCCCATGGTGTCAGGAAACTTGGAACTGAGGATGCTACTTTTACTGGGTTGTTGGAAGAATCTTGATATATTTTTTCTGTTTTTCTATGCAGAAACTTTTTCAATAACCCAATAATTTTGACACATTTTAACAAAAAGAAAAAAAAGGCCATACAAATAAAGAACTTGGGAGTTGGGTGGTAGCGCAGCGGGTTAAGTGCACGTGGCTCGAAGCACAAGGACCTGAGTAAGGATCCTGGTTCTAGCCAGGATCAAGCAGGTTCAAGCAGGTTCAAGCCCCTGCAGTGGAGTCGCTTCACAGGTGGTGAAGCTGGTCTGCAGGTGTCTATCTTTCTCTCCCCCTCTGTCTTCCCCTCCTCTCTCCATTTCTTTCTGTTCTATCTAACAATGACAACATCAACAACTACAACAACAACAATAAAAAAACAATAAGGACAACAAAAGGGAAAATAAATAATATAAAAAAAACAACAAACTTAAGCCCTTGGATTTAGTAGCAACTTGCCTCTAAAGGGAAATGTTTTTCAGAGCCCAAGCAGTGGTGCACCTGGTTAAGCTCACACATTAGAGTGAGCAAGGACCCCAGTTCAAGTTTTTGGCCCCCACCTACAGGGGAAAGCTTTGTGAATGGTGAAGCAGTGCTACAGGTGTTTCTCTGTCTCTTTCCTTCTCTTCCCCCCTTCCCTCTTGATTTCTTTCTTTCTTTCTTTTTTCTTTTTTATTTATTTATTCCCTTTTGTTGCCCTTGTTTTATTGTTGTAGTTATTATTGTTGTTGTCGTCGTTGTTGGATAGGACAGAGAGAAATGGAGAGAGGAGGGGAAGACAGAGAGGGGGAGAGAAAGATAGACACCTGCAAACCTGCTTCACCGCCTGTGAAGCGACTCCCCTGCAGGTGGGGAGCCGGGGTTCGAACCGGGATCCTTATGCCGGTCCTTGTGCTTTGCGCCACCTGCGCTTAACCCGCTGCGCTACAGCCCGACTCCCCCCTCTTGATTTCTTATCTCTATCCAACAATAAATAAATAAAAATATTTAGAGAGAGAGAAAGAGATGTTTTCCCCACCCTTCATAGAATCCATGATTGTGTCTGGGTGGTGGCATACCTAATTGAGCGCACATGCTACAGTGCATAAGGACCTGGGCTCAAGTCCTCAGTCACCGTGTGTGTGTGTGTGTGTGTGTGTGTGTGTGTGTGTGTGTTTCATGAGTAGTGAAGCAGTGTTGTAGGTATCTCTCTTTATCTCTCTTCTCTCTGAATTTCTGTCTCTATTAAGTAAAAATAATTTTTTAAAAAATCGAAACTTAAAATTTATTTTTTATTTAAAAAATATTTATTCGCTTTTGTTCTTGTTTTTTTTTTATTGTTGTAGTTATTGATGTCGTCATTGTTGGCTAGGACAGAGAGAAATGGAGAGAGGAGGGAAATACAGAGGGGGGAGAGAAAGACAGACACCTTCAGACCAGCTTCACCACTTGTGAAGCAACTCCCCTGCAGGTGGGGAGCTGGGGGCTTGAACCAGGATCCTTACACTGATCCTTGCGTTTTGCGCCACCTGCATTTAACCCGCTGCACTACTGCCTGGCTCCCCGAAACTTAAAATTTAAGAAATATACATATTTGAAAACAACAAGCTTTTAATGCTAGCAAATTAAATTTTTATGAAAAATAATTTTCTCAACAAAGTACTTAGAGGAAAAAGGCATTTTTATGTTTTTGTAAATCTCTGTGACACCTGGCCTTATACAACAACTTAAAACTCATATCTGCTTTTGTTTTCGGTCTGGTGTGCTGCTATAATACATCCTGTATCCTTAGGAAAGCCCTGCTATACACTGATGAGATAATGAAAATAAAAACAGCTCAATATTAGCCCAGGAAGTAGCAGAATGAACGAAGGCACTCACGCATGAGGTTGTGAGTTAAGTTTCTGTATTACATGTGCCAGAGTAATGCTCTGGTTCCTTCTCTCTCTCTCTCTCTCTCTCTCTCTCTCTCCTAGACAAATCTTTTTTTGAAAAAATAGGTGACTATTATCTTAGCATTATGGAAAAAATATAAGTGTCTTGTTAAGCAACATGGATTTGAGAATACATTTTAGGGACCTGTTACAAGGGCCTAAGTTCAAGACCCAAGTTCAGGTCCCCACCTGCAGGGAGAATGCTTTGAGAGTGGTGAAGCAAGGCTGCAGATATCTCTCTGTATCATTCCTTCTCTCTGTCTCTCTCTCTCCCCCCTTCTCAATTTCTGTCTGTCTCTATCCAATAATAAAATAAGTAAAAAGATTTAAGAAAGAGGACATTTTGAGAATACTGTTCCCTGTTTATGTGTGAGAAAAGAGAAACACAAGAATTGTCACCATTGGGTTTAGCAAAAGTTTCCGTGTTTCCCCTGAGTACTGGCTGTTTAACCTAGTACTAATACAGTGTAACATCCAGACTCCAGAACTGAAGTGGGCGGTATAGTCGAGACCTCCAAGCACTTAACTGGGAGTCAGTCCCAGTTCATGTGCTTTTTTAAAAGTAGTGGATGTTCCGTGTTTTTGTAAGCTGTTGCTAGCTTATTAGAAAAGAACATTGAAGCCCAGATCCCTGGGAAAGAATCAAAGAACTTTTGAAATAATAAATGACCTTTCAAGATTATCTGGGAATCTGGGGAGATAGTTCTGTGTGTGTGAGGCTCTGGGTTCATCTATATGACTTACCATTGCCTTCTGAAACATAGATAATTTAGCCATAGAATTCTAGACATTTAGATTTGAAAAGTACCTAAGAGGCGGTCCAATCCAGTCCTTAGACTTTGTAATAACTGTAACTAGTACTTAAAATGCACAGGCTTAATGCTTTACACATAATCTCTGACTCTCTTTGCATCTAATCTCTTCTTTCCCTTTTCCTTTCTCTCTTATGGTCTTCTCTCTGCCATTATTTTAACTTTTACTGTTTCTTTTCAAACCCAGTCTGTGGTTTTTTTGGTTTTTTGTTTTTTTTTACATGCTCTTTGTAGCAAAAGCAGGAACTTACTTATTCTTTCTTATACCTGAGTCATACTTCATTGTGTGGATGTACCACATTAAAAAAATTATTCATTCATTTATCATTGGGCTCTGGGGATTATTTCCTAGCACTGTGATGAACATAGCTGTGCATCTATCTCTCTGGATCAGTGTTTCTGTGTTCCTCAGATACCTAAGAAGTGGAATTTCTGGATCACATGTGGAGTTTTGCCTGTAAATTGGTACTCACATTCAAAAGTTTGTTCAGTGATAAATACTTCCGTCAGTGAGTACAGTCTCTTGTATGTATGTATGTATGTATGTATATGACTTCACTGTTGATTTTTGCATACTATGTGTGCTTAACTGGGTGCACCACCACTCAGTCCCCTTGGTGTGATGACTTCTTTTTTAATTTATAAAATGGAAATACTGACAAGACCATAGGATAAAAGGGGTACAGTTCCACACAATTCCCACCACCAGAACTCCATATCCCATCCTCACCCTTGAAAACTTTCCTATTCTTTATCGCTCTGGGAGCATGGACCCCAGTATCATGGGGTGCAGAAGGTGGAAGGTCTGGCTTCTTTATTTGCTTCTCTACTGAACATGGGCATTGGCAGGTCGATCCATACTCCCAGCCTAGTGGGCTGGAGTCTGGGTAGGCGGGGCTCCAGGACACACTGGAGAAGTTTGGTCTGACTTCTTAAACAAGGAAATATTTCCTTTTCTTTTTTTAATGTATTTTGGTGCTGAGCGGTGAAGCACACAATTGAATGCTCACTTTACTATGCTCAAGGACCCCGGTTTGAGCCCCCAACCCCTCCTGCAGAGGTGAAGCAGAGCTGCGAGTGGCTCTTTTTACCCTCTCCACCTCCACCTTCCTTCTCAATTTATCTCTGTACTATCAAATAATATATAAAAATAAAATTTTAAATGGATTTTTAAAATCTGTTTTTATTGGATAGAGATAGAAATCGAGAGAGAAGGGGATGGGGAAAAAAGAAGCTTTCCCTCTGCAAGTGGGGACCAGGGATTTGAACCCAGGTATTTGCACACTATAACATGTGCACTCAACCAAGTGCACCACCACTTGACCCCTGGTCTGACACCCCACAGCACCAGAGCTTCCTCCAGTGTTGTGGCATTCCCGTGTGGTGTCGGACCATATGCATGACAAAGCATGACTTCTACTTGGTGAACTATCTCTCTGGTTCACTAGGCCATTTTTAATTAAAAAATGGAATTTTGTTCCCAGAAACATGAACTTATTTTTCCCCCCTAGGTCATCATTTCATAAAGTAATGATGAGGCAAATAAATATTAACTGTAAACAAGTAAGTTGTTAGCTTCTGTTTGTAAAAAGTAGAATTCATAAAATTTGTAAATGTTCACATTTTTTAGTTGGTACAGTGCTTTGACAGACACAATCTGCTTGCTGTCACATGCACTTATGAGACGATGGAGATGAAACCAGGGTCTCGTTCATGCTCTCTACCACTGAGCCATCTCCCTGACTGAAAGCTCTTGGTTTTGTATTTTTTCCACCTATTTATATTGTTTTAAAAATGTATTTGCTAACGAGAGAATGAGAATCAGAGCCTCACTCTGGTACATGTGATGCCAGAGATCAAACTTAAAGCCTCCTGGTTTTAGGTGTAATGCATTAGCTACTACATCACCTCATGGATCGCTGTGTATCTTTTTCTTTAGCCTTTTTTATTGGGGTGATGCTGGTTTAAAAGACTATATATTTTAGGTGAACTGTTTTACCTGCCTTTAAATTGGCCTATCCACCCCCCCCCCACCAAAGTGTCAGTCTAACTCCCCTACAGCCTCTTCCTCCTCCTATTACTTTTCAATTCCACCTATTAAGTATGACCATCTTGGTTTTGACCACATCCTACCCTTCTTCTTTTTTTAAGGATGATCCCCATCTAGCTCCTTCTATCTTGTAGCAAAAGCAGGAACTTACTCATTCTTTCTTATACCTGAGTCATACTTCATTGTGTGGATGTACCACATTTAAAAAAATATATTCATTCATTTATCATTGGGCTCTGGGAATTACTTGCTAGCACTGTGATGAACGTAGCTGTGCATCTATCTCTCTGGATCAGTGTTTCTGTGTTCCTCAGATACCTAAGAAGTGGAATTGCTGGATCACATATGGAGGTTTACAAAATTCTCACGCTGGTTTCCATAGGGGGACCCCACCCTCTCACACCTGTGCTTTCTGCCTTGTTGATTGATGGAGCTCATTCCCACAACTGTGAGGTGGCAACTCATTGTGGTCTAGATTGACATCTCCCTGGTAAGAAGTGGTGATGAACATTTTTCCCTTGTGCTTGTTGGCCATCTGTATGTGTCTTTTTTATTTTCTTCATCTTTAAATTCACAACACTACTCAGTTCTGGCTTATGGTGGTGCTGGAGGTTGAATCTGAGACCTCAAAACTTCATCTGTCATGAAAGTCTGTTGTGTAACTAGCTGAATTGTCTCCCAGCCCATCCACCTCAATGTCTTTGATGAATTGTCTGCTCAGCTCTTCTCCCTACTTTTTGATTTGGCCATTTTTGTTGTTGAACTGCTCAGTTATCTCCTTGGCCCATCAGTTTCCCTTTGATTAGGCTATTATAACTTGTTCTGTATAGTTATTAACAGGTTGCTAGTGTTCTCATATATGAGCCTTGAAGAGACAGTCCTAGTTTCATGACCTCTCCTCACTTCCTTGTTTATTATGGATTTATAAACAGATGAGAAAGTACTACTGTGGTCACCAGTAATTGTTATATCTGTGACTGTAGCATATAAATTAGAGTAGGTTGTATAGAATTCCATGTTGATTACATTTCATTCCTTTCTTTCTCATTAAATAAAATGGAATGTAATACGAGACTGAAACTACTATCAGCGGGGAAAATTCTACATTATTTTTTAAATTTATTTACGAAATAAAAAATAGAAAATATTAACAAAACCATAGAATAAGAGGGGTGAACTTCCACACATTTACTACCACCAGAGTTCCATATCCCATCCCCTCCATTAGAAGCTTTCCTATTCTTTATCTTTCTGGAGCATGGACCCAGGGTCATTATGGGGTGCAGAAGGTGGAAGGTTTGGCTTCTATAATTGCTTCTCCAATGAACATGGGCATTGACAGGTTGACCCATACTTCCAGCCTGTCCCTATCTTTCCCTTCTGGGACAGGGCTCTGGAGAGGTGGGGTTCCAGGATACATTGGTGAGTCAGGTTGATGTCATGGTAGCATCTGCAACTTGGTGTTTGGAATGTGTATTCTTTTGCTTCCTCCTTTCTTATGGGACTCGGTTCAGTAGTTCTAGTAAAGTGGGGTTGATTATTGAAAATTCCTTTAGTTCTTGAATATTTGAGAAAACCTTGATTTCTCCCTCATATTTGAAGGATAATTTTGCAGGATACAATATTTGTGGTTGGAATTCCCTCTCCTTTAGAATTTTAAATATTTCATTCCACGTTCTCCTTGCCTCTAGGGTTTGTGAAAAGTCTGATGAAAGTCTTATAGCTCTGTCTTTGTATGTAACTTCTTTCCCTAGCAGCCAGCAATTTTTTTTCCTTGTCATTGACTTTTGATAGTTTTACAGTAATGTGCCCTGGCACTGGTCTTTTTGTATTTCTAAATCTGGGTGATCGTTCTGCCTCTTGAATGATAATGTTCTGATGGTTTCCTAAGTAAGGGAAGTTCCCAGCTAAAATTGCTCTGAAAATGGACTGGACTCTGGGCCTTTGGCCTTGCCCTCCTCCTCCTCAGATATACCTATTACTTTTTTTAAAAAAAAATATTTTATTTATTTATGAGAAAGATAGGGGGAGAGAGAAAGAACCAGACATGACTCTGGCACATGAGCTGCCGGGGATCGAACTCGGGACCTCATGCTTGAGAGTCCAAAGCTTTACCACTGCGCCACCTCCCAGACCACTACCTATTACTTTTATATTTGCTCTTTTGATGGAGTCTGCAATTTCACAGAGAGTTGCTTCAGTCTTTCTGATCCATTCTTTTCCCTCATCTTTGAATTGAAAGAGTGGGCTGTCCATATCTTCTAGATTGGAGATTATTTCTTCTGAATGAGTGAATCTACTTCCTAAGCCTTCTTATAGCTGGCCATGGATTGCAGTTAGAGTGTCTTTTACTCCCTGGAGTTCTGATGGCCAGCAGATGATGCTATTGTGATCTCTACGTTTCTCTCGTTTGTATGATCTGCGTTGGGATGGAGTCGGGGGGGGGTGGTTGCTTTGGGCTACCTTGTGGTCACAAATGTCCTGTTTTATGTTGTGTCCTTGCCCTAAATTCAGAAGGCTAAACCCCCTCCTGAGTCAAAGACTGAAAGCTTTTAAGCTCCTGTCTTTTTCTTTCTGGCCCTAGGAACAATGCTACTTGCTTGCTGCACTTAAAGTGAATTGCCAAAATGGCGCAGCTCAGCGCCCACACTGTCCAGAGCTCTGATTTCACTTTGCTGTTCTTGAACCCGTGCCCACACCCCTTTTCACTCCAGCTGCGGGCGAGCACCCTACCTGAGGCTGCAGAACTTTCAGCTGTAGATTATGACTTCAGTTGGGTCTCTTGTTTTTATTTGTTTTGGCAGGCGAGGCAATTTTTGGTCCCAGTTATTCCATGGCCACTCCTCCTAGAAGTCTGCAACTAAATCTAAATCATTCATAAAATATACTTTAGTACTATCAGAATAAATGATTTGGGACCCAGTTTTACAGTTTCATTTATCGATTGGTAAAAATTATTATTATTATTATTTAATTTTTTTGTTATTATATTTATTGGATAGAGACAGCCAGAAATTGAGAGAGAAGGGAATGATAAAGAGGGAGAGAGACAAAGAGACACCTGCAGCACTGCTTTACCACTCGCAAAGCATTCCCCCTGCAAGTGGGGGCTGGGGGCTTGAACCTGGGTCCTTGTACACTGTAACGTGCACCCAACCAGGTACGCTACCACCCAGCCTGGTAAAAATTATTAAAAAAAATTATTTTGCAAGAGAACAGGAGTGAGTAGGGAGAAGAGGCCAGAGCACCATGTTGACATATGTAGTGCCAGGGATTAAACCTGGACTTCACATATGCATGTCCTGTGCTCTGTTCATTGACTGGACTTCACATATGCATATCCTGTGCTCTGTTCATTGACTGGACTTCACATATGCATGTCCTGTGCTCTGTTCATTGACTGGACTTCACATATGCATGTCCTGTGCTCTGTTCATTGAGCAACCTCAGGAGAAACAGAAAAACTATTGCTAACTACTTTCCTTCAAATTGATATAGCAGGAGTTGGAGAGAGAGAGCTCCCTGGGCAGGATACATGCTTTGACATCACACCATGTGTAGCCTGCTGCCATGGTAGAGGTGCTTTGGCACTGGTGTGCTTTCTGTTTCTCTGAGTGAAAAAGTGGTCTTGAGTGATGAAATTATGCATTTGAGAGGCCCCAGTGTGACATACACATGCACATGTGCGCACACACACTAATATTACAAAGATAGCTAACAGAATTCTCTTTTTCTCTTTATAATTTTTTTTTTCCTCCAGGGTTATTGCTGGGCTCAGTGCCTGCACCATGAATCTACCGCTCCTGGAGGCCATTTTTTTCCTCCTTTTTGTTGCCCTTGTTGTTGTAGCCTCGCTGTGGTCATTATTATTGCCATTGTTGATGTTGTTCGTTGTTGGATAGGACAGAGAGAAATGGAGAGAGATGGGGAGGACAGGGGGAGAGAAAGATAGACACCTGCAGACCTGTTTCACCGCCTGTGAAGCGACTCCCCTGCAGGTGGGGAGCCGGGGGCTCAAACCGGGATCCTTACGCTGGTCCCTGCGCTTTGCGCCACATGCGCTTAACCCACTACGCCACCGCCCGACCCCCTTCTCTTTATAATTTTAAGTTGAAGCTCAGTTTTAGTGGTTGAGGAAGAAGGAAACCAAGAAGTGACAATGTTAAAGTGATTTCTTACTCATTTTCAGAGACTAGGGTGAAGGAAATATTCTGTTGATAGTAGAAACCATGGATTGATTAAAACCACTGAATAATGGGGGTCAGGTGGTGGCGTACTAGGTTGAATACACCCATTACTGTACCGAGGGTGGGGTTCAAGCCCTCACTCTCCACCTGCAGGTGGATGCTTAATGAGTTGGTGAAGCAGGTCTGCAGGTGTTTACCTTTTTCTTTCTCTATCTCCTCAATTTATCTGTCCTATTCAAGAAAAATAGAAAAAAAAAGGGGGGGTGAACCACTAGGAGTGGTGGATTTTTAGTGCTGGCACTGAGCGCCAGTGGTGACCCTGGTGGCAACAACAACAACATAAAACCACAGAATAAAACTTGTCTGAAGAGACAACATACACAAATCTTTTTTCAAATAGATAAACAAAAGCAGCAACAAGTGTAAATGGTTATAGGGATCAAACGTGTTGAAATAAAATACTTACAGCAATCATCTCTTAACTGTTTATTGAAATATATTGGAAGCCCATGAAAGATGTGGTTTTGTGGGAATTAACATTTGTTTTGAGAACAGTACTCATGTGGCTTAGTCTAAACTAAGAAATTCATTCTAGGGACTTATAGTCAACATCACTGTTCATTCAATTGTCCAAAGTGCTTTATCCCACCTGACCAGTTTGGTAGTAGTGGAGAAGGATTGTTTAGACTAATATTCATGTCCTTTCTCCTTCTTTCCTTCCTTCCTTCCTTCCTCCTTCCTTCCTTCCTTCCTTCCTTCCTTCCTTCCTTCCTTCCTTCCTTCCTTCCTTCCTTCCATAGGTTTAACCAGTTATATAAGAAAGTTAACATTTCAGCTCTTCTTTATTGGGAGATGGCGTGGTGTATTTAGCTGGCATTCAAATATATGCTTAGTTGGTAGAACAATTACTGTGTGTGCCCATGACAAATGTTATTTATTTGGACACATTTGCCTTTTCCTATTTTTCTCCTAATTGGTTTGACTGCATCTCCAAAAGCTGCTCGTTAGACTGACAGCCAAAAAACCCCACATGTCTGAGGAGAGTGCCAGGAAAGGATTAGTGCTCCAGTTTCCCTGATCCTCACCCCTTGGTTTTTAGGGGCTGCTGAAATCAGATGAACTAGACGCTCTTTAGAGACCAGCGATCAGTTCAACTGTTCTAAGGAAGGAAATTAACACTCGAATGCCTTTTATAGATCAGGTACTTAACATGTGTTAACTCATTTAGCTCTGAGAATTCTAGGATATAGATGGCAGACCACTTGTACAGATAAAGAAATGGAGGCTTGTTATCCTGTCAGACACCTAGTGACAAGACTGTCATCTGAACCCTTCTCAGCTTCCAAGAACCACTCTATACTGTACCACACAGATCTGGGTCCACTGTATTGTACCATCATTTGAACAAGCTGTCTTCTGTTAGTAAATATTTTAGGAAGTTGGGACAGACAATGGGATTAGTAGACCTACTCAGGATAGATGAGCAAAGATATGTATGCATTGTGTTAGGAAAGCACAGAACTATTAAGATAATAATGTTAAGTGAGAACTTTGATGTGTATTTTGGACAAATGATATAATTGCCTTTATTGCAGTTTCCCTATTTAAAAAAAAAATCAGGGTAATAATCTGTTTTACTTTCCCAGTGGGGTGTGGAGAGAGAGAAATACTTAAAAATTATAATACTTCGGGGGTTGGGCGGTAGCACAGCGGGTTAAGCTCACACATCACAAAGCATGAGGACCGGACCGGCATAAGGATCCTGGTTCAAGCCCTGGGTTCCCCACCTGCAGGGGGGTTGCTTCACAGTTGCTTTCTCTCCCCCTTTGTCTTCCTCTTCTCTCTCCATTTCTCTCTGTCCTATCCAAAAACAGTGACATCAATGACAAGAATAATAATAACCACAACAATAAAAAAAAGACCAAAACAGACAAAAAAACCAAAGGCAACAAAGGGGGAAAAAAAAAAAAAAAGGATTCCAGGAGCAGTGGCTTCGTGGTGTAGGCACTGAGCCCCAGCAATAAACCCTGGAGGCAAAAAGAAAAAGAATACGGAAATAATTCTCCTCCTTCTCCTCTTCCTTTTTTATAAGAGGAAGATAGGAGAAAGAAAAATCTTCACAAATGTAAAGCCTTATATATTATGTCTTGTAGTTGGTTGGACAGGTACCATCCTTTTAACGCAAGATTAGCTGATCTTGGCAGTAAGCCATTGATACTCAAAGAACTAGCATCTGTCAATCACTCTCACTTCTTGGAAGGGAGAATTGAAAAATGGCACAGCAGTTATTCTCCTTGACCTCTTTCTCTGAAAGGGAATTCGATTAGGCAAGGTGGTTTCATAATAGAGTAGAGCTTCCCCCTTCTGTTCAGGGAATTGAAGCTGAGTAGCCAGACTTCTCCTGTGGAGCTAGAGCAATCTGGTTTTAAAGGATTTAACGAAATTTATTGTGATTAAGGTTTTATGAGGAATGTTCATTGCAGAGCAGCAGTTTTTAAAACATTACAAATGAGTCTGTATTATATCCTTGGGTTCAGAACAGAACACTGGAACAAGTCTAAGCTCAGGGAATAGTTCTCAACAATTCCATAGCATCGTGAAGAAAATCCTAGCTTTGGAAAAGCAAAAAATTAGATTGAGGTAGGGGGAGATATCAAATTGTGTGAAATGTAGGATTGAGTCTCCATTTGGGGGTTATTTAGTATTTACCCTCATCTTTGTTGTGTACATTGACTCAGGGACTTTTCAAAGAGAGAAAAAAAAATATTATAAAGAGAAAGAAAACTAGGCACACAAGTAAGTGATGAATGTTCAGTACACAGTTAATCTTTTTATTTTTATTTATTTTCTTTTTTTCTAATCTTTTTATTTTATTTTTTAATTTTCTTTTTATTTTTTTAAACTTTTATTTATTGGATAGAAACAGCCAGAAATAGAAAGAGAAAGAGAGAGAGACAGAGACACCTGCATCACTGTTTTACTACTTGCAAAGCTTTCCCACTGCAGGGGGGAACCAGGGGTTCGAATCCAAGCTCTTTCACATTTTAGCATGTGTGCTCAACTGTGTTGCACCACCCGACCCCTCCTAATTATCATTGTAAGCAGTTCAAGGTAGCACATGACCAGAGAAAGGACTTCAAATGAGATTCTGTAATGAGGGTATAGTATACTGTGGTAGAACTGGTAAGATCTTGCTCAATCCTTTATTTTCTCTGCAGTTATTGGTTTACATGCAGAGCTACAGAGATAAAGCCGTGGCCTCAGGTAATTTGGCCCAAAGATTGATTGGTAACTTTTTCTGGAGACTCCCAACATTCAGATTGCTGCGTTTAGTCCCTGACTTAGCTCCTTAAGTCAGCCTCTTGGCTCAGTTGCTCCAGTCTCACTCCGTTTTTAAAAAATTTTTATTTATTTTCCCTTTTGTTGCCCTTGTCTTTTTATTGTTGATGTAGTTATTATTGTTGTTATCGATGTCATTGTTGTTAGGACAGAGAGAAATGGAGAGAGGAGGGGAAGACAGAGATGGTGAGAGAAAGACACCTACAGACCTGCTTCATCACCTGTGAAGCAACTCCCCTGCAGGTGGGGAGCCGGGGGCTCGAACCGGGATCCTTCTGCCGGTCCTTCTGCTTTGTGCCACATGTGCTTAACCTGCTGCGCTACCACCTGACTCCCCAGTCTCACTCCTTCTTCCTCTTCTTCCTCCTCTCTCTAATACATGTGTGGCTTAAGAAAAATGACTAGAGACTTGGAAATGTGGTTACATGAGTCTTATTTGGGGAGAATAACTTGGAATTACTCGGGGGAAATATAGATCATTATCAGGTGCTATGTGGTTTCACTGGACATAAATATTTTGACTTTTGTACTTTTGGCAGCAGGCAGCTCATATACTAAAATTGGAGCACACAAAGAAGAGTTGTATGGCCCCTGCACAAGAAGGTACCCAGATCTGTGAAGCATCCCATACATCTGTCTATACTTTGTAGAGTGACCCATGCAACTAACAGTTAAAACCTGGAGTTTATAAAATGGAAAGGTTGGGATGCTATATTTCACCAATATCACCTGAAAGGCAAAAATAAAATTCTCAGGACCTTCTGATACTAGTTGGTTTAGAACAGCTCTCAAGTGTCTGACAATAGCTCTGTAAAATAGATCAATGTCTTTCCCCTCAAGTTTTAGATGTTTATTAACTAGTATAAAGTCACTATATTTTAGTGTGACCTCGCACATTTAGAGGGGACATATTTGTTGGTTAAGGGAGAAATTGTATGGATGGCTTCAAAGAGACCTTTAAGCAGCTTTATAGTGAGCCATTTTATTTAGAAGTCTAGACCTTTGCTGTAGTCTACGCTCATGGAGTAGAACTTGTATCGATTATAGGAACCCGGTATGTTCCATGGTACTGAGTTACTCTTTCTATCCAATTGACCCCCCCACATATAATATATATGGAGAGAGAGAGAGAGAGAGAGAGACAGAGACATCAACAGGGAAAGGGAAGGTGGGGGGGAGAGAGAGAGAGAGGTTGAATGATGGCTGCAGCACTGCCTCACCACTTGTGAAGCTTTCCCCCTGCAGGTGAAAATTGCATGTTTGAACCCAGATCCTTGTACATTATAGCATGTGTGCTCTACCAGATTATTGAACAATGCCAGCCACATGACCTTGGGGTGCTGTTCTCTCTATGCCATCTCTCTAAGTCCAGTACTTTTAATGGGGGGATCAAGCTAGGATGCTTCTTAGTCTGAGCAAGAATCTGGTAGAGGGCAGTTGCTACAGAAATTTGGGGCTGGGAAGGAAAAAAAGAGCAAATCTTCAACACCAAACTAACTGTGCCTGATTGAAATCCTTGCCCTTGCCTGATACATTTGTCTCTAGAGTCTTTTGTTTCCATTTTAGTATAAGATTTGTCAGCCTTTCTGAATTGGTAGTCAACTTGTGCTGTTGTATCCCTAGCATATATATCTGGAGGGGTGGTCTGTCTGTCTATATATCTATATCTCTATCTCTATCTCTATCTCTATCTCTATCTCTATCTCTATCTCTATCTCTATATCTATATCTATATCTATATCTATCTACCAGGTGGTAGCGCAGCGGGTTAAGCGCACATGGTGGGAAGCACAAGGACCGGCATAAGGATCCTGGTCTGAGCCCCCAGATCCTCACCTGCAGGGGGGTTGCTTCACAGGTGGTGAAGCAGGTCTGCAAGTGTCTATCTTTCTCTCCTCTCTAGATTTCTCTCTGTTCTATCCAACAGCAATAATGGCAACAATAACAACAACAAAATAGGGGGGAAAAAAAGGCCTTTAGTAGTAGTGGGTTTGTAGTGCAGACACCTAGCCCTAGCAATAACCTGGGGGGGGGGGAGCTAATCTGGGGTGATTGTTATGTAAAAGGAAAATGGACTGTGGAGAGGTGACTTCTCCAAAGAGAGCAAGCTTCTCAAAGTTACCGCCATTGATTTATTCCAGCTAGCAATCCCTTGCTCTCCTTTGATCCAGTGGACAGCAGCAGTCCTTTCCACTTAGCATGCTTTGCTCTAAAATACGATTCATCTTAAAACCTGACTGAACTGTATATATTACTGAAAAGAGAGATACTGGGGAAAAATTCTAGGACCAACTATCTTAGCCCAAAGAGAAGCACTTGTTGGGAACTTTGGGAAGCAGACTCTACAGGAGCTAAGATAGAAAGTTTAGCAAGCTTTTTCCTGAGCCTAACAAATAATTTCTCCCTTCTTGCAGACTGCTAGAAATTTCCTTGTAGCTCTGGACTAGTGAGTGACTTGGACACTCAAGCCACAGTTCTATTCCTTGTAATATATATATCAGAAGCATTTCTTATTTATTAAATGAGAAAAGTCTTTAAGAAGGATATTTTTAGTGAGTTAAGGTCTGTAGTATCTAGTAAAGTGATTTGGAATTGTCAAACCTACTGCATTTTAAATTACCAGGAAGGTAGGAAATAGCAAAGAAAGCCTGAGGTTTAATTTACTACCGGCCCATTGAGAGTAAATGATTGAAAAAAATACCTTTTCTGTTATCAAGAGAAGAAAAAAAAAGTTAATTTTGTTCTAGTCAATACACTTCATATTGCAAAGGAAATAGATTTCACCAACTGACCTTTCTATTTCTGGTTCCTTAGTGAAATCTGATTTTGGAAATATGAGGTGGCCTGGTTTTACTCTTGAGCTAGGGGGAAAAATCACTTTGTCCTTTGTAGTTAACTAAATATTTCAAGGCAAAGATTTGAAGATAGTTTAAATTTCCACCTCAACTGGGAATCTAGTTTTGTTTCTCTAATTTAGTTAGAGACTGTCTCCGCCTACTGGCCACTATTCACATGACATTTCATGAAGACTAAGTGGTTTTGAAATATGGGTGTAGGGTAGCTACTGAAGATACAGTAACTGAATACCTGTATGTAGATTTTATTAAAACTCCTAGGAGGTGCTTCAGCCCATCTTGGATGGAGCTTGAAGGAATCATGTTAAGTGAGATAAGTCAGAAACAAAAGGATAAATTTGGGATGATCCCATTCATTGACAGAAGCTGAAAAAAAAGATCAGAAGAGAAAACACCAAGCAGAACTTGGACATACTTTGGTGTATTGCACCAGAGTAAAAGACTCTGAGGTGTGGGGAGGGCTCCGGTCTTGAACATGATGGCAGAGGAGGACCCAGTGGGGGTTGAATTGTTATGTGGAAAACTGGGAAATGTTACGCATGTACAAACTATAGTATTTTACTGTTGACTCACCCAATAAAGAAATTAAAAAAAAAAACTTTGTAGAAGGTGATTGTATAGTTCTTTTTTAAAATTTTTAAATATTTATTTATTTTCCCTTTTGTTGCCCTTGTTTTTCACTGTTGTAGTTATTACTGTTGTTATTGATGTTATTGTTGTTAGCTAGGACAGAGAGAAATGGAGAAAGGAGGCAAGACAGAGAAGGGAGAGAAAGATAGACACCTGCAGACTTGCTTTACCACCTGCAGGTGGCGAGCCGGGGGCTCGAACCGGGATCCTTAGGCCCGTCCTTGCGCTTAACCTGCTGCACTACTGCCCGACTCCCGATTGTATAGTTCTTACTGTAGTTAGCTTAGGGGATGGTTGAGTAGAAGCAGGGCAAGGGTTTATTGGAACCCAACCAAAGAAACCAGCTCTTCCAAGTGACACGTTTCGAATATTTGCCATTTCACCAATTGATTTAAGACTAGTTTTCTTATTAAGCTTCATTAACTCTGACTAAAATAATCATTTTTGGGGCCGGGTGGTGGGGCACCTGGTTAAGCGCACATGCTACAGTGTGCAAGGACCCAGGTTCGAGTTCCCGGTCCCCACCTGCAGGGGGAAAGCTTCATGAGTGGTGAAGCAGTGCTGTGGGTGTCTCTCTGTCGCTCTTCTTCTCTGTCCCCCTTCCCTCCTGATATCTGGTTGTCCCTATCCAATAAACAAAGAAAGATAATAAAAAATGTAAGTAAAAAATCATCACTTTCTAGATTGCTTTTGGTTTTATGCTCTTGTGTCCATTTGGGAGTAATCACCACTGAATTATGTAATAAAAATTGGCTGTTTCTTTTTTCTGGTCAGGGGTCAGCAGTTTTGTGAATAATGTTTTAGTTAGTATTTTAGGCTCTGTAACCTCTTTGGTCTTGTTACAACTATTTTGCTGCAGTAGCTGAGAAGTAGCTGTAGATAATTGTAGAAATCGAGTGTGATTTTTATTTTGTGTTACTACAAAATTCATTTATGGAAGCTGAAATTTGAATTTTATTTTATTTTTATTTTTTATAATGTTATTTTATGCAATGGAGTTTTTAAAAATATATTTTATTTATTTTCCCTTTTGTTGCCCTTGTTGCTTTTTATGGTTGTTATTGATGTCATTGGTGTTGGATAGGACAGAGAGAAATAGAGAGAGGAGGAGAAGACAGAGAGGGGGAGAGAAAGAGAGACACCTGCAGACCTGCTTCACCTTCTGTGAAGTGACTCCCCTGCAGGTGGGGAGCCAGGGGCTCGAACTGGGATCCTTCTGCCGGTCCTTGTGCTTTGTGCCACGTGTGCTTAATCCACTGCACTACCACCCGACTCCCTGAAATTTGAATTTTATGTAATTTCCATGTGTCATGATATCTTACTCTTTTTTAAAAAATCATTTAACCATTCAAAAATGTGGAAAGTGTTTTCAGTGCTGAAGTCAAACAAAAAATCAGCTTAAAGTCAAATGTAGTCAATAGTTTACCAACCCAGCTTTATCTTCAGGAATAGTAAAAAGAAAAATCCACTAGTCAGTTCTCCCATCCTTTGGAGTGATAAGCTAGAAGGGAATTCCCCATCTTTTAGAAGTACTTTCATGCTATTGTCACTAATCAAGGGAGTGTTGTACTTGCATCAACGACCACATCTTGTAAATAGAGAATATTATGGATAGTGTAAATATATCCACACTTTGTAAATATAGAAGACACATTTTCCCCCTCCCAATAGAGTTATTTCTGGGGCTTCATTCCAGCACCGCTTGTGAACTCTTTTATTTTTCTTTAGAAAGTCAAAGACGGAAGGAGAAGTACCATAGCACTGCTCCATTGCTCATGAAGCTTCCCCATGCCTAGTGCTCCCATGTAGTGACCAGGGACTCAGAGCTGGGTCCTCACAACATAGTAACACAAGTTACATTAAGTGAGCTACCTCCCAGCCCCATGAAGGTTTAAAAATCAGGAACAGTGAGATAATGGAATTACTCTATTGTTAGGAACTGGGTGGTGGCACACTCTGTGGAGTGCACATGCTACAGTAATGCGGTTCAAGTCCCTGGTCCCCACCTTCAGGGAGGCTTCATGAGTGGTGGAGCACTGCTATAGGTATCTCTGTCCCCCCCCTCAGATTCTCTGTCTCTATTGAAGATAAATAGCGAGAAAATAGGCACAAGAAATTAAAGATGTGTTTATTTTTTTAAAAAAGACTCAACTGTTGTTATAATGAAGACATGATGAGGGTGTTGTTGGTGGCGCTGGTGCTTGGACATTTGGGCCACATGAATGGACAGGCTGCTGTGGAGCATTACACAGTGATGTGCCACGATCATGTATTTGGTCTTAACCTGTCCATTTTGGGAGGCAAGTAGTTTAAAATGGTGAATTAGGGCTCACCAGGGAGGGTGCATGATTTGCCTCTAGGTTTGAGCCCTGGTAACACACTGGGAGTGCCATATTGGCACTGGATGAGGCTCCATTGCTGTAGTCTCAGCCTTTCTCTCTGAATGAAAGAAAAATAGAGTAGAGAAATTGCTCACTGGGTAGCGTGCCTAGCATGCTGTATGCACAGGCCAGGTGCTGTGGTATCTTTCCCCCTCTCTCTGTCTGACTATATCTCTGTATTTCTGAATGAAACAGTCATCCTGGAACAGTGAAATCCTGTAAACATGATGCCCCAATGACACCAGAAAGCCCTGAAAATAACTCACTGACTTTAGCAACGAAGTAGTTGTTTCGGTAGTCTGAAAGATGGGAAGGCTAAATTATGCAGCTTCAAGATATTATTGGTAGGGAAGTAAAGCTAGAAGAAGGTAGAAATTTATCTGGAAAATTTTGGCTCTAAGGGGCTGGGAGATAGCCCCCCCCCCCCCACGCCCAGTAGAGCGTATGCCTTACCATGTGCAATGTCCTAGGTTCCAGCACTACATGGTTTTGGCACCACATGGCACTGAGGGAAAGAAGCTCCATGGATGGTGGAGCAGTGCTCTGGGCTCCCTCTCCCTCCCCTCTCCCCCTCTTTCTCCCTCACCTTTCCCCCCTCCCTCTCCTCCATCTCTCTATCTGGAATAAAAAGAAAAAAGTCAGGGAGTCAGGCGATAGCGCAGCAGGTTAAGGGCATGTGGTGCGAAGCGTGAGGACCGGGGTAAGGATCCTGGTTCGAGCCCCTGGTTCCCCACCTTCAGGGGAGTCACTTCACAGGTGGTGAAGCAGGTCTGCAGGTGTCTATCTTTCTCTCCCCCTCTCTGTCTTCTCCTCCTCTCTCCATTTCTCTCTGTCCTATCCAACAACAACGACATCAATAACAACAATAATAACCACAACAACAGTAAACAACAACAAGGGCAACAAAAGGGAAAATCAATAAATATTAAAAAATTTTTTAAAAAGGAAAAGAATGTCCAAGGATGGGAGCATGTGCACTTAATGGTACTGCAAAGAGAAACAGTTGGCTCTGCAGAGTAAGAGAACGAGAGCTATCAGGACTGTGTGGCCTAGAATAGTAGTCTTTTATTATTTCTTAGTAACATGACAGACTTGAATATATGTAAATACCTACAGAAAAGAGCAGGGCAGAGGAGGAGTAGAAGGAAGGAATAAAATGCACAGAAAACCCTAGAAAATAAGCGGGCATAATCCAAAACATGAATAGGGGGTTGGCTGTACCTGTTTAGAAGGCTGTCATACACATGGGAGTCCTATTTGTGTGGGATGGATGGCCTGGTCCTTAGAAAGTCCTTCTCCTTTTTGCTTTAGTGAATGAACAGTGCCGCTCCCATGGTGATCTTTCTAACTTGGTGCTCTTAACCTGCTCTCACAATTTTCATATCTAATTTAAATGCTGACAAGTCTCAATGTCTGTTCTGAATTCCAGATTTATATATCCAACTGTTTGTTCATACATTCACCTGGTTGTCTACAGATATCTGAAAACTTAATCTGTCAAGACTGAATTATTCGTCTTTTCCCCACCCCACTCCCATTCCCAACCCTCTAAAGACTTATTCTTCTTATATAGTCTTGATCTTCTTTCCAGAAACTTGGGCGGAAAGTGTGATTTGAGACACACACACACACACACACACACACACACACACACACATACACACACACACACACACACACACATACACTTTTCCCCCCTGTGGGCTGGAGGCTTACCAAGCATGATACCACTGCTCTTTGGCTAAAATATTTTTTACTTTTATTGTGCTAATTAAAAATATTTTACTTGATAGGGCAGAGAAAAATTGAGAGGAGATGGAGCAATAGGAAGAGAGAAAGCCAGACACTTGCAGCACTGCCTCACCACTTATGAAGCTTCCCTTCTGCAGGTTGGGACTGGATTCAATCCATGAGCGTGATGATGTGTGTACTCGATAGGTGCACCACTGCGTGCACCCCCCTTTTTTTAGAGAAAGAAGAAAGACAGTGCAGTATTGCTCCATCATCCAGAGAGCTTCCCGTGCTGTCCTTGGTATCCCCATGTAGTGCTAGAACTTAAACCTGTTGTGTAAACTAGCTCCCCTCCCCCAGCCCTGTCCTTGACTTCTGTGTCACGTGCCAGTTCATCAGCAAATCCCTTTGACTTTCTCTTTCCTCATGCTCATAACTGAGCCATTTCTCACCATGTCAGTCTATGCCACCATGTATCTTGCCTAGGTTTCTTGCACAGCCTCCCAGCTGATCTCTGCTTGCTGTTTTGCCATCTGTATTCAATATACAATTTGAGATTTGTTGTGAAAACCCAAGTGAGGTTGCATTACTCTTGCTAGAATCTTTCCATGAATCCTCACCACAGGTTTGATGAAAAATTTAGATTCCAGAAATGTAGTAGTTATGGGTTCTGACACATTATCAGGATGTGGCCATTAGAGAGCAGAGGCCAAGCAAGTAAACGGAAACATCATTGCTGTGAGCTTTGAAGACCCAGAGCCCTGGGCCTTGAAAGCTTGTTTGAGGTTCTAGCAGGGGAGCAGCTACTAGTATACCTCAGTCTCTGTTTGGGGAAGGCCTTCCTCTTCCACCAAGCACGTAGCTTCAGGACGCACATGGGATGGTAAGGGAGGAAGGGGACACCTACCTAGCCAACCAGATCATCAGAATCAGCCCTGGCAATCAGTGGGGTGACAGATGTCGCAGCCAGATCGCCCTCACATCTGAGTCCTGGGCTAATTGTGAGAGTTTTTAGCAGGTGAGATGAAGTGACTTAAAGGTGGCAGCATTGAGAAGGGTGAATCTCAGAACAGCTTCAGTTGACATCCTTAATCTCAAATGTCACCTTGACAAGAGAGTTCCCTTCTGTCTCCTACCCTTACATCTAAATTAAGTTTGTTTCATAATATCCCGTGATATTTCTTTAAGATCCTTTTTTAGTTAATTTATTTTATTTTATGAAATTACATGTCAATAGGGGTTTAAATCCACACCATTCTTACCGTCAGAGTTCTGAATCTTCAGTCTCCCCACTTCAATCTCCCATAGTTCCCTTAAGGTTGTAGACATGGGCTAACCATTATCTCTACAACTATCTGTCCACATTTATACATAATTGCCCCCTTTTTCTCTTGATTCAATCTTCTCTTCCCCTCTAAGCCACTCATGACAACATAACTACCTCCATATATATCCCTCTCATTTTTCCTTCTCTTTCTCTGGGTGTTGATGGAACTGGAGTTCAGAGCCTCTTCTTTTCATCCTATCACTTCTCTCCCACTGGGAGTATGGATCAAGATGGTTTTTGGGGCTTTAATATTCTTTATGAGTCTCTATTTATAGATTTTTATTTATTTATTTAAAAAATTATTTAAGAAAGGAGACATTAACAAAATCATAGGATGGGGGGGTACAACTCCACACAGTTCCCACCACCCAATCTCCATATCCCATCCCCTCCCCTGATAGCTTTTCCATTCTGTATCCTTCTGGGAGCATGGACCCAGGGTCATTGAGGGTTGCAGAAGGTGGGAGGTCTGACTTCTGTAATTGCTTTCCCACTGAACATGGGTGTTGACTGGTTGATCCATACTCCCAGTCTGCCTCTCTCTTTCCCTAGTAGGGTGGGTCTCTGGGGAAGCGGAGCTCCAGGACGCATTGGTGGGGTCTTCAGTCCAGGGAAGCCTGGCCAGCATCCTGATGGCATCTGGAACCTGGTGGCTGAAAAGAGAGTTAACATACAAAGCCAAACAAATTGTTGAAGAATATTTATATATTTTATTATGTGATTATATCATGTCTTTCTTCAGCTGCATCGCACTCATTAGTTGTAGGTATTTTTTTTTAATTTTTTTATATTATTTTAATTTTTTTATTTTATTCATTTTTATTTATTTATTCATTCCCTTTTGTTGCCCTTGTTGTTTTATTGTTGTAGTTATTATTGTTGTCATTGTTGTTGGATAGGACAGAGAGAAATGGAGAGGGGAGGGGGAAGACAGAGAGAGGGAGAGAAAGATAGACACCTGCAGACCTGTCTCACCGCTTGTGAAGCGACACCCCTGCAGGTGGGGAGCCAGGGCTTGAACCAGGATCATTATGCCGGTCCTTGTGCTTAGTGCCACCTGCGCTTAACCCGCTGCGCTACAGCCCGACTCCCAGTTGTAGGTATTTCATACAGTGCTGGTACATGCTGGTTGCCTAGTGTGTTTTTGCTAAGTGAACACATCAAAATAGGGAAAATTGAGCTTTCTGTGACTATCTTAAGAATAAATTTTGCAATAGTTTCCCCCAGAAGTCACAAAGACAGTACAGAGAACATTTTACTAAAGTTGGCTGTTTTGGTGGTTGTATATTGCATTTTTTTAAGCTTTGTTTTCTCTGAACCTCAGATTCCTCGTGTATTACATTAAGATCCTAATTATCTACCTGAAAGGGTTACAGCCATTAAATGCCATGACTAGAAGTCGTGACTAGAAGTCGCATAACATGGTGCTCTGAAGATTTTATAGTCCAAAGCCTTTCCATACCACCCAGACTACTGCAGCCTCCCCACTCTGTTCCTCTCCCCACTCCATTTTCTTCTCTTCTTGTGTTGAAGGATTCTGCTGAGAGACTGGTCTTGCATCTACCTTTTAAAATATTTCTCTAACCTATGCTCATTGCTTAGATGAGAAATCAAACTCCTTATCTTGGTATTCAGGATATTTCGGCACTGTGGTTCTTCTCTAATTCCCTACTTTTCATCTCCAGGCACCTCTCCCTTTCCTTGCCTTTTATTCTTCAGCAACTGCATGCTATTTATTTCCCAAGCATTTTACACTATTCATCATTCTTTGCCTTTGCTCTGGAATTTCTCTCTTACTGGAATGTCCCCCCCACCCCCCTTCTGGATCCAATGAATCCCTATTCATTCTCAGAGTCGCCACCTTTGCTGACCTTCGTGGTTGTAAAATCGTCCATCATTGCATTATAAGTGCATATTTAAATAAATGACATTCATACTAGATTGATCTGTTTGAAGACAAAAGGCTGTGTTTTCATCCTTATCCACAATACCTGCCTCTAAGTGGGTGTTCAGTCAGAGTTTACTGAAATAAAGGAACTGTGGAAAGTACACAGACTATTTCACTTTACGTAAGTAGTTATCAGAAGGAGAGCATAGATTTGAATAAAAAAAAAAAACACCTTAATAATTCAATAAGGTGGTGGTGGGGGGGCTTTCAGATATGAAAACTACCGGCAAGCAATTTTGAGCATTAATGCCAGACCAAAATATGAAGAGTATTCATTTGTCAAGGAAATTAGCATTAAGGCACAATTCCACTCTTGTCTCAGATGCTGAAGAGGAGATACAAGAGATCTGAACAGGAAAAAGAAAGAAGAAAAAGAAAGAAAGCCCAGAGGGCAAGAGAGACTTGACAGTAATGGCAGATAACAAACTTGGTTTCAGCTTGAAATGTGATCTGGCAGTCAAAGGGAAGCCAGTGCTATTCTAGGCAGCTAACAAAGAAGAATTGTGCCCTAGCACAGAGCGCTGGCAAGAGCCCACTGGGAGTATTACATTTAGCATCATGTCAGCATGATAGAAACAGAAGGTGGTGAGCCCTGAGAGCAACTGTAGTGCTGAAAGGAATAAGTAGATGGACTTATGCAGATTGGGTAAAGAATTTAGGCATGCAGGGTTGGCTAAATTCTGGCAACTGAAAGACCCTGAAGAGGAAGACACTCCCAAATATCTGAAGGATGTCAACAGTAGAGCAAGGGAGGAATGATTTCGCTTGGACTAGGGATCTCTGAAAGAAATTGAAGCTTAAGGCAGTGAATTTATACCTCTCTAAAAGATATGTCCTGATGTAGTTTGGAGAAATGGTGTCACCATCATTCCCCAGAAACATTTTATAGTGTGACACTCTAAGGCCAAACTGATTTAAGAAGCCTTTTCTTTCCTTTGAGAAACGCATGAGTGTGCTTTTGGTCTTCAGAATTAAGAGAAAGCGTGTCCTGGCAAGCGGACTATGAGAGAATAATGTGAACTCTGTACAACAAGGCAGCATGGCCCTTGAAGTTTTTTAAATTAAGACAACAGGTTATGGGCTAGCAAAATAGCTCACTTGGATAGTGTGTGCTTTGCCAGGTTCGAGCCAGCCCCTACCTCAGCAGAGGAAGCTTTGGTGCTGTGGTTTCTTTTTTTCTTTGCCTCTTTGTCTCTGTTTCTCTATCTGGAATAGTCATCCCGGAGCAGTGAAATCCCAGAGATAACAAAACAAAAAAAAACCCCAAAAATCAAAGCACTGGTCATTATAGGTTATATGCATTCTTGATTTGTTTAAATAATTTAGAAACTTTATCAAATTTCATTAATACTCTTCCTTTGGAAAAGCATAATATTAGATGTATGCCAGATGTAAACTTTAAAAGACTATGGATGAAGGGGTCGAGCAGTAACACAGCAGGTTAAGGGAGGGTTTCGCTTCACAGATGTTGAAGCAGGTCTGCAGGTGTCTGTCTTTCCCCCGTGTCTCCCTTCCTCTCTCTTGATTTCTCTCTGTCCTATCCAACTGTCTCCTTTCCTCTCTCTCGATTTCTCTCTGTCCTATCCAACAACAACAACAACAGCAGCAGCAGCAGTGACAACAATAGTAACAACAACAAGGGTAACAAGAGCAACAAAATGGGAAAAATGGCCTCCAGGAGCAGTGGATTATTAGTGCAGGCACCAAGCCCCAGCAATAACCCTGGAGGCAAAAAGAAAAAGAATACGGAAATAATTCTCCTCTTCCTCCTCTTCCCTTTTTTTTTTTTTTTTTTTTTGTATATCATCACCTCTATTTTATTTAAGAAAGGATTAATTAACAAAACCATAGGGTAGGAGGGGTACAACTCCACACAATTCCCACCACCCAATCTCCATATCCCACCCCCTCCCATGATAGCTTTCCCATTCTCTATCCCTCTGGGAGCATGTACCCAGGGTCATTGAGGGTTGCAGAAGGTAGAAGGTCTGGCTTCTGTAATTGCTTCCCCGCTGAACATGGGCGTTGACTGGTCGGTCCATGCTCCCAGTCTGCCTCTCTCTTTCCCTAGTAGGGTGTGTCTCTGGGGAAGCTGAGCTCCAGGACATATTGGTGGGGTCTTCAATCCAGGGAAGCCTGGCAAGCATCCTGGTGGCATCTGGAACCTGGTGATTGAAAAGAGAGTTAACATACAAAGCCAAACAAATTGTTGAGCAATCATGGACCCAAAGCTTGGAATAGTGGAGAGGAAGTATTAGGGAGGTACTCACTGCAAACTCTAGTGTACTTCTGCTTTCAGGCATATATTTTGCAGTAGTTTATAGATACGTGGGAACATATGCTCTCTCTCACAGAAACTGGTGTATATCTAGGTTTTGGGACTTTGTTAGAAAGTGAACCACCTGAGATGGAATTAGAGTATACTATGAAAGGAAAGGTCTCACCCGAGTAATGAAGCTGAAGGGTTGTCATTCCACACGTGAAGTCTCTGGACACAGACCAAGTAGATTAGAAGCATCCAATAGCACAGCTATATACAAGATACTGGGTACTGTACAGCAAACCATAACAAAAGGACTTTTCAAAGTTAACCCAATTAACAAATAATGTGATGATAACATTAACTATCGATTGTCTTTTTGAACCCTAAGACAGCAGGAACCTCACATCTCCACTATAGAGCCCCTACTTCCCCCAGTCCTGGAACCCTTGGATAGGGCCCACTTTCCCGTATGCCTCTCCCAATCCATATCAAATAATATTGCATCCGCCGAGCACAACCTAACCAACGCAACAATTGCCACCTCAACATGCTTCACCTCAGACTGTGTCCAGAGACTCCTCTTCCTTTTTTATAAGAGAAAGATAGGAGAAAGAAAAAGAACCAGACCACTCTGGTACATGTGCTTTCAGGGATCGAACTCAGGACCTCATGCTTGAGAGTTCAATGCTGTATCCACTATGCCACCTCCTGGACTGTGGGGAATGGGCCCACTGTCCGGGAAATCCAGGCCATGTTTCCACGGGAGTCTGAGCGGGGAGACCCCAAGTTCTCCCCTTTCCTGGGTAGAGACAATGGCAGGTCCCCCCTGACCTTGTGAACTAATGGCGGATGGCTTCTCTGGACGGAGGCTACCTTTCTGCACATGCCCCTCTTCCTCTCTTAAAACAAAGGCCATCAATTACTGTGTATTGTGTATGGCCGACTTGAAAACTGCTGCAAATGTCCTGATCTTATTCAATTGCTCCCCACCACCCCTGGCCTGAAATGCCTGTAATTTATCCTCAGAGAAAATTGCATTGTGAACCCATGACCAAGCCTTGTACGGCAACTTTGCAGTGTGATCAAATAGTTTGTAGGTCGACAGAGGACCTAGTGGGGGTTGTAGTGTTATATGGAAAACTGGGAACTGTTATGCATGTACAAACTATTGTATTTACTGTAATGTAAAAACATTAATTCCCCAATAAGGAAATTAAAAAAAGAAAAGAAAAAAATAGTTTGTAGGTCAAGATGCAATTATGTATTGTGTTTGGGTTAATGATTACCTCAACCTTCTTTCTGGGCTATCAGTGTATCTGCTTGCTTGAATCCCCCTAATAAACAAGATGATGGGAGGGGGCACGGAAGCTTCACAAGAGGTGAAGCAGGGCTGCAGGTGTCTCTGTCTCTCCCTCTCCTCTCAACTTCTCTCTGTCTTTATCTAATAAAAAAAATAAAAAAGAATTGGGTGCCATAGAATGTAAGGAAAAAAAAAAAGGTAGGCTTTTTAAAAAGTCACTTTGTTGGCATTATTTTTCTTTTTCCCTAAGGACCTCCCTTAGTAATTCATAATAGTATAGATTTGCTGGTGATGAATTCATTTTGAAATAATCTTTTTGGAGATTAAGATTTTAGACTGACTATTTTGCTTTTACTGCTTCGAAGACGTTGCTCTGCTGTCGTCTGACCTGTGTTCTTTTTTGTGAGAATTCTGCAGGGAACAGTCTGACTCTTTATAGGTTTCTTCTTGAATGTAGGCCTAGTCTGAGCCATATTAAGTCTAGGACCAGTTCTCCTTGGCACAAAGGCAATGCCTCTATGAGGACTATAGCAGAGTTTTGTTATTCTCTTTGGCTAGTGGGAAAGTGATCTCTTCTGGGCGTTGTGTGAATTCCAGGGACGGCTTTCAGTGGTTCTTTTTAGTGGTTCTCTCCTTCTTCTCAAGCAATTCCTGAGATGTTCTGACCTGATCACTACTCACTTAGAAGATGGTCTGCAAAGGTCTTTGGACCTCTTTCTTTCTCTTTGCGCACATCTTTGTTCCTCAGAGCTCTCCCTTTCCTTGTCTCCTTAGACCCCCAAGTCTGTCC
This sequence comes from Erinaceus europaeus, assembly GCF_950295315.1. NCBI lineage: Eukaryota > Metazoa > Chordata > Mammalia > Eulipotyphla > Erinaceidae > Erinaceus > Erinaceus europaeus. The sequence continues at coordinate 100,039,881 of NC_080169.1, forward strand.
CTTTAGTTTAGGGATCCTGCCAAGCTCTGCCTGTGTCTTTGCTCCCCATGCTGCAGCCTGAGAACTCTCAAGGGTCCACACTGGGACGCTTTAGGGTTTACCATATTTTTGTATGTCTCCTTGTTAACAGAATATTGACTTGCATTTCCCTTGTTCAATATCTAAAAACCGTCTTTTCATGCATTCTATTTCTTTTTAGCTGTTGAAACCAAGTCTCAATTCCTGTCCTCCATTTTGCTGTAATGGGAATGTTTGGAATATTTAAAATACTTAAGGTAACAGATAATGTAAGAAACCCTGTGTGTACCCACCTGTCAGCTTCAGCAATTAGCAGCATAGAGCAAATCTTGTTTCAATTATCCTTCAACCTTTTCCTCTCTGTGTCATGTGGAAGGATGTTTCAGAAGTCTTAGTATTTCACTTTAGGATTTTGAAAGGATATTAGCATTTCTCTTAAGGATATATATAGTATATAGCATGCTCCGTGTTTAGTCTGAGTTTAGTATGTAACACAAGTATTCCATTGTATGAATGATTCACTTAATCACTTCTTTGTTATACTATTGTTTCCAATTTTTCAATATGAATATTTGTCTATGGTAAATTCTAAAAATTGGAATTGGCGAGCCAAAGAATTCTGAGCTTTTTAAGTGTTAAAAGTCACTACCAGGGGGCCAGGCGATAGGGCAGCAAGTTAAGCACACATGGTGCAAAGCATAAAGACTGGCACAAGTATCCTGGTTTGAGCCCTGGCTCCCCAGTTGCAGGGGGGTCGCTTCACAAGCGGTGAAGCAGGTCTGCAGGTGTCTTATCTTTCTCTCCCCCTCTCTGTCTTCCCCTCCTTTCTCGACTTCTCTGTGTCCTATCCAACAACGACAGCAATAACAACAATGATAATAACAACAAAGATAAATAACAAAGGTAACAAAAGGGAAAAAATGGCTTCCAGGAGCAGTAGATTTATAGTGCAGGCACCGGGCCCCAGCAATAACCCTGGAGGCAAAAAAAAAAAAAAAAAAAAAAAAAAAAGCACTACCAAAGTGTCTTCAAAAGACAATGTAGAAATTTATTCTTTTGTCAACTTTGTTTGAATATACTTGTTTCAGCTGTCCTTCCTAATATTCCTAATAACACTGACTATTTCGATCTTTTTAGTGTTTATAATATCACAGGCAGAAATAGCCTCATTTTAATTTGTACTTCTTCAAGTACAAGTGGAGATAGGCATCTTTTCATATTTTAAAGGCCATTTGCGTTTTCTTTGCTATCTTCCTAGTTTATATATTTTATCCATCTTTCTATTGAATTGTATGTCTATTACCTATAATTGCAGAGCACTGATCAGCTCTGGGACTTTGGAGCCTCAGACATGAAAGCTTTTTGCATAACCATCATGCTGTCTTCTCAGCCCTAAAATTTCAGAATTGCTAAGAGTTGAGTTCTGGGATTGGGGTTGGATTTTTATTATGTTTTCTTTAGTTCCTGTTTTCCACAGTGAACACAAGTGACTTTATTAATAAAGTTTTTTTTTAATTTATTCTCCCTTTTGTTGCCCTTGTTGTTTTTCATTGTTGTTGTAATTATTGTTGTTGTTATTGATGTTGTTGTTGTTAGGACAGGGAGAAATGAAGAGAGGAGGGGAAGACAGAGAGGCGGAGAGAAAGACAGACACCTGCAGACCTGCTTCACCGCTTGTGAAGTGACTCCCCTGCAGGTGGGGAGCCGGGGGCTTGAACCGGGACCCTTTTGCCGGTCCTTGCGCTTCTCACCACATGCGCTTAACCCGCAGCACTACTGCCCGACTCCCAAGTTTTTTTTAAAGCTGTTCGTTCCATAGCAGAGATACAGAGTAAATTAAGAAAGAAGATTAATATTCATTCTCTCTTGACTTCGGTTTCTGAATCAGACAAATGCCTGAGGCTAGGTGTGACCCCTCTTCTTGCTGTGTATAATTTCCTCCTGGCACTCACTACACTAAAAGCTTGCAATGGTAGTGTTATTCTGCGATTCTCAGATGTGAGCCATGAAAGGTCTTTAAATAATAACACTGTAACTGTTTTCCATCTTGTTCCCTGGCTCTGGAATCCTGGCTACTGCTAACAATTCAGAAGTCAAAAGCAGAGAGAACACCTAGAAATTTTCACTGGCGCAGTTCCAGGGCTCATCTCTTTACTTTCTCCAAGAAAATCCTCCCTAACTTCATCCTTTCCCAAGTTCTCTTTTTAAAGTTGAAGGTTTTGTTGTTGTTGTTGTTGTTTTTTGCCTTCAGGGGCTCTGTATATATTTATTCCCCTTTGTTGCCCTTTTTTATTGTTGTAGTTATTGTTGTTGTTATTGATGTCATAGTTGTTGGATAGGACAGAGAGATGGAGAGAGGAGGGGAAGACAGAGAAGGGGGAGAGAAAGACAGACACCTGCAGACCCGCTCCACTGCTTATGAAGCAACTCCCCTGCAGGTGGGGAAGGGGGGGGGCTTGAACCAGGATCCCTACGCCGGTCCTTGTGCTTTGCACCACCTGCGCTTAACCCGCTGTGCTACCGCCCCACTCCCTGTGATTTTTTTTTTAATTTTTATTTTGAAGGGCTACATATTGGGAATTGGTGTAAAAATAGTTCTAATATGTATAATTAAACATGTGTTGGAGACTCTACACAACTGCTTGTATAGCTGACTGGTCAGTCTTCAGGCATATACAATTACAAATGGAGAGAATAACACCAAAGCCTAAAACAAAGCAAGTACTTGCAGCCAGATAGTAAGGTGTTTTAAGTTATAAACTTGACTGTGGCCACGGGTGTAATGCAGGTGTTTAGAGCGCCACGCTTGCATGCCTAAGCCTGTTTGTTGTATCCCTAGTACCACATGTAACCAGAGTGGTGTTCTGGCTTCCCTCTCCTCTGAAACTCTAAATCTCACATTTATTTATTTTAATGTGAGATAGATAGATAGATAGATAGACCACAGCGTTGTTCAGCTCTGGCTTATGGTGGTGCTGGAAATTGAACCTGGAACCTAAGAGCCACAGGCATGAAAGTCTTTTGCAGAACCCCAGCCCTTGGAGTTCTTTCACATTGTTATCAGTAGTAGCTTTAAGACTCTCTCAAACACACACACACACTTATTTATTTATTAGAAAAGAGAGGGCAAGCAAAAATAACATAGTGTTTATGCAAAAGATTTTCAAGCCCGAGACTCTGAGGTCCTAGGTTTAACCCCCCATACCACCATAAGGAAAAGAGGAGGGGGTAGGGAGAAAGAACCAGAATATCACCCTGGTACACACAAGATGCTGGGGATCCAACTCGGCCCTCCTGCTTGAAAGCCCAGTGCTTTGTCAGCTGCACCACCACCTGGGTGACAACTGCTTAGTCTCTTCCGCCAGTATTCTCACTGTGGGTAGGCTACAGAAACTAAGACAGAAACCAGATGGGTATAAGTGGAAAGCTACAGGTGCAGTTGTAGTCCTAATCTGGGCTGTGGGAAAGTGTCTGTCTAACCTTACAGGCTTGTTAGCTTCGTGAAACTTCCCTTGATTGTCTTCTTTCTTTATTATCATTTGTTTAATGCCATTCGCTTTATTTTTTGCCTTGAACATTGTCTTTCCTTGGCTCTTTGCTTACTCTAATATACTAGTTTCCTTCACTGCTAGTTAGACCTCTGTTAGGAAATCATTATATTTGCTGGTGCTCTTTGCATATATATTTGCCTCCAGGGTTATTTCTGGGGCTCGGTGTCTGCACTATGAATCCATCGCTCTTGGAGGCTATTTTTCCCATTTTGTTGCCCTTATTGTTGTGATTGTTGTAGTTGTTATTGTTGTAGCTGTTGTTGTTGGATAGGACAGAGAAATTGAGAGAGCAGGGGAAGACAGAGAGGGATTGAGAAAGATAGACACCTGCAGACTGCTTCACCACCCTGAAGTAACCCCCCACCCCTGCAGGTGGGGAGCCAGGGACTTGAACCAGGATCTATGCTGGTCCATGTGCACTTAACCTGCTGTGCTACTCCCTGTAAAATGCTCTTTGCGCTTTACAGTTGCCAAAGGATAGCAGTTGTCAATCCACATAAGGGTGAGGGACCTTGCTACAAGCACCTAAAAGTCTCATCACTCAGATCATCATGCCCTTCTGCCGTGCTCACTCCCTTTAACCAAAGTACCCTGAGTAACACATTTGCGTTCTATTGGTGACAATCCAAACACACATATTAGCTGCCTCAAGAGGCAGGCACCTGGGCTGTTAAGAGTCAGAGTGGGGGACCAGGTGGTGGCGCACTGGTTGAGCACACATGTTACAATGCGCAAGGACCCAGGTTTGAGCCCCCGGTCCCCACCTGCAGGGGGAAAGCTTTGCAAGTGGTGAAGCAGGGCTGCAGGTGTCTCTCTGTCTCTCTCCCTCTCTATCTTCCCCTCCCCTATGATTTCTGACTGTCTCTATCCAATAAATAAAGATAATTAAAAAAAAAAAAAAGAGTCTCAGAGTGAGCAGAGAAAGCCGGACAGGAGATGCTCGCACTCGTCTTGAGCTGTAAATTAGTTTGGGTTCTTTGGAGGGAAGCAGAAAAGGGTGATTGTTTGGTAGTGACTATGTTGTTGTTCTCTGCCACAAGGAAAACATGGGATAAAGAAAGGAAGAACAAAGACATTTTGATGGGGGGGGGGAGTGGAGAGGACCCACTATGCTGAGACTCAGGAAATGTGGGTTTTGATCTATGTTCTGTTAATAATTAATAATTTGGTCTGTGGCTTGTTTTGTGTTTTCACTTTTCTGTGCCCCAGTTTCCACACTGTAAAATAAATGGTTTGAATTTTTAAATTTTAAATATTTTTATTTGTTTATTATTGGATAGAGATAGAAATTGAGAGGGGAGGGAGAGATAGAGATGGAGAGAGACACCTGCAGCCCTGCTTCACCACTTGTGAAGCTTTCCTCCTGTAGGTGGGGACCGGGGGCTTGAACCTGGGTTCGTGTGCACTGTAATATGAGCGCTTCACCAGGTGCACCACCACTTGGCCCCTGACAAATATTATTAAAAATATTATTTTTAATATTTTGCTTACATATTTTTTATAAGAGAAAACTATACTGAGGGGGGTGTGGGTAGCAAGCAAGAGACCAGAGCACTACTCAACTCTGGCTTGTGGTGGTGCTGGGGACTGAACATAGGACCTCAGAGTTTCAGGCTTGAAAGTCTTTTTACGTAATCATGCTGTCTCCCCAGCCTCTTTTTTTTTGAAAAAAAATTTTTTTCTTGTTCTCTCTTAAAAAATTTTTTTTTAATTTATAAAATGTAAACACTGACAAAACCGTAGGATAAGAGGGGTACAATTCCACACAATTCCCACCACCAGATCTCCATATTCTATCCCCTCCCCTGATAGCTTTCCTATTCTTTAACCCTCTGGGAGTATGGACCCAAGGTCATTATGGGGTGCAGAAGGTGGAAGGTCTGGTTTCTGTCACTGCTTCCCCACTGAACATGGGCAGTGGCAGGTCGACCTATACTCCCAGCCTGTCTTTCTCTTTCCCTAGTAGGGCAGGGCTCTCGGCAGGATTCCAGGATACATTAGTGGGGTCATCTGCCCAGGGAAGTCCGGCTGGCATCATGGTAGCATCTGGAACCTAGTAGCTGAAAAAGAGTTAGGGATATAAAGCAGAACAAATTGTTGACTAGTCATGAACCTAAATGCTGGAATATTGCAGATGAAGATTTGGGGTCTCTGTTTTGAAGATAGCTTGTAGGTATATTTTAGGTATGCTCCGAAGGGACCATGACTTTACTAGTTTTTTCCTAAGCCTGACATCTGATATGCAGGTAGACCCAAGTTATTGTCTGGGGAGATGATGTCATGGCTGGAAAAAGGGCTAGAAATCTGGATCAGGGAAGAGAGTAGCTCCCAAATATGGGAAAGGTGTATAAATAGTGTTGATTATCTATTTTTCTCTCCCCCTCTCTGTCTTCCCCATCTCTCTTCATTTCTCTCTGTCCCATCCAACAACAAGAACAGCTTAATAACTACAACAATAAAACAATGGCAACAAAAGGGAATAAATAAATATAATTTTTTTTTTTTAAAAAAGTGCTTAAGGGAAGAATAAGTGCAGGAATAATAGACCACTAACCAGTTAGGTGGTATAGAGGACAGTAACAGAAATTGTGCAGAAAGGATTATGTTCAGGGCTATAAAGAGGAAGCAGCTTGCACTTGGGCATTCGTAGGATGTGTAGAGAAAGCTGCCAGAAAAGGTTTTCTCTTTTATTCTGTGAGACAGAGACCAAGACCAAAACCAGATCTCTGCTCTACCATTTATATTGTTCTATTTCTGTTTTTTTTTTTTTCTTTTAATGCAGTGCTGGGTATTGAACCCAGCGCCACATGAATTAAAGGCATGTGCTGTAGAACTGAGCCACCTCTCAGGTCCCCTCATAGGTGTTCCCGGTCCTTGTTATCATCACCCATCCTCTCAGTTGCAGCAGCACTGTGACTCTCCCTGCTCAGTTAGTTCAAAGGCAGCACCAAGAAACAAAGATTGCCTTTGAGTGAAACAAAAAGACTAAAACGACTCAGGCTTGAAGAAATTAGATAAAAGTCAAAGTTTAGTTCCCTCCAGAATATATTTTCCCATTCTAGACTAACAGATTCTGAAATTTTAAAAGTAATGATTGGATTAAAAAATATAGAAGTAGGGGGCCAGGCAGTGGCACACCTGGTTAAGCGCTCACATTACAATGCACAAGGGCCCAGGTTCAAGCCCCTTGTCCCCTCTTGTAGGGGGAAAACTTGTGAGTGGTGAAGTAGGGCTGCAGGTATCTCTGTGTCTCTCTCACCTCCCCCTCTCAATTTCTCTGTCTCTGTCCAATAATAAATAAATATAAAAGTAAAGATAAGGAGATGATAGGAAAGAAGAGGTGGGGACAAAGACCTCCTCTTTTGTAATGGGAAGGAAGTAGGAAACGGGTGGTGAATATATCGAAATAAATTATTTAATATATATATATTCAGGGACTGTGGAGATTGCATACTGGTTATGTAAAAAGACTTTCATGCCCGAGGCACCAAAGGTCCTGGGTTTAATCCCGCCACTAGCATAAGCCAGAGCTGAGTAGTGCTCTGTTTTTTTTTTTTTTTAAGTATATGTATATGTAGTCTTGTAAACCAACACCACCCCAGTAAATAAAAAGAAACAAAAATACAAATAGAATTGTCAGGCCAGTAGATAGTTCACCCAATAGAGCACATGCTCTGTGTATGTGCATGACAGTGCTGCAGCTTCTCTCCTTTTCTCTGTTCTCCCTTTCTATTTTTGTTTTTATTTATTGGATAGAGACCGAGAGAAATTGAGAAGGGAGGGTGAGATAGAGAGGGAAAGAGACAGAGAGACACTTGCAGCCCTACTTCACTATTCGTGAAGCTATCTCCCTGCATGTGGGGACCAGGGGTTTGAACCCCAGGTCCTTGCACATTGTAATGTGTACACTTGACCAGGTGTGCCACTGCCTAGCCCCTCTCCCTCTCTATTTAAAATTAATAGGAAAATGAGTTCGCCAAATGTGGTAGAATCACACAGGCACAAAGCTCCAATACTAAACATAATAAATAAACAAGCAAACAAAATAACAAAAAAATGTGTGTGCGGGCGTGTGTGCATGCGTGTGTGTGCATGCGTGTGTGCACTTTCAATAATCTTAGTCTCCATGTGGAAAACTCATCGACCTAGTAAGCCTGGGACTCAGAGGTAGAGGTTGGTGTAGAATTATCCAGATACTTTGAGATTCAGCAGGGTTTACTGGAATTTTACACAACATTAATTTTAAAAAACAACTTTAGGGCTAGTAGCACCAAATGCCTTGCTGGAGAATGAGTTATGCAGACAGTAGACATTTTGAATTTCCTGCCTCCAATCCTGGAGGTTACATCAGGCTATGGGACTGCTTATGGGATTAAACTATTAATCAGGACTGGTGCTGGAAAGTACTTCAGATAGGATTTTTCACTTCGACATGCTTGAGAATGCTGATGGCTAGCGTAGTTCTGTGCCCTCTGGATCTTTGTTCCTTTTTTATTTTATTTTTTTAATTTATAATAAGGAAACATTGACTAAACCACAGGATAAGAGGGGTACAACTTCACACAATTCCCACCACCAGAACTCTGTATCCCATCCCCTACCCTGATAGCTTTCCTATTCTTTAACCCTCTGGGAGTATGGACCCAAGGTCATTGTGGGATGCAGAAGATGGAAGGTCTGGCTTCTGTAATTGCTTCTCTGCTGAACATGGGCGTTGACAGGCCATGGATCTTTGTTCCTTAAAAGCAACTGTTGGGCATACCTTCAAGTGCTCCTTTCCAAAACGATTGATTGCATGTTTTATATTATTATGTCTTGCATATGTATATATTAATGTATATGTCTTAACAATGCATTTAAATATTTTATTTGATAAGACAGAAGAATTGAGAGGGGAAGGGGAGATAGAGGAGAGAGGGAGAGAGACAGAGGCACCTGTAGCACTGCTTCACTGCTCATAAAGCTTCCCCATTGCAGGTGAGATCGTGGCCTTGAACCTTCGTCCTTGCACATGGTTTTGTGTGCACTCAACCAGGTGTGCCACTACCATGTCCCCTTTAAATATACATAAAAATGATGTATTTAAATACATGTCTTCAGAACATTTCATTTATACTAAGTTATATACAATCCTTTTGGTTGAGAAAGTACAATTTCCAAATGACAATTGGACTCTTAAGCATGAGGTCCTGAGTTTGACCCCTCACATACCACATTCCCAAGTGATGCTTTGGTTCTCTCTCATAAATACATTAATCTTTTAAAAACAAATGAAAGTGGGGGCCAGGTGGTAGTGCAGAGGGTTAAGCGCACATGGCATGAATCATAAGTACTTGTATAGGGATCCCACTTTGAGCCCCTGGTTCCCCACCTGGAGGGGGGTCATTTCACAAGCAGTGAAGCAGGTCTTCTACAGGTGTCTGTCTTTCCTCTTTTTTTGCCTCCAGGGTTATTGCTCCATTGCTGCAGCTTGATGTCTGCAACCACTGCTCCTAGAAGCTATATTTTTCCCTTTTTGTTGCCCTTGTTGTTTTATTGTTGTGGTTATTATTATTGTTGTTGTTAGGTAGAACGGAGAGGGGGGAGAGAAAGATACCTGCAGACCTACTTCACTGCCTGTGTTGCAACTCCCCTACAGGTGGGGAGCCAAGGGGAGCCAGGAGCTAGAACCGGGATCCTTCCGCCTGTTTTGTGCTTTGCACCACATGCGATACCACCCGACTCCCCTCTTTCCTCTTCTGTCTTGCCCTACTCTCGGTTTCTTTCTGTCCTATCCAACAATAACAATAGGGCAACAAAAATGGGAAAAACGGCCTCTGGGAGCAGTGGATTCATAGTGTAGGCACCTACCTCCAGCAATAACCCTGGAAGCAAAATATTATTATTATTAATAGTAATAATAATAATAATAGAAAGTAATCAAACTGGTTATTTAGTATTTGAATAATGAGTGTTCCATCTTTCTTGAGTGACACTATTCTACAGTTTGTGTCCACTAGAGGGCATTAGAACACTGTTTTTAATAGGCTTCAGTGAATTTAGAGTGAAAACGTTCATATTTGTTATATTTGTCTTGCATTGTAGTGTGAATAAAGTCCTTATTCTGATGCCTGTGATTGGAGTATATGGATAACTAAATTACTTTCTATTCTAGTAGTTTGGCTTTTAATACTATTATATTTTGTGCTCAGTACTTAAAGAAGAAAAGGGAGAGAACTTAGAGAAGAAAGAATTTAGAACTTTGTTTATACCCTAATCAGTACTTTTTGCTGATTCTACAATGAATGCTTAACTATAAGAGGAGAACAAAACTCCGTAGACACTGAAAAGACCACTCGTTACCAGGGGTGGAAGAGTAGAAGAAAAGGTTAGGCCGAGCCCAGAGTATTTTTAGGGCAGTAAAATGTTTCTATATGTGCGTATGCTCGTGGTGGGCACATATCACTAAACATAAACTGTCACATCCATACAGTGTCAACCCAGAGGATGGACATCAGTGCAAACCACAGGCTTTGGGTGAGAATGATGTGTCAGTACAGCTTCATTCCTTGTAACAAGTGTAGCTTTCTGGGGCAGAGTGTTGAAAGTAGGGCAGGTTGTGTGTGCTAAGAAGTAGGGAAGTTCTGGGAACTCTGTGCTTCTCACTTGGTTTGAATATGAACTTTCGACTGTTCAAAATCCGAGATCTGAAAGAACAAACAAAAACAGCTGCAGGGAGAAGCAGCATGGACACAAATAATTCGGGACCACCAGTCTAAATGTGAACTCACTGAAGTAATATTCTGTGATTCCATTTGTTGTGAAATGCTATTCAGTGGGAAAGTCTTTTCATCCTTCACCACTTGCCTTTTTTTTTTTTTTTTTAAATAGTGACAATGGATAGTTACAATCCTTGGGAAAATATAATTATAGCTTAATGAAGGTGCATATACAAATATCTGGATTTTTGTGTTGGCAAAGGTAGAACTTATGAGGAAAGATGCCCAGTCCCAATAATTAAAGGAAATCATTTTTAAAAAGATATTTTTATTTATTATTAGGCAGAGAAGTTGAGAAGGGGGCGATAAGAGAGGGAAAGAGACAGAGACATACTTGCAACCCTGCTTCATCACTTGTGAAGCTTTCCCCTGCAGGTGGGGATCAGGGGCTTGAACCTGGGTACTTGTACACTATAATGTGTGCACTTAACCAGGCGCATTATCACCTGGCCCCAAGGAAATTGTTCCCCTCCCTTCCCCTCTCTTCCCCTCTGGGATTATCTCTGGGCTTTGGTGCCAGCACTATAAATCCACTGCTCCTGGTGGCCATTATGTCCATTTTATTAGATAGGACAGAGAGAAATTGAGAGAGGAGGTGGAGATACAGAGGGAGAGAGTAAGATAAACACCTGCAGACTTGCTTCACTGCTTGTGAAGTGTCCCTTCTATAGGTGGGGAGCTGGGGGCTCGTACCCATGCATTTAGTACTATGTGTGCTTAACTGGGTATGCTACTGCTTGGCCTCTAGAAATCTTATTTCTCTAATTGTAGAAACATCTGACTTGGGGCTAGATGGTGGCACGCCCGTCTGAATGTATACATTATCTTGCTCAAAGCTTTGGGTTCAGGCCTTCCATTCCTATCTCCACGTACAGGGAGGAACTTCCAGAACCAGTAAACCAGGTCTGCAGGTGTCTATTCCCCCCCCCCCCTTTTTTTTAATCTTCCACTCCCATCTCAATTTCTCTCTGTCCTACCAAGTAAAAAAGGAAAGAAAAAGAAAAGGTAGGAAAGAAAGAAACAAACATCTCCTTTAAGTAGTGTTTTTTAACCTTTACTTTTTGATTTCCATGTAATGTGGGAATGAGGAGTGAACTTGGGGCCTTGTGCATGTGCAGTACTTCTCAGCAGTACCTCCCAGCTCAATCTGTATTCTGTATTTTGAGGGAGAGATGAAAGGGGGAGAGATGCAAAGGCATAGCTCCACCATCCAGAGAATTCAGTTGGCACTCGTGGGAGCTCTCCTGTCATGCTGAGAATCAAACCCAGGGCCTGACAACATGCTCTGCCTGCTGATCCACTCCCAGGACCCTGCCTTCTTTACCTTCATACCTAAGCATTTCAACTTGAACATTGTTCAAATAGATAACCATGCCATACTGTCTTGTGAGTATGGGGAGGGTGGTCTCCCAATTCCATGGATTCCAAAACAGTTTCTGAAAAGATTTGAAAGAGGCCTTAGGTTGTATCCATATATTATATAAATGCCTGTTAAGCTAAGATGAAGTTATTGGCTGGCTTCTGGAAGGTAAATACTTTTTGCTCATTTCCTATTGTATGAAGAATTAGAAAGGGAGAATGGCAAAAGTTCACCTTTAGAAAAAATGGAGGGAGTCAGGCAGTAGCACAGCAGGTTAAGTGCACGCGGTGCAAAGCGCAGGGACTGGCGTAAGTATCCCGGTTCAAGCCCCTGGCTCCCCACCTGCAGGGGAGTCACTTCACAGCCGGTGAAGCAGATCTGCAGGTGTCTGTCTTTCTCTCCCCCTCTCTGTCTTCCCCTCCTCTCTCCATTTCTCTCTGTCCTATACAACAACAACAACAACATCAATAATAACTACAACAAGGACAACAAAAGGGAATAAAAAATAAATTAAAAAAACATTTAAAGAATAACATTTCTGGAGTTATTTTGTACATGTTCTCACCTACATGTGAAATACATATAGAATGTTCAGTATATCATGTAAAACACACATGCACATGTGAATATATGTTAATCTAAATGTCTGTTGGTAACAGTTAAATATCTTTATATCTGTAACTGTAACAATGTGGGACATTAAAAAGAAATGAGACATCTCTATATCTACTGATAGGAGCCATCTTCAAGATAAATGTTGAGAGAGCAGAGTGCTGTAGAACTGTCTGTGTGGTATGCCACCATTTGTGTAGGAAAAATAGAAGAATGCCCATAGACATAATGTGTGTGTGTCTCCATGCTTTCCTGCAAAAAGGTACAGTGTGAACAAGTATGAGAATTTCCCTCTAAAGAAGGTAATCAGACCTGAGGCCATACAGACCCCTGTGCTAAGTATGAATACATGGGCCCCAGGATAGATCGACATGGTAAGCAGTTAATTATACTTAGATGTCTTTTCGAGTTTGGGAGCCACTCTCTGCCCTAACCTGGCTTTCAAGTTCTCTTCTGTACTCTGACACCATCTTCGCAGGCAGTATTTCTAGCCCAGCTTCATGATAACTATCAAGCTCAGTAAAGATTAAAGTAATGGGCTCCTAGGAACACACCCCAAAGTAGATATCATTGTCTCTGTTCCTATTCCTTGGTCCCTTAAAATTTTTTTTTTTCCTGCTTTATATCTTAACTTCCTTTAAGCCACCAAATTCTAGATGCTACTATAATCTCTGACCTCCCTAGGCAGACAGCCTCATCAGTGTGTCCCAGATCCTCACCTCTCCAGAGCCTTAACCTATTAGGGAAAGATAGAGACAGGCTGGGGGTATGGATCAATGACCAACATCCATGTCCAGCACTGAAGCAGTTACAGAAGGCATAATTCCTTCCTTCTGCACCCCAAAAAGAATTTTGGTCCATATTCCTAGAGGGGGAATGTTAGGGAAAGATGACCAGAGGGCTCTGACCCCCGTTCCACTGGGACCCAGATCTTTTTTTTTTTTTTAATTTTTTATTTAAGAAAGGATTAATGAACAAAAACATAAGGTAGGAGGGGTACAACTCCACACAATTCCCACCACCCAATCTCCATAACCCACCCCCTCCCATGATAGCTTTCCCATTCTCTAGCCCTCTGGGAGCATGGACCCAGGGTCATTGAGGGTTGCAGAAGGTAGAAGGTCTGGCTTCTGTAATTGCTTCCCCGCTGAACATGGGCGTTGACTGGTCGGTCCATACTCCCAGTCTGCCTCTCTCTTTCCCTAGTAAGGTGTGTCTCTGGGGAAGCTGAGCTCCAGGACACATTGGTGGGGTCTTCAATCCAGGGAAGCCTGGCCAGCATCCTGGTGGCATCTGGAACCTGGTGATTGAAAAGAAAGTTAATATACGAAGCCAAACAATTTGTTGAGCAATCATGGATCCCAAGCTTGGAACAGTGGAGAGGAAGTGTTAGGGAGGTACTCACTGCAAACTCTAGTGTACTTCTGCTTTCAGGTATATATTTTGCAGTAGTTTATGGATACGTGTGAACATAAGCTCTCTCTCACAGAAACTGATGTATATCTAGGTTATGGGACTTTGTTAGAAAGTGAACTACCTGAGATGAAATTAGAGTGTACTATAAAAGGAAAGGTCTCACCCGAGTAATAAAGCTGAAGGGTTGTCATTCCACACGTGAAGTCTCTGGACACAGTCTGAGGTGAAGCATGTTGAGGTGGCAATCGTTGCACTAAGTCAGAAAGATAAAGATGAGTATGGGATGATCCCACTCATCAACAGAAGTTGACTAAGAAGATCTAAAAGGGAAACTAAAAGCAGGACCTGATCAAATTGTAAGTAGGGCACCAAAGTAAAAACCCAGTGGTGAGGGGTAGACATGCAGCTTCCTGGGCCAGTGGGGGGTGGGAGTGGGCGGGAGGGAGGGGTCATAGTCCTTTGGTGGTGGGAATGGTGTTTATGTACACTCCTAGCAAAATGTAGACATATAAATCAGTAGTTAATTAATATGAGAGGGGGAAAATCAATTGTATGTCTCAAAGTTTCTCAAAACACAAACTGAATCTTTTTAATATATAGGCTGTGTATTTGATATGCGGACTCTCTCAAAAGCCTAGACTAAGTAGATTAGAAGCATCCAATAGCACAGCTATATACAAGATACTGGATACTGTACAGCAAACCCTAACAAAAGGACTTTTCAAAGTTAACCCAATTAACAAATAATGTGATGATAACATTAACTATCGATTGTCTTTTTGAACCCTAAGACAGCAGGAACCTCACATCTCCACTATAGAGCCCCTACTTCCCCCAGTCCTGGAACCCTTGGATAGGGCCCACTTTCCCGTATGCCTCTCCCAATCTATATCAAATAATTTTTTTTAAATAAATTTTTTTAATATTTATTTTATTTATTTATTCCCTTTTGTTGCCCTTGTTGTTTTATTGTTGTAGTTATTATTGTTGTTGTCGTTGTTGGATAGGACAGAGAGAAATGGAGAGAGGAGAGGAAGACAGAGAGAAGGAGAGAAAGACAGACACCTGCAGACCTGCTTCACCGCCTGTGAAGCGACTCCCCTGCAGGTGGGGAGCCGGGGTTCGAACCGGGATCCTTATGCCGGTCCTTGTGCTTTGTGCCACCTGCGCTTAACCCGCTGCGCTACAGCCCGACTCCCGGGACCCAGATCTTTTGTAACAAGGAACTTTGTTTTGGCGGTATCACTGAGAGGGAAGAGATCCTAGAGAACATCTGAGGAAGTCAGGCGCTGTTTCTCTTATCTGAGAGGGAAGAGGAAAAAGGAAGGGCAACTATGGGATAATTTCACTTATACATGGAATATAGAGAATTGAAACACATGAACTTGAACAAAGAAAAAAGTCACCATAATTATGATCTTAGGAGGACTATGGTGATTACTGTTGGGGGGGCGATGACAGAACTTTGGTGGTGGGAGTGGTATGAAATTATACCTATTACCTTATAACCTTGTAATCACTAATAAAAATATTAAAAAGATAATCAGATGTGAAAGAGGGTAGACTTTTATTTTTAGTTTTTTGTATTGTTTTTATTTATTGGCATTGGATCGACCTTCTCGTGGTGCATCCCGTGAGTACCCATTTATTGGGGAAACTGATGATCCTTCCTAGCCGACTGAATCCACATGGATCCCAGTCACTTTCAAAGCCAGCAACAAGCAGACATCAGGCTCAACCTGACGCTTTTGACTGGCTACAGAAGAAGGGCAAACGCTAGAAGATTTATTGGCTAGAGAGAGCCAGAAATCGAGAGGGATGAGAGAGACAGAGTCGGAGAGAGACAGATACCTGCAGCCCTGCTTCACCACTTGTGAAGCTTTCCCCCTGCAGGGGGGAACTGGGGGGCTGGAACCTGGGTCCTTGCACACTCTAATGTGAGTGCTTAACCAGGTGTGCCACCACCTGGCCCCCCATACTTTTCAAATATATTATTAAAAAAATATTTATTCGATATAGACAAACTGAGAGGGAAGGTTGAGATAGGGAAAGAGAGAAGGTGAGACACCTGCAGCACCGCTTCTCTGCTTGTGAAACTTTCCCCCCTGCAGGAGGAGACTGGGGGCTTGAACCCAGGTCCCTGTGCATTATAGTGTGTGCTAAACCAGTTATGCAACCACCCAGCCCTGGAAATATATTTTTTGTTTTTCTTGAATTTTTTGCCATGACCTTTGTTGCTGAGTTAAAAACAAATGAAAAAGAAAAAAAACAAAAAAACCAAGCCCAGGTTGTAAAAGCCTACCTCATAGAAGTGTCCTGAGGATTAATGAGTCACACTTGAAATGTGTGCCTGGCATGTAGTACAGCCTTTGTTCTGGCCCTTTTCCCTCCAGTTCTATAATTACTGCCTGGAAGATTCCCAAGATGTATTTTCTCTATCTAGGCCAAGATGAATTTGGATTGTCTATCCAAATGGATCTATGAACCCTTTGAAATTGTATAGTATTTTTTGTAAGCATATGTAGGTGCCAGATTCTAGATTCTAGAAAGATAATCTGTTAGATTCAGGAGATCTCCTTTCACCAGAAAAATACTCTTCTGTCAGATGTGTTTCTCTTCATAAGCAGGAAAAGACAATAGCAGGTGTCTTTTCTTTATGATTTTATCTTTTCTGAAATTACGAGTTTTCTAATTATGTCATGTTTAAGAAATAATTCAAGTTATGTGAATCTCAGTTTCTTACCTGTAAAATGAAATCATTGATTTGGATAAACTAGACATTCCCTTCACTTGAAAAGGTTTGTATTTTTCCCTAGGGTTGAATGTATTTGTCTTTAAAAATTACAAGTAGGACTAAGGAGATGTTTACCCAAAATATTTTAGCATCTGAGGCAACAAGGTCCCAGGTTCAGTGGCACTACTGTTAGCCAGAACTGAGCAGTGTTCTAGTTAAAGAGAGAAAAAAGTAAGAGAAAGAATTTAGAGGTATTGTCATATACCATGAAAAACTCTTATCCTAAGAATATCCTTAGACACTGAAATCAGAAATGGGGTGAAGTTGAAGTTTTGCTTTGTGTGAGAACGCGTGCAAGCCTCACCCTATTCTGAACAGGAATGATTTATTTTCCTAGCAGAATGAAAACTGCCATACTGATGAGGTGGAACCGTGTGAGGCCCAGCAGTGATTCTGTGAAGCAGAGGTGATATCCCTCTAAAAGGTTCCCCTTCTTGAAGATTTTTCTGTGCTACGTTTTATGGAAAATGGATATGTAGTGCTGGGAGTTGTAGTCCTAAGAGTACTGTTTAACACTGGTCATTGTGTTACAAGCCAAATTCATAATTTTGGATTATCACCTACTAGTGTAACTTCAACCTGCACATTTAAAAAAAATTAATTCCCTTTGTTGCCCTTGTTGTTTTATTGTTGTTGTTGTTGTTATTGATGTCACTGTTGTTGGATAGGACAAAGAGAAATAGAGAGAGGAAGGGAATACAGAGAGGGGGAGAGAAAGAGAGAAACCTGCAGACCTGCTTCACCACCTGTGAAGTGACTGCCCTGCAGGTGGGGAGCCAGGGACTAGAACCGGGATCCTTATGCTGGGCCTTGTGCTTGCACCAACTTTTTTTTTTTCTTTTTACTTTTGCCTCCAGGGTTATCACTAGGGTTTTGTGCCTGCACTACAAATCCACTGCTCCTGGAGGCCATTTTTTCCTTTTTGTTGTTGTTATTTTGATTATTGCTGTTGGGTAGGACAGAGAGAATTTGAGAGAGGAGGGCAAGACAGAGGGGGAGAGAAAGATAGACAACTGCAGACCTGCTTCACCACTTATGAAGCTAATCCCCCCCCCCCCGAAGGTGGGGAGTCGGGGTCTCAAACCAGGATCCTTGCACTGATCCTTGTGCTTTGTACCCTGTGCATTTAACCCGCTGTGCTACTGCCTGGCTCCCAACGTGCACACTTTTAGCTGTACATTTAATTATTCACACAGTTGTATATAGTCCTATTGTTCAGAATCATTTATGTCATTTATCTAGTGGTCTATTGTGTTTACTTTTGCCTGTTTGAAAAGTCTATACATAAGATAGGATTACAGAAGCCAGACCTTCCACCTTCTGCAATCCACAATGACCCTGGGTCCATACTCCCACAGGGATAGAGAATGGGAAAGCTATTGGGGAGGGGAGGAGATATGGAGAGCGGGTGGCGGGAATTGTGTGGAGTTGTACCCCTCCTATCCTACGGTTTTGTTAATGTCTACTTTCTAAAAAAAAAAAAAAAAAAAAAAAGGATTGTTTTTCTTTCTTTTTTTTTTTTTTTGCTTCCAGGATTATTGTTGGGGCTCAGAACCCGCACTAGGAATCCACTGCTCCTGGAGGCCATTTTTTCCCTTTTGTTGTCCTGGTTGTTTTATTGTTGTTGTTATTGTAGTTATTGCTGTCACTGTTGTTGGATAGGACAGAGAGAAATCAAGAGAGGAGGGGAAGACAGAGATGAGGAGAGAAAGATAGACACATGCAGACTTGATTCACCGCTCATGAAGCGATCCCCCTGCTGGTGGGGAACTGGGGCTCGAACCGGGATCTTTATGCCAGTCCTTGCACTTGGTGCGATGTGTGCTTATCCTGCTGCACTACCACCCGCCGGCCCCCAGGATTCTTGATCTACAGGTAGTTCAAGGTTAATGAATTCATTCAGCCACACATGAAGCTGAAGGACATTTTAGATAGAGAATGTGATGTTACCTGGATTGGGGTGTTAACTCTGCCTCGTATTAGCTGTGATCTGAGACAGTTGCATCATCCCATAGCTTTCTCAATCATGAAATAGTGATCATAAAAACACCTAAAGTAGGTTGTTATATGGGTTAAATGAGATAATACAAGCTACAATGCTTGATATTTGGGCTTTAAAGACATTCAGTAAATGTAAGACATTTAAAAGCATGTGGGTGTGGAGCACCACTGCAATTGTGAAGACTGAGAATTAGTTCAAACATTATTTGTTCAAGGTCAACTTATAGCTGGTGTGGTAGCATCATGATTCTGCAAAAGACTTTTTGACCTACATCCAATACTATTCTCCCACTTAATGTTGACTGTGTCTTGCAGCTCTTCGATAATTGTAATCTCTGTTGTTGCTGATGTAGTAAAGAATGCCTATTTTTAACATATACCTATTCAACCGCTGAATACACTGGGCCTTATGCTAGATGAACAATACAGATGAGGCTTCTGCACTCCTGAAGCTTGAATTCTATGAAAAGTCAATAATTTTTGATAGTGGAAAGCAATTGAAGAAAATAAAATAGGGCAATGGGTTTAACACATGGAGAGCAGGGCTGGATAGGGTGATCTGCTTTCATACCAGGGTGAAAACTGCCTCAGTAATCAGGCAAGGAAGGTTGTGAAGAGGTTACATTTGAGCTGACACCCACACGATAAACTGTGGATTATATGCAATGCCTTTTTATATCTCAACTCTGCCCTCTTATATAGTTTTATAAAGTTAGCGTTTGTTTTTAACGGAGAGAGAGAAAGAGAGAAGATGAGACCAGGTCACTGCTCAGCTCACTGGCATCTAATGGGGCTGAGGGTTCAACTTGTTGCCTTGGGATCTCGGACTAGAAAGTTCTGTGCTCTGACAGGCTGAGCATTCTCCCCAGTGCCCCACTTACAATCCTGATTTGTGTCCATGGCCATTTTCTTCAGAGAAATGCTAAAGTTTAGCACACACTTTCTACATTTATTTATGTTGGGCTCCAGAATTTTCTCCCTTCTTCCACTAGAGTGAGCTCTTGAGCTGTTACTTCAATTAACTAATTAATTAGTTATTGATAATTTGCCACTAGGGCTTCCTTGGGGATGCACTTCTATGTGATTCCACCTCTCCTGGTGGTCAATCTCTCTCTCTTTTTCATTCCCCCACTTTTTTTTCTTCCTAGAATTAGGATAAGAGTCAAAGTGAGAGAAACAAAGATACCATAGTACTTCTTATGAAGCTTCCTTTTACATGGTGTTTCCATGTGGTGGCCAGGGGCTTAGATGTCCTAAATTCAATCCCTGGCATTGTACATGCCAGAGTGATAACTTTTTCTCTCCTTTTTCTTATTTTTCATTAATAAATGAATAATTTAAAAAATGTAATAGCCTGAACAGAAGCAACTTTAGTTCCTCACCCATCCACCTCAAAAGCTAATTTGTGGCTGGAAAGGTATCACATGTACTCTCTTCTTTTTGATTCATGCTTGGTGGTACAAAGTATTCTTCTTTTAAGCAATAGCCTATTTCCCCCCAGCAAGAATATTCTTGATGATTCTTGTGACTATGGAAATGAACCTCTGTTGCACTTGCCTAGCCAAAGAAATAGGATTCAGTGTCTTGAACTGAAGGGGTGGGCCAGAGAGTACTTTCTACAAAGAGACTTAAGTCTCCTGGATTCCACATGGAGGTGTGGAATGAGCATTGAAGAAGTCGGGTAGAGTTGTTACGTACTAGAATTAGGAGCCTCTTATTTTGTTGCATAAATCCTATTATCTCTTTCTGTCATCCCGTTCATTTTCTTTAAGGTAAAGAATATATAGCAGAGAAGCTCAGAATTAGAACTCACCCAGGAAACCTCTAGGTTTTCAGATGATACAGTTCCAGGCTTGGGTTTCTCACAGTGGGGGGGGGGGGGAGAGGGCTGTCATGGGTCCTTTTTCTTTCCTTGTCAGCTGTGTGCTTGAATCAGAAGTAAAGGAGGTTCGTAGCCATTTTTAGAAGACCAGTAAGTCTCTTTATTGTGTGTTATTGCAGTAGCATTGCATAACTCATAAGTATGGTCACCCTTAATCCTGAAAGTTTATCTTTTGTTCTATTCAGGTTTTCCCCTGTGGCTTTTCTGGAAGAGTTTGTTCAGGATGCAGTTATTTTGGTCATTAGGGGTCATCCCATGTTTGTACTGAGACAGTCTCCATTTCCTGTGACACTCTGTGAAGGGCTCATCTTGTCCCTGTTGAAAAGTCTTCAATTTCTTTAACTTTATAGGTCGTATGTTTGAAAACAATGCTGTAACTGAGCTGGCACCATAATGCAATTAAAAATATTTTTGTGTGTAACTTAAAATAAGGCAAATAGTATAAACAATAAATCTGAGGGAGACATGAATATCATTATATTTTCACTTTTGTTTACAAACTTCTTTAAGTAGAGTCTTCTCTCCCATGAGCCATAGGACTCTCCATACTCTAGGTATCTTGATTTTATCTTTTTCAAATCTTTAGGTTGTCAACCTAAAAATTAAGGAGGAAGTTAAGCAGGACATTATTTGGGGATAAGAAATCACAACTCAGGGTACACAGATTTAGGGGAGAAAACCTAAGTTTACCCCAAAGAGGGTAAATGCTGCCACAGACACCCTCTGTGAAAGCTCAGGTCCGGCTCTTTGGCAGTCTCAGTGGAGCGTGTCCTCCCCACCTTCACTATCATTATACTCTGTGCTCTTGCTGTTGTATTGTGGATTTTTAACCATAAAACCATATTGTCACTGTATGTGAATTGCCTGAGTCACAAGAGAAGCATCCACCCCACTTTGTGAAAGTCAGCCCTTTTGAGACCTGAACCTCATATTACACTCACTCACAAACTTCCCTAGCTTCTCCCTTTCCCAATAGAGACTTCTTTCACTTTCCTTCCTGCCTTTTATTCAGGGAATCTTCAAGGCTAAAATAAGACAAGCATGTTGTCTGGCTTTCTTGTTTGTCATTTTCTCAGGAGTAGAGTGGAGTTTTCCCGAAGCTGCATGGTATGTGATGACGTTCACTGTACTGGCTAATGGAATGTACTGCTCAGCTCTGGCTTACGGTGGTGTGGGGGTTACATGTGGGACTTTGGCGCCTCATGCAAGAGAATCTCTTGCTTAACTGTAATGTGATTTAACCCCCCCATCAGCTGTCATTCTTCATTGTTGCACATTTCCCTTGCCCTGTTGAACTGAAGAATATCCTTGATGAAGATATTAACAGTATTGTTGTTGTCACCAGGAGTTTTTACTGGCAGGCAAGGTGGGTAGTAGAGGAGTCCTTGTGCTTGTACACAGGAAAGAATTTCAGGGGCCCCACCTGCAGGGGGTCTGCAGATATCTCTCTTATCCTCTCTCTGTTTCCTTGTCTTCTCTCAATTTCTCCCTGTCTTATCTAATAAAAATTAGAAGAAAAAAAAAAAAGGAGAGGTGGGTCCATAGTGTCTGAACCAAGCTCCAGCAGTAACCCAGTTGGGGGAAAAAAAAGAAAAGAATTTCAGGGACACAAAAAAACCGAGTTCTCAGGTCCAGTTGGTGACGCATCTGGTAGAACTACATGCCACAATGTTTAAGGGCCCAGGTGGGGAGCCGGGGGCTTGAACCGGGATCCTTACGCCAGTCCTTGCGCTTTGTGCCACGTGCACTTAACCTACTGCGCTACCACCTGACTCCCCCCAGGTGAGAGCTTTTATGAGGTTTTCCTCCCAAGCTCCTCCGAGACTCCTCAGAAAACACAATGGGATGGATAGCTGAGTGAGCACCCCTCAGTGGATCCAGCCCTGCTCCCTGTGGGGCTGCCTGGTCATATTGCCATGTTCCTCCGGTGTCCATCCTGCATCCACCACACTCAGCAGAACTGGACTCAGTCAGCACTGGAAAATCACTCTGCCATTGTGTTTCTGGGTTGACCTGTTCTTTGGGTTCCTGTGACTGGTCCGCTTTAGAGTGATGGGAGGGGACTGCTGTCACAGACCTGGAAGACTTTCTCCTGACCTTGTACAGCGTCTGGAGCATCCCCAGGCACCTGGGTCTGCAGTCTCAGTGATCCTCCCATCATCCTCTGTAGCTGAAGCCAGTGTCTCTGTTTTTAGACTAGGCCTTAATATCTAAGATGCTAACATGATTAAATATCAGCAACGGGGGTTATAACGGTTCAAGTACACTTGAAATTCTTCTGCTCCATACTAAAAATACGATGGTTGTCTTGAAGGAAAACACTCATTGTTTG
This sequence comes from Erinaceus europaeus, assembly GCF_950295315.1. Taxonomy (NCBI): domain Eukaryota; kingdom Metazoa; phylum Chordata; class Mammalia; order Eulipotyphla; family Erinaceidae; genus Erinaceus; species Erinaceus europaeus. The sequence continues at coordinate 100,062,605 of NC_080169.1, forward strand.
TTTTTTTGGCAGAGCTGTGACCACACATTTGCAGTTATGTCCCATTCCTGAGCCAGTTGTTCATTCAGATAGAGACACAAAGATGGAAACAGAGAGAAGGAGAGACATCACTGCATCAGAGCTTCCCCAGGTGCTGTGACACACTCATGTGTTGCCAGGGCTCAAGCTTGTGCTGCCCTGTGGCAAGGCAGGAGCCCTCTTCCTGGTTTGAGTTGCAAGATAAACTAGCTGCTGCTGCTGCTGCTGCTGCTGCTGCTGCTGCTGCTGCTGCTTCCTTTCCTCTTCCTCTTCCTCTTCCTCTTCCTCTTCTTCTTTTTAATATTTATTTATTTTCCCTTTTTGTTGCACTTGTTGTTTTCATTGTTGTTATTGATGCCGTTATTAGATAGGACAGAGAGAAATGGAGAGAAAGGAGGGGAAGACAGAGGGGGAGAGAAAGATAGACACCTGCAGACCTGCTTCACTGCCTGTGAAGGGACTCCCCTGCAGGTGGGGAGCCAGGGGCTCGAATCAGGATCCTTACGCCGGTCCTTGTGCTTTGCGCCACATCCGCTTAACCCGCTATGCGACCCCCCGACTCCCAATAAACTAGCTTCTTAATGTGTTTGATTTGTAAGATAAACTAGCATCTTAATGGAATGTCTATTTTATTTGAGCAACTAGTAGACAAGTCATTATTACCTAGACTTGGGTACATGGACAGGGCTGGCAAAATAGCTCACTAGGATAGTGTGCCACTTTGCCATGTACATGAAGAGGTAGAGGTTCATTAAAGGAAGCTTTGGTGCAGTGGTCTCTCTCAATCTTAAAAACAAAAGAAAAAGAAAAGTGGAAAGTGTTTATTATTAATATAATTCAAATTTTCAAGTGAAAATTAGGATTTTGGAACTCTTAGCTCAGCTGCCATGAGCTTGATAGCTTCCTTCAGTGCAGACCCGTCATTCAAGCTCCACACTTAACTACCCACCTAGCTCAACTGTGTTTCCTTGTAAATATTTCATGCATGCTTTCGACTTAATATGTATACAGTGGGACTTAATGACTTCTCCCATAAAAATGTATCGCTCTCACCCGACCTGATCTCATCTCAGAAAATCACTTTCAGCCGTTGTTCAGACTGGACTTGGAAGTCATTCTTAGTCATTCTTTCCTTCTTTTATTTGTTTAATGAGGCAGGGCCTAGCACTTAGGTGCTTTCATTGCTCCTGGGCTGCTTTTTCATCCAAATAGAGATTCAAAGAAACGGGGTGGTGGTGGCGGTGGCGGTGGCGGTGGCGGTGGCGGTGCTGCTGCTGGTGGTGGTGCTGCTGCTGCTGGTGGTGGTGGTTGGTGGTGGTGGTGGTGGTTGGTGGTGGTGGTGGTTGTTGGTGGTGGTGGTTGGTGGTGGTGGTGGTGCTGCTGCTGCTGGTGGTGGTGGTGCTGGTGGTGGTGGTGGTGCTGGTGGTGGCGGTGGCGGTGGTGGTGTACCACAGTGCCAAAGCCATCTCCAGGACTGTGACTTGAAGCTAAGCTGTGCATATGGCAGGGTAGGTGTCTGACCCAGTAAGCTGTTTCTCCAACCCATGGAAGTCATTCTTTCTCTTTTTCTTACCTCCTTCAGCCAGTCCATCAGCAAGTCTTCTGTCTCCATCGTTCCCAGTGATCTTAAGTCTGTCAGCTCTTCTCTATCTTCCTTGCTTTCAGCTATTCCAGGTTGCCTCCACCTGTCAGATCAATGATGGCAGACTCCCCCACACCCGTCGCTCCAAAATTGAGCAGTCACAGGAACCCAGAGAACAGTTCAACACCATTTTCTTCTTTTTTTTTTTTCTTTTTAATTTGATAGGACAGAGAGAAATGGGGGGAGGGGGCGTCAGGCTAGGCCGTGCCAGGCCTGGTGGTGGTGCACCAGATTAAGTACACGGAGTACCAAGCACAAGTTCCCACGCCAGGATCCTGGTTTGAGCCCCTGCTCCCCACTTGCAGTGGAGAAGCTTCACAAGTGGTGAGGCAGGGCTTCAGGTGTCTTTCTTTCTCTCTCCCTCTCTGTCTCCCCTCCCCAGTCAGTTTCTTTCTGTTCTATCCAATTTTGGCCTCCAGGAGCAGTGGATTCATAGTGCAGGCACTGAGCTCCAGCGATAACCGTGGGGAGAAAGAAAGGGAGGGAGGGAAGGAAGGAAGAAAGGAAGGAAGGAAGGAAGGAAGGAAGGAAGGAAGGAAGGAAGGAAGGAAGGAAGGAAGGAAGGAAGAGGGAGTCGGGCAGTTAGTGCAGCAGGTTAAGTGCAGGTGGTGCAAAGTGCAAGGACTGGCATAAGGATCTCGGTTCGAGCCTCCGGCTCCCCACCTGCAAGGGAGTCGCTTCACAGGCGGTGAAGCAGGTCTGCAAGTGTCTGTCTTTCCTCCTCTGTCTTCCCCTTCTCTCTCCATTTCTCTCTGTCCTATCCAACAACAACAATAATAACTACAACAATGAACAACAAGGGCAACAAAAGGGAATGAATAAATAAATATTAAAAAACAGAAAGCAAAAAATAAAGAAAGAAGGAAGGAAATTGAGAGAGGAGGAGGGGTAGAGAGAGAGAAGGATAGACACCTGCAGATCTACTTCACTACTCGTGAAGCATCCTTGCTACAGGTGTGGAGCAGGGGCTCAAACCCAGGTCCTTGCATGGGTCCTTGTGCATGGTATTATGTATGAATAACCAGGTATACCACCTCCCAGCACCCTAATGACATATTTTTACTTAAAATAAAATCCAAAATCACTACCTTGACTTAGATGTTCTTTAAGTCTTTGTCTTTCTATCTTTCTAGCCCCATTTACCCTTTCATTCACAAACTTCTCACCTCATGAATTGTTTTCCATCCCTTTAACATACCAGAGTTTTATTTACACTGGAGTCTTTGCAGTTACTATTCTAAATAACAAACTTTCTCTGTAATATAGAGAAGCTTTAGTATATAGCAAACTTATTTCATCCTTTTGTTCTCAGCTCAAGTGTGACCACCTTAAAAATGCCTTCCTCGTTAAGAGTTGTGTGGAGGGCTGGGAGGCATTGCATGTGCACAAACTGTTGTATTTTATTTTACTGTTGACTGTGAACCATTAATTCCCCAATAAAGAAATTTAAAAGTAATGCCTTCATTGACCATTCTATCCAAGGCAGTCTTCCTTTTTTAAATATATATTTTATTTTTTATATTAATATGTGAGAGAGGTAGAGAGGGAAAGATGCAGAGAAGAAAGAGACCAGAGCACCACTCAGCTCTGGCTTGTGGTGTGGGGGCTTGAACCTGGGATTTTGGGACCTCAGACATCATGAAAATCTTTTTGCATAACCACTATGCTATCTCCCTTACTTAGCAGTCTTCTTTATATATATATATATATATATATATATATATATATATATATTTTTTTTTTTTTTTTTTGGTCTTTCTTTTAGAGCACTTACCATACAGTTAACCATTTGATTTATTTCTTCGATTATTTTTTTTTCCTATCTCTCATATTAGAAAAAAATAAATGAGGAGCCTGATAGTGGTGCATCTGGTAGAGCATACATATTGTTATGCACAAGGAACCTCCCCAGTTCAAGTCCCAGTTCCCTGCCTGTGGGGGGTTGGGGGTGGGCTTCATAAGTGATGAAGCAGAGCTGTAGGTGACTCTCCCTCTCCCTCCATCTTTCTCAGTTTCTCTGTATCCAAAATCAGTCAATCAAATATTTTTTAAAATTTAATTTGTTTATTTATTCCCTTTTGTTGCCCTTTTTTTTATGGTTGTAGTTATTGTTGTTATTGATGTTGTCGTTTTTGGTTAGGACAGAGAGAAATGGAGAGAGGAGGGCAAGACAGAGGGGGAGGGAAAGAGACACCTGCAGACCTGCTTCACCGCCTGTGAAGCGACTCCCCTGCTGGTGGGGAGGCTTGAACAGGGATCCTTATGCCGGTCCTTGTGCTTTGCGCCGTGTGCACTAACCCTGCTATGCTACCACCCAACTCCCCAATCAAATCTTTTTAAAAAAAGAAATGAATCGTCTTAGATTCAGCCAGGTGCACGCGCCTATGAGACCATCATCAAGGAAAGCTCTCTAACAAGTCCTGTCCGGAATCACAGAGGGGTCAGAAGGAGCTTTCTAAGTTTTCAGTTTTTACAGTAAGAGTAGGTGAGTCCTGAATGTGGATAAGAGCATGTTTTGAGTGAAGAGGAAACAGACCCCATAATCTTCAAGGACTCCTACACAGACGGGGTGGGGGGGTTTCTGGAGGCAGTTCAGGAGCACACATGCCTTGCATGCACAAGGCCCCAGATTTAATCCTCAGCACTGCTTCAGCATAAGAAAAACAAAAATAAATGCAAAACATTAATAAAAAATAGTGGAGCAGTGCTTTGGTCCCAAATACCTTTTCTCTCCCACCTTGGTCTCTTTTTCTGAAAGAGAGATCGAGAGAAAGAAGAAGGGGTGGAGGAGAATGAAAGAAAGAAAAAAAAAAAAGGAAAAAAGAGAAACCCAGCTACTAAACAAATTAATGGAGTTCATAGAAAGGAAGGAAGGAGAAAAGGCAGAACCAGAAGTACATAGAAAGCTACAAGGAAATTGGGAGAGGGGGAAAGGTGTTCTGGAAACCAAAGAAAGATGGGTAATACACCAGGGAAACCAAGGGAAGAGAGTCTTTCAGGGACAAGGTATGAAGAATGTTAATATTTCCACCTGTAGGGGAGTCGCTTCACAGGCGGTGAAGTAGGTCTGCAGGTGTCTCTCTTTCTCTCTCCCTCTCTGCCTTCCCCATCTCTTTCCATTTCTCTGTGTCCTATCTAACAATGACGACATCAATAACAATAAAAAAGGTCAACAAAAGGGAAAAATAAATATAAAAAAGGATATTAATATTCCAAGAGAGAAAATAAGCTGAGAAGTTTCCATGAGATTTAGCAACAAGAATACAATGATCATTGTATAAATAGACTGTCTACATTGGTAGGAACCAGACTGTGGCTTGAGGAGTAAATTGAAGGCAAACAGTTGGGGCTGTGGTCTGCTTTGAAAGCCAAGGAGAGTTGCTCCGAAGATAAATGCAGAGAGCAATAACTAAAAGAGAAGGTGGGATGAGAGAAACACAGACATCCATGAGGATGGGAAGAAGTCAAGGAGGAAAGATTCACAAAATGGGCATGATTGGTGCTAGTTGATGGAGTCCTTGAGAAGACGAGAGAGAAGTTGATGCAGAGCTTCGTTGGATGGACTAGCTTTAGAAGGGTCATTTAGATGCTGCCAAAGCAAAACACCACGGGCTGGGTGGCTTAAATAATACAAATTTATTTTTTCATGGTTCTGGAGTCTAGAAGTGTATGATCAAAGGGAGGCTGGGGTTGATTTCTGGTGAGGGCTCTCTGCTTTGTAGACGTCCTTCTCTCTTTGTCCTCACAGCCTTTCCACTGTGTGCAAAGGAATGCTTTTCTGGTTTCTCTTGCTCTTCAAAAGGAAATAATCCAGTGAGAGTAGAGCTCTTTCCCCACAAAGAGCTCATTTAACCTAATCATTTCCTTTAAAACTCAATATAAGGGGCTGGGTGGTTGAGCGCACATGTTACAATGTGCGAGGACCCAGGTTTGAGCCCCCGGTCCCCACCTGCAGAGGGAAAGCTTTGCGAGTGGTGAAGCAGTGTTGCAGGTGTCTCCCTGTTTCTCTCCCTCTCTTTATCTCCCCCTTCCCTGTCAATTTCTGGCTGTCTCTATCCAGTAAATATAGAGTGGTCCAGGAAGTGGCGCAGTGGTTAAAGGGTTGGTCTCTCAAGCATGGGGTCCTGAGTTCAATCCCCGGGCAATACGTGGCAGCGCATGTACCAGAGTGATGTCTGGTCCTTTCTCTCTCCTCCTATCCCTCTCATAAATAAATAAATAAATAAGCAAATAAATACTAAAAAAAAAAAAAAGAATAGAAAGGGGAGGAAAGAACCTGGGTTCAAGTCCCCTGTCCCCACCTGCCAGGGGAAAGCTTTGTGAGTGGTGGAGCAGTGTTACAGGTGTCTCCTTGTCTCCTTCTCTATAACCCCCATCCCTCTTAATTTCTGCCTGTCTTTATCTATTAAATAAAGATTAAAAAATTTTAAGAAAAGATAATAAAACAGTTATTTTAGGGAGTTGGGTGGTAGCGCAGTGGGTTAAGCGCACGTGGTACAAAGCACAAGAACCAATGTAAGAATCTCAGTTCGAGCCCCCAGCTGCAGGGGAGTCGCTTCACAGGCAGTGAAGCAGGTCTGCAGGTGTCTATGTTTCTCTCCCCCTCTCTGTCTTCCCTTCCTCTCTCCATTTCTGTCTGTCGTATCCAACAACGACGACATCAATAACAACAATAATAACTACAACAACAATAAAAACAACAAGGGCAACAAAAGGGAAAATAAATAAGTAAAATTAATTTTTTAAAAAGAAATAAACAAAAAAGTTATTTTAAAAAAGACTTTCTACATAACTTTGGGAGTTAGGACTTCAACATAAATCATGGGAATTAAATCATAACATATGGAATGAGGGAACCCTCTTCTGTTAAACTAAGAGATGAGAGAGGATGGACATGAGTAAGGGTATACATTTCATTGTTAAGAAATTGAAAAAGGAGACCCAAGAGGTGGTGTAGTGGATACGCTATTGAACTGTTAAGCATGAGGCCCTAAGTTCAATTCCCAGCATTGCATATGCCAGAGTGATGCTGTGGTTCTCTCTTCCTCCTCCTCCCCTCTCATAAATTAATTGATAAAAATAAGTTGAAAAGATCATTTCTTCCTTTTAATGGCTTTAGTTTTCGCTGCGGTACGGGCACAGCTTGTCTCAGTGTGCCTGTATTGTATTCTGCAGGTGGGGAGTGGGGGCTCAAACTTGGGTCCTTGTATATGATAATGTGTGTGCTTAATTGATTGCATCACTTAGTTTGTGTTATTTTTATTTTAACCAGAGCATTGCTTTTTTTAAAAAAAATTTATCTTTATTTATTGGGTAGAGACAGCCAGATATTAGAGGAAGAGAGGATAGAGAGGGAGAGAGACATAGAGACACTTGCAGCCCTGCTTCACCACTCATGAAGCTTTCCCCCTGCTGGTGGAGACCAGGGGGCTTGAACCTGGGTCCTTATGCATTGTAGCATGCGCTCAACCAGGCGTGCCACCACCTAACCTCAAGCAGAGCACTGTTTAACTCTGGCTTATGGTGGTACCAGGAATTTAGCCTGGGACCTCAGAGCCTCAGGCATGAAAGTCTTTTGCATTATGCTACCTCCCTGCTCTCAGGTGGCTCACTGTATAAGGATATCCATTTGGTGGTGTCTGAAAGCAAACCAGCATTATCTCTGTCCTGTGCAAAGATAAATAACAGACCGAGAGTAAGGGATAAATGTTACAGTGGGACACTGGAGAAGAGCAGAGAACGTTGGCTGCTGGCACAGAGAAACGGCTGCTAGACGGTGGCAGCATGTCAAGGCTGCACTGAGCTGCGTGCCTGGGTGGTTTGCAGCAGCGGAGCAGCCCCGGCACAGGCAGGACTGTTGTGGCGGTCATCTTGTAGGTACCAACATGCTTTCGTGGTGTCAGACCCTCTCCTGCAACACATTGTGGACGCCTGCTCACACTACAGTGTCAGCAGGGCTGTAAGGACGGTGAACTCCCTTCTATTTTCTCTGCTCCTGTGAGACTTGGCAGAACATTTTGTCTTGAGTGGCTTTATCTTGTTAAGAACTCCACTCAGAAGCAAAATGAAGGTGATTCATGGACTTTTATGAGGTATTTACAGCACCTGAAGGCACAGATCAACTTGTAACCTTTAAAACAGGAGCAGATTTGCCAGAGCAAGTGGATAGTACAGCACAATTTAGCCTCACTATTCTTGGAGCCTAAGTTTGCAAATTTGCTTGCTCCCTAAAATTTATGTGTAACTTCAGCCAATCTTCTCTGCCCCTAATCAGTATCAGAGTCCTTTCAGTGGTCATGCACAGAACAGCAAAAATTTCAGGTTAAACAAGATAGTATTCTCTCAACTTATTTATTTATTTTACATTGATTTAATAGAATAGAAAGAATTTGAGAGGAGATGGGGAGACAGAAAGAGAGACACGTGTAGTGCTGCTTCACACTCATGAAGCCCCCACCCCCTCATTGCAGGTGAGGACCAGGGGTTTAACCCTAGATCCTTGTGTATGGTAGCTTGTATGCTCAACCAGGTGTGCCCTGCCCTCCTCCCTAAGATTTATTTTATTTATTCCATAGGAGATAGTTGCACAGGCTAGAGAGTGAATGAAGCCAGAGCACCACTCCATTATGTAAAGTGCCAGGAATCAAACTGAGAGTCCCTGGCACGCAAGTGTTGTGCTCTTGTCAGTTGAGTCACTTCCCTGACCTCTCTGCTTTCTCTCTTTCTCCTACTCCTCCTTCACCTTCTTCTCCTTCTTCTCTCTTTTTTTTTTTTGCCTCCATTGTTATTGCTGGGGCTTGGTGCCAGCACTGTGAATCCACTGCTCCTGGAGGCCATTTTCCCCCCATTTTTGTTGCCTTTGTTGCTCTTGTTGTTATTATTGTTGTTGGATAGGACAGAGGAATAGAGAGAGGAGGGGAAGACAGGGGGAGAGAAAGATAGACACTTGCAGACATGCTTCACCGCTCGTGAAGCAACTCCTCTGCAGGTAGGGAGCCGGGGGCTCGAACTGGGATCCTTACTCCGGTCCTTGTGCTTTGCGCCGTCTGCGCTTAACCCACTGCACTACCGCCTAGCTCCCAACCTCTCTGCTTTCTTGCTTAAGGTCTCATCCAAGGGTCGTTTTCATGGCCTACTTAATGCTATTGAGCCTGTATTTTTGTGCTTTTTCTTAGCAAGTTCACTGCTTTAAATGGACCCCCAGATGTAGTGCTGAAGTGCTGTCCAGGGCTCCTAAGTACAGCTAGCACTCCGTTGTGTTGTATAGAGAGCACACATTTTGTTCAGCCACAAACTGTAATGCTTTTGCCCCTGGGTTAACATAGAAATGCTGTATACTGGGAGTCGGGCGTTGGCACAGCTGGTAAAGTGTACAAATTACAAATGCTATATACTAGATGAGGCGTCAGTAAATAGAAACACACATAAACAGTGACCTAGTGCTCTCCTTTGAGGAGGATGTGACCAGAGGCTCACTGAAGCTCAGCCTTGTATTTCCTATAGAATCAGCATTTCTGTATTAACTGTTTGTGGTGACTTCATGGAACACTACTATGAGCAATAGAATTGACCCTGTTCTCTATATTCTTTTCTCCAGGGACCTTAAAGCATCTTATAGATGTTTATCAGTCCATTCCTCAACACAGCTTTCAGAACCTGGCTGTTATCAGGTGATTTGATATATGCACAGTGGCAGGGGGCAGTGGACGTTTGACAGTTCTCTCTTTATCCAGAAATCCCCCCCGCCAACTTTTCTGACAGGATTTTGGTGGGACTTTGCACTTGCACAATTCCACCACACTCCTGGTGGATTATTTTGTTTGTGTGTTTGTTTTCACGTAGATGTTGAGAGACAGAGATACACACACAGAGAGAAGGAAAGACACTACAGTACTGCTTCATCACACACACAGTTTCCGTTTTGCATGGTGTGTCCGGTGTGGTAGCCAGGGACTCAAGCCCGGGTCCTTGCATATGGTAAAGTGTACACTGGACTGGGTGAGCTGTCTCCCAGGTCTCATAACAGGTTTTCTTTCATTTTTAGATTCTCAAGCAGTTTTTGCTTCTTATTAAGAACCTCTTAAATATTCAGTGTGAAAGGACGTTTCCTAGTTGTGGTTCATTTGCTCAATTTGCTTTGAAAATCATTAAAAATATTCTCTATTTGACTTCCATGGGGGAAAACTTTCTGGAAAGCAGTTAGAACTATTTGGCAGAGAAGTACCAGGCAGCAGGTTAAGCGCAGGGGGCACAAAGCACAAGGACCAGCGTAAGGATCCCGGTTTGAGCCCTGGTTCCCCACCTGCAGGGGAGCCACTTCACAGGCAGTGAAGCAGGTCTGCAAGGTGTCTGTCTTTCTCTTCCCCTCTCTGTCTTCCCCTCCTTTCTCCATTTCTCTTTGTCCTATCCAACAATGATGACAACAATAATAATAACAACAACAATAAAACAACAAGCAACAAAAGGGAATAAATAAAGAAAAATTTTTTTAATCTCAGTATTTATTATCACAGATATCAAAGCAGTAATGATGTAGGCTGGTGAATACATGGATTTGACTATCCTGCACTGCAGTAGTGCTCTCTCTCTCTCTCTCTCTCTCTAACATTGGAACTTTGCATTTCTTCAGCCCTCCATCCAGATCTCTCTAGATCCTGCTTATTCTTTCTTTGTATACTTTCTCAAATGTTTCCTTTCTTTTTAAATTCTATAATTGTAATATGGGATCTAGACTTTTAAGAAACCTTTTAAAAACTATTTTTATGTACTTATTTATTGGGTAGAGACAGAAATCCACAGGAAAAGGGGAGATAGGGAACGAGATAGATACCTGCAGCACTGCTTCACCACTCGCAAAGCTTTCCCCATGCAGGTGGGGACTGGGGCCTTGAACCTGGGTGTGTGCACATGGTAACAGGTGTGTTCAGCTGGGTGTGTCACCACCCACCCTTGGAAATCCAGACTTTAACCATCTTCACAGTTGATCTTAAGCTTATTCTCATTTCTTTCAGCCACCCTCTCCTCCAAATGCAGTGGGTTTTTTTTATTGTTGCTGTTGTTGTTGTTTGTTTTGTTTTTTTAACCACATTCTTCAGAGATATTACTGTCTTACTTAGGGAAGTCACTATTTCTATTTGTAACTTACTATAAGCCAGCTATTTCTTAAGTCCTATTATTTTCCCTACAATCTTATTTCCCATGCCATTAATTGATATTGTTATCTCCTAATTTATTGTTGAGATGAGAATCAGGTGTGAATCCCTCATGTTACCATGTTCTATATAGTCTCTTTTTCAACAAAGAACTATTCCTAATTCCTAGTTCAACAAAGAACTATTCCTAATTCTAACTAAGTTAATTTTTTTTATTTGTTTCTCTTTGTCTTACTAAAGCACTACTTAGCTCTGGTGGTAGTGCTGAGTATTGAACCTGGGACCTGAAAGCCTCAGGTTCTTTGCATAACCATTATGTGTTTCCACACCCCAAGATAAATTTTTCCACTTGTGTCTTGGATTCCATTCCCTCTTCACAGAAATTCTTCTTTCTTCTGTGCTGAGACTATACACGTGTGATTCCATCGCTCCCAGGTTAATATTTACATTCCTTTTATTTAAAATATATAGAGAGACCCCCACAGTACCAGAACTTCCCCTGGTGACTTGATGCCCTCATTGGTGCTGGGGTTCAAACCCCAGCCACATGCATGGCAAGGTATTCACCCTACCAGTTTGATACTTCCCAGCCATGAGACTTTTCTACTTGATTTACCCCTAAAATTGCCAGGCTTGGCAATAACAATAATACAGAAACAGTCATATTTAAAATTCAAATAACAGTAGATGATTTTTAGTAGAAATATGTCCTATGCAATATTTGGATAAACAGTGAAACTTTGTTGTTTATCTGAAATTCATATGTAACTGACATTCCTGATTTTTATCTGGCAACCTCATTTACTTCCTTTTTTACTCCTCTAAACAATTACACACACACACACGCACACACACACACACACACACACACACACACTTTCATCCACTCTTTCTGGGTTCAGTCACGCACGACTTCCTTTGACTTGCAACTCCTCTCTAGTTATTTCTATGTCTGCTAAGCTTTGCAGCCAAGTTTCCAGCCTTGTCTGTTCAAACTCTCTCTCCTACTTAATTTCCCACTCATTCTCTACTTTTCCCTAATCCTGACTGCACCCCCATCACTCCTTCAAGTTACCCAGCACCTCTTCTGTTTCTTCCAGTGTAAGAAACCTTTTGGTTACTCTGGCCCACTTGGACAGTTCAGAATAACCTCCCTGTTTAAGTTCAACCAGCACGTCACCTTCATTCTATCTGTAGCTTTTAGTGTGTTTCATATTCACAGCCTCTGGAGGTTAAGTCCTAGACATCATTGAGGGACCATTTTTCTGTTTACCAGTTGGTTATATGTAGTGACAGAGATCAACTCTAGGGCCTCATGCATGCAAAGTATGTGTTGGGGACCCCCTGATTTCTTGATACCTATTATTTGATGTTGGCTGACCCTAAATAATAATGCCTGTTATCTGTTGACACACACTTATTTTCTGCTACACTATCTCCTCAATTTCTCAAGGGACCCCCTGATTTCTTGATATCTATTATTTGATGTTGGCTGACCCTAAATAATCTTCTTCTTCTAGCGTTTGCCCTTCTTCCGTAGCCTGACTTCATGGAACTGGGGGAAACATCTTCTTCTTCTAGAGTTTGCCCTTCTTCCGTAGCCAGTCAACAGCGTCAGGTTGAGCCTGATGTAAAGTTTCAAGACCTCCTTTGAATCTGGAGAGGTGGCAGTCGTTGACTATGTCGGTCATAGTCTGTCTGGAGCCGCAGGGGCAGTTCGGGTCGTCTCTGGCTCCCCAGCGATGGAACATAGCGGCGCACTGGCCATGGCCTGTTCGATAGCGATTGAGGAGGGCCCAATCATAAAGCCGGGTTGACGCTTGCAGGGGTCTGTGAGGAGGTGTTTGTTCTTGACCTCAGCTGACTGCCAGCTCTGTTTCCAAGAGACTGGAACAGAGAAGTTCAGTGGAGGCGTAGGGGACCAGATTGGGTGACGAGACGTCAAGCGTTGAACAGGGTGGGCGAAGATATCCGCGTATATTGGCAGGTCCGGTCGAGCGTAGACGTGGGAAATGAACTTAGATGATGCCGCATCCCGACGAATATCTGGCGGGGCGATGTTGCTAAGAACTGGCAGCCATGGAACCGGGGTGGAATGGATGGTTCCAGAAATTATCCTCATGGAGGAATATAATTTGGAATCGACCAAGTGGACATGGGGGCTACGGAACCATACTGGGGCACAGTATTCTGCAGTGGAATAGCATAATGCCAGAGATGATGATCTTAGTGTGGAAGCGCTTGCGCCCCATGAGGAGCTGGCCAGTCTTGCAATGATGTGATTCCTCGCGCCCACCTTTGCTGCAGTTTTTATGAGATGTTCGTGAAATGACAGAGTGCGATTGAGAGTAACGCCAAGATAGACTGGCTGGGCTTCATGTATGATTCTCATATCGTCAAGCTGCACATTAAGCTCACGTGAGGCCGAGGCATGGTGTAGATGGAAAACAGATGATACCGTTTTTGCAGTGCTAGGGATTAGTCGCCATTTTTTACAGTAATCAGGTATCAGAGACATGTCTTTGGTGTTTCCTCGAGGATGTCGAACTTGGATGCCTGAGTTGCACAGCAGATATCATCGGCGTAGATGAACTTCCTTGAAGAAGTTTCTGGGAGGTCATTGATGTAAATATTAAATAGCGTAGGAGCCAGAACAGAGCCCTGGGGGAGGCCACTTGAGACAAGTCTCCATCTGCTAGACTTGTCACCCAGATGTACCCGGAAACTTCTGTTTTGGAGAAGAAACGATATAGTGTTGGCCACCCATGGAGGCAGGCATCTTGAGATCTTGACTAGGAGATCATGGTGCCAGACCGTGTCATAGGCTGCTGTGAGATCAACAAAGACAGCACCCGTCTTTAAATTCTTCTGGAATCCATTCTCAATGTAAGTTGAGAGGGCCAGGGCTTGTTCGCAGGTAGATCTTCCTGGGCGGAAACCAGCCTGGGCGGGTGATAGGAATTTCTCTGTAAGATGAAAAATATGTGACAGAAGCAGCCTCTCAACGAGTTTGTAACACACAGAGAGGAGAGAAATTGGTCTATAGCTGGCGGCCAGTGTTGGGTCTTTCTTTGGTTTCAAAACCGCTATAATCTTCGCACGACGCCAAACTTTGGGCATAGATTCAGATTCCAAGATGTGGGACAGGAATGAAGCAAGCCACTTCTTTGCCGCGGGGCCCAGGTTAAGAATAAGTTCTGGGGTGATGTTATCATAGCCAGCAGCTGTTCCCAGTTTAACTCTCTTCAAAGCGTCTTCCAGTTCAGACAGTGTAAAGGGAGAGATTTTTGGAGATGGACAAGATAACCGGAAGTGGGATGACCACTCATGGGAAATTTCTCTTTTCCAGACTGGGTCGATCTTAGCACGTCCAACTTGAGTTAGGTGACTGGCCACTGAGTTTGGAGATACAGGAGGATGGGAGACGGGAGGGGGTTGGCTACCGGCACCCAGTCTGTGAAGAAGCTTCCAGGCCTTCCTACTTGAGTGGGTGAAGTTCAGACTTTCCGTGAGTTGTTGCCAGCGGGCTTGGCGTGCTGCATCCAGGGAGGCAATGAGATGGTCAGCCACATCTGGGTCGCCCGACTCATCATACTGCTTTAGTAGTTGCTCGCATTCAGCATCAAGACAAGGCGTATAGTTAGCACGTCTCCCAGGAGGAATGGCTTGGGAAGCTGCTTTGAAGATGGCTTGGCGGAAGCGCCTGTAGGAATCTTCAGAGGGGATAGAGTTAATTGGAATTGCAGGAGTAGATTTGTTGGTAAGATCACTGAACAGACGCCAGTTTGCTTTCTGAAAGTTCCATCTTAGTTTCTTCGAGCACAGAATCAGTGGGAGCTGGAGACCAATGTGGATGATAGCTGGGCGGTGATGACTGTGCGGGAAGATCTTGAGAACTTGTCTCATAGCGGGAAAGGCTTGGCCGTTGACTGTGCTAATCCAGCACAGATCGGGTGACGAGTCTTTATTCCATCTAGCACTGTGAAAAGAGCCTGGCTGTTTGGGATCGTATAATAGGGAGAGGTCATTCGCTGAAGCCCAGTCGGCTAAGATAGAGCCGTCAGCACGAGTGGAGGAATATCCCCAGTCTTGGTGATGACTATTAAAGTCTCCAACGTAAACGGCTGGGTGATTCGGGCTAGGCAGGACCTCGTTATCCCAGGAGGCACTGGGAGGCTTATATACGTTGACGAGCTGAATAGTTCCAATAGTAATGGAGTCGTAGAAGGTCGAAGAGGCCGTATGGTAAACGTCCGCAAGACACGATTTGGCATAGATGACTCGGCCATGTTTAGGATGGAGATTATAGCATATTAAATCGAATCCACTGATGGTGAATCGAGCAGCTTCATTGACTGCTATATGTGTTTCTTGTAGGCAGATAACCCTAAATAATAATGCCTGTTATCTATTGACACACACTTATTTTCTGCTACACTATCTCCTCAATTTCTCAAGAGCTATGTATAGAACAAAAGGCATAGCTGACCACCTGCAGTCACTCATGTTTCCCTTTGGCTACAATTCCTGCTCTCTGAAGGGCATTTGGTGAATGACTTAAGAGCAGTTGGGCCAACAGTCTCTTCGAAGGCAAAAAAAAAAAGCCTAAACTGCATACTCTGGCAACACTGCTACCCCTCACAGACTAAGGAATGCATGATACAGATTTAATACATACCTACTACGTAGCCAGAGGTCTACTCGGGTGTAATTTGTGTACCCTTGCAGAAATACTTCTGATTTTCCTCAATCCATGCTCTGATATAATGTAGACTTTTGTTAATATCGTGAGATGTCTGGTCAAGGTCACACTCAGTAAGCATTACTGGTGTGTCCACTCTCCATACCATTCTTGAGTTCAGTTTTATCAATCCTAGGATGTGTTGGAACCCAGAATTCCAGCAGCAGCAGCAGCCCCATCCACCATAAGTCTGACCCAGTGAGCCACCCCTCCCACCACCACCACAGTTTTGTGGCTAATCCATTCAAAGCACAGCTGTATTCCAGGATTCAGCCAATTACTATAATCAGGATAGGAAAGATAAGACTAAGGAGTTATCATAGACTAGATGAGACTGGGAGATAAGAGCAGTTAAATGAAATGTGGTCTCCTGGACCACTGCAAAAGGGATATTAGTAGAAAAACTTTGTAAACTTTCAGTAAGGTTGTAGTATAGCTAATAGTATTGTACGATTGCAAGTATGAATTGTGCTTCCTCTGGCAGCATATAGGAATCACAATTGTTAATTTCTCAGCTGTTATCGATATCTTGGTTTTATAAAGTTATTACTATTACATGTTGAATGAAGTGTATATGGGAACTCTCCCTCTGTCGCCCCCTTCCTTTTGATTTCTCTGTTTTAAAAATAAAAGAACTACTTACTGCAATAAATTTAGGTAATTCTTAGAAATGTATTAAATAGGGTTCATATCAATGACTCACTTGGTAGAGAGTTCATGTTGCTATACGAAGAACCGAGTTCAAGCCCCCCAGTCCCTGCCTACAAAGGGTTCTTCATGAACGGCGAAGCAGGACTGCGGGGCCACAGGTATCTCTCTTCTCTAGTTTTGTCTGTTTCGTACTATATGAAAGAAAGAGAGGAGGGGGAAGAAAAGAAAAAAGGAATCGCCACCAGGAGCAGTGGAGTCTTGGAGGCATCCAGCCCTGGTGGAAAAGAAAAGAAAAGAAAGGGAAAATGAGAGAAGGGGGAGAAATCTGTTGAGAAGAAAGAAGTAGACATTGCTTAGGAGCGCATCTTCTATCACATGATACTTGGTTCAAAATGGGGCCAGGAGTAGAGATAGATCAGTGGTTGAACACGTGCTTTGCGTGTATGGAGCCCTGTATTTGATCCTTGAAACCAAAACAAGAACCACAAAAAAGTACATATATGGGCAAAACTGGTCAGTGGTGATAGGAAGGACGTGAGAGCAGCCTTAAGGCAGATGCCAGGGTGGTGTTTCCTTGTGTGGATAATAATTACTTAACTGTTTTGAAGTCTGATATTTTATCAAGCTTTAACTTCTTCATCTGTGTACTTTTTAAATTATACTTCAGTAAGTTTATTTAAAAAAAAAAAAGAATCCAGGGAGAAGTCTGCAGCATTATGTAGCCCACGCCCTTCCCACCTCCCACCTCAATTCTGTGATAAAATTGAGAACCTGAATGTTGATTCTTCCCTTCATCTTATTCTTGTTGTTTTCTCACTTAAGAAGTTTTCAAGTTGAATTTGCCATCTTTCGGAGGACACATTGAGCTAGAGGTGGTAAGTCAACAGCAAACTCAATCCTGACCTAAGCTGAGCTCTATTAGCTGTGTCAGAGAACTTGTGGATATAAATCCACACGCCACTCCCAGTGACTAGTGGACTTGGCAGGGACTAGAAAGAGTGCGTTAGTGCCCGTTTAGTGTACTGGAATCTCTGTGTTACCAAAGTGTTTATCTGAGAAGGGGAGCTGACTGACCTAGTGAGTGGCAAGGAAGTACATTTGGCCACAGAAGGCATCATTTTGTTGCAGTGTTTCTAGTTATGGTTTGCTCGGTTGCTACTCATATATGGTCCCCCTTTTCTTCCTTTTTACCCACCCAGTGCCTGCCCTAGATTTTATTCATATTGGACTTTGTTCTAAGTTAGCTACTTTAGATACCTTCTTCTTCTTCTTCTTCTTCTTCTTCTTCTTCTTCTTCTTCTTCTAATTCAGTATTTCATTGGTTGTTTACTATGTGTTAAGCACGTGGAACACAAAGATAATCTCTCCTCTCATACTGCTTGTAGCTATAGAGTGGAAACAGATGATCAATTATAGTATCAAAACTGATGTGGATTATGATAGAAAGCAGTTTGAGGGAGTCAATTATTCATTAATTTCTTGAATTGATTTTTAACCTAGACCAGAAGCTGGAGATTTATACTAAAGAAAGTTAAAGATAAGCTGAAATTTTGAAGGTGTGTGTGCGCACTCACACACACACACCAACACACACGTGCATTCGGAGTGGGAGTAGTTTGAGAATTAAGACAGCAAAGCCACAAAGAATTTCATGTCATAATAAGGAGATGGTTTTGTTTTGAAGACAGTGGGAGAGCTGTTGAGGCATTGTGAACAAGAAAGAGATGTGACCAGGTTTTTAATTGCTTGTGTTGATAACCATGTGTGTATAAGTTAAATGCCATGAATTTAAGAAGACTATCATAGGAATGGCATCATCTAGGCCTTTGTCAAAGTCTCAGCACTATTGGCTCCCAGGTAAGAGCTATTAAAACAATGTAGAATCTTAGGAATGGGGGGTGGTCCACCTGGTAGAGTGTACATATCACCACGGGCAAGGACACAGGTTCAAGTGCCCTGTCCCCACCTACAGGGGGGAAAGCTTTATGATCATTGAAGCAGTGCTGCAGGTATCTCTCCTTCTCTATCTCTACCCCTTCCCTCTCAATTTCTCTTTATCTCTACGCAATAAGTAAAACTTTTTAAAAAGCTATAAAAAATGTAGAATCTTGGGACCTACTCCAGACCGACTACATCAGAATCAGTATTTTAGCAAGCTCTCCAAATAATCTGTATGCATATTACAATCTGCCCCTCACCCTTTTAATTTTAGCAGAGCACTAGCTCTAGCTTACGTTGGTGCTGGGGATTGAACCTGAGAAGGGAACTCAGAGCCTCAGGCATGCCAGTCTTTTCACATCAACATTATGCCGGCTCACATTCCAATCTGAGACACTGATTAGATAGATAGTACTGTGGCCTTAAGCAGCAGGTATGAAGAAAAAGAAAAAAAAAGACAAGTTGCTAGAGATATTATGAAATATATAATTCCTATTTGAAAACTCCTCTTAGCCCTCCTCACCAACCAGCTGTCCCCTGTCACCCTTTACCTTTCAGCTTATGCCACCATCCCAGTACATATTGGGATTGGCACCACTGCCATGTCCTCCCCACAGTGCCCTGTACTTACAGCATTGTTTTAACTGTAATTACATATTTAATTAACTATCTTTCCTCCCAGACTCTAAGCAGGAGCTGTGTTTTTTAAATATTTATTTATTTATTTATTTCCTTTTGTTACCCCTGTTTTTTTATTGCTGTTGTTGTTATTGTTGTTGTCATTGATGTCATCATTGTTGTATAGGACAGAGAGAAATGGAGAGAGGAGGGGAAGACAGAGAGGGGGAGAGAAAGATAGACACCTGCAGACCTGCTTCACCACCTGTGAAGTGACTCCCCTGCAGGTGGGGAGCCAGGGGCTCAAATTGGATCCTTACACTGGATCCAAAACACTTGTGCTTTGCACCTTGTATGCTTAACTCACTGTGCCACTGCCCGACTCCCAGGAACTGTGCTTATGTACTGCCTAGCACATGATAGGCACTCAGAAAATATTTGTGGTTGAATGAACTAAATTATGCACTAAGAAGGTAGACTTGGGTATGTCAGTGGATATATATGCTCCATTTATTAGCAATAATAGTACATTTTAAAATGGCACCCTCAAATTTCAGGCACTGCTCAAAGTGCTTTATATCTATATATCTCAGTAATCCTATAGTAGGTAGATACCTCTACCCCTTCCCACCCACATTGGTTGTCACTGGGGCTTCCCTGCTCTGGACTAACTTGGTCAGATAAAAACAGAGACAGAGGGGGCTGGACAGTAGCACAGCGGGTTAAGCACACATGGCGCAAAGTGCAAGGACCAGCGTAAGGATCCAGTTCGAGCCCCCAGCTCCCCACCTGTAGGGGGGTCGTGTGAAGCAGGTCTGCAGGTGTCTATCTTTCTCTCCCCCTTTCTGTTTTCCCTATCTCTCTCCATTTCTCTCTGTCCTATCCCAACAACAACAGCAATGGCAACTATAACATTAACAACAACAAGGGCAACAAAATGGGAAAATGGCCTCCAGGAGCAATGGATTCGTAGTGCAGGCACCAAGCCCCAGCAGTAACTAACCCTGGAGGCAAATAAATAAATAAATAAATAAAAAAACAGCCCAGAAGGAAGCCTCCTCCAGTGCAGTGTGTGTGTGTGTGTGTGTGGGGGGGGACTAGCTAGCCCAAACCCGAGTCACATGTGTGGTAATGTAGGCACACTCTCCACGTGAGCTATTTTGCAGGTTCCCACCCCCACCCCCCATTATGTAGTGCTGGGGCATGAACTCAGGGACTCACACATGCACACTGAGTAGTGTCCCAAGCCTGGTCTTTTCTTTTTTAATTTAAAGGGAAAGAGTGAGACATCACAGAGATCCCTTGTTGCCACATATGAGGTCCTGAGACTTGAACCCAGGTACTCTGCCAGGTGAGCTATTTCTCAGTCCTTTAGTAGACATGCTTCATAATCCATTTTATAGATGACAAAACTGAAGCCCAGGGAGCACAAGTAATAAGAAGAAAGTTTCACAGCTGGTAAATGATGGTTCAGCATTCAAACCAAACAAGCTAGTACTAGCTTGCTCTATCTAGTTTTGAACAAGAGAGCTTCCTGGCTTTGTATTAAGTATTGCTCATGTATTTATTTGTAGCGTTTAATCTTTATAACATCAATGTCAAGATGGCACTATGATAATTTTATATATTCAGAAGCTCACACAATTATGTAGCTGAGTTGAAGAGACACAGCTAGAATGTATTGAAGCTAGCCTTCAGACCCAAGCCTTTCTACTCCGAAGCCTGTAGCCTATCCACAATGATGCCACCCGTAGGCTGTATCAGAAATTCCTGTGGAATATGAGTCTTAACAATCCCTGAGGAGCTCAGAGGTAGGGCCAGACTTACAGGCTGTGAGGTTGGGGGAGAACGGAACTATTGTGATTTCTGGAGTAGCACTGTCATTTTGAGATTGAAGGGGCCTAGCAATTCCAGCAAGCCTCACAAGTGACAAGGTAGAACTTTGAACTTGAGTGCCTAAGCACCTTAGCATCCACAATAAAGTGTGATTCAGGTGACTACAGAGGAATATTTCTTACAGCCTCCAAGTAACCTGGTCGAACCCACCTGCTGCAAGGAAGCTTCGCAAGTGGTGGAGCAGGGCTGCAGGTGTTTACTATCTCCCCATCCCTCTCAATTTCTCTCTGACTATCCAATAAATAAATAAATATATATATATATATATATATATATATATAGAGAGAGAGAGAGAGAGAGAGAGAGAGAGAGAATGAGAGAATGAGAGACTGACTTGGTGGATGAGAAACACTGAATGCCAGAACTGGAAGAAGCCAGTTGTAACCTTCCATAGTCAGTTCTTACTTTCCTCACCCCCACCCCTTCGCTGTATAATAAGGAAACTGGAGAGTAATTAAGTGACTTTCCAAAGGCTAATAAAACCATTAGTGACAAGCCAGGAATAGAGGGAGGTGGGGTCACATTCTTGTAATCTTTGTTGTCATCCCTGGCATGCGTGTGCCTTCCAGGCTCTAGATTTATCACCACCTGTTTAAAACCAACTCTCAGGATAGTCTTGTCTCTTCTTTGTCACTACCTATTTCTTCTTCTTCTTCTTCTTCTTCTTCTTCTTCTTCTTCTTCTTCTTCTTCTTCTTCTTCTTCTTCTTCTTCTTCTTCTTCTTTTTTTTTTTAAGTGTAGAGAGAATGAAAGAGACCATAGCAGCAAAGCTTCCTTCAGTGTGGTGAGGGCGGGGCTCGAACCTGGGCTGCACACATGGTAAAGCAGCACACACCCACATGGGCTACTTCACCAAGCCCTGCCTGCTTTTTGACTGAAGGCACCACTGGTGGGAACACAGCTGGCACAGAACTTCAGAATGCCCATGAGTGGGCGAGGTTCTTTTGAACCATCTACAAACAATGTCTGTGAAGTAGAAGATTGCAGGAGTGAGTGTGTTTTCTTTTCTTTTATTTTTGTAAAACTTTTTTTTTTTTAATGAGAGAGGGAAATGCAGAAAGACCAGAGTCTTTGGCTTATGGTGGTGCTGGAGATTGAATCCGGGGCCTTGCAGCCTAAGATATTAAAGTCTTTTGCAGAAGCATTATGCTGTCTCTTCAACCCATGTGTTGTCTTTCTTTCTTTTCTTTTCTTAATTATCTTTTTTTTTTTTTAAGATTTTATTTATTTATGAGAAAGACAGGAGGAGAGAAAGAACCAGACATCACTCTGGCACATGTGCTGCCGGGGATCATCAAACTTGGGACCTCATGCTTGAAAGTCCAAAGCCTTATCACTGCACCACCTCCTGGACCAGTTAATTATCTTTATTTATTTATTTATTGGTGAGAAACAGCCAGAAATCAAGAGGGAAGGGGGTAATAGGGAGAGAGACAACTGAAAAATTGCTTCACCACTTACAAAGCTTTCCCCCTACAGATGAGGACTGGGAGCTCGAACTTGGGTCTTTGCACAGTGTAATGTGTGCTGAACCAGGTGTGCCACCACCAGCCTTGTGTTTTCTTTTTTGACATGCACACTCCTCACTTCGATATTGTGGGAAGTTGCTACAGACAGTGCTAGGTGGTGGTCTCATCCTGCTTGCCCATAGTTGTGTCTTCTAAAACTCAAAATGGTAAAATGAAGTCATAAATTGAAACAACTCAGATTGACAATTAAACCGTATGTAGTCCTGCTCAGTTAATAGAGCTTCAGTTCCCAAGTGTAATAGTTGTTTTATTTTTTAAATAGGTTTAGAGTCATTACAGAGAATATAGGCTTCAGTTTGCAAATGAAAACTTTTCAGTTAAAACCTAAAAAAAAAAAAAAAGTCACAGCTAAATAAGTAATGTTTAGTTTAGTCTGGCCAAGTGACATTTTATATATATATATATATATATATATATATATATATATATATATATATATATATATATATTTTTTAATTTTTAAAATTTATTTCTTTATTGGGGAATTAATGTTTTACATTCAACAGTAAATACAATAGTTTGTACATGCATAACATTCCCCAGTTTCCCATTTAACAATACAACCCCCACTATGTCATTTATCATCCTTCATGGACCTGTATTCTCCCCACCCACCCACCCCAGAGTCTTTTACTTTGGTGCAATACGCCAATTCCATTTCAGGTTCTACTTGTATTTTCTTTTCTGATCTTGTTTTTCAACTTCTGCCTGAGAGTGAGATCATCCCATATTCATCCTTCTGTTTCTGACTTATTTCACTCAACATGATTTTTTCAAGGTCCATCCAAGATCGGCTGAAAACGGTGAAGTCACCATTTTTTACAGCTGAGTAGTATTCCACTGTGTATATATACCACAACTTGCTCAGCCACTCATCTGTTGTTGGACACCTGGATTGTTTCCAGGTTTTGGCTATTACAAATTGTGCTGCCAAGAACATATGTGTACACAGATCTTTTTGGATGGATGTGTTGGGTTCCTTAGGATACATCCCCAGGAGAGGAATTGCAGGATCATAGGGTAGGTCCATTTCTAGCCTTCTGAGAGTTCTCCAGACTGTTCTCCACAAAGGTTGGACCAATTTGCATTCCCACCAGCAGTGTAGAAGGGTTCCGTTGACCCCACACCCTCTCCAGCATTTGCTGCTGTTACCTTTTCTGATGTCTGACATTCTCACAGGAGTGAAGTGATATCTCATTGTTGTCTTCTTGATTTGCATTTCTCTGACAATCAGAGACTTGGAGCATTTTTTCATGTGTTTCTCGGCCTTTTGGATCTCTTCTGTGGTGAATATTCTGTCCAAGTCCTCCCCCCATTTTTGGATGGGGTTATTTGTTGTCTTGTTGTTGAGTCTGGCAAGCTCTTTATATATATTGGTTATTAAACTCTTATCTGATGTATGGCATGTAAAGATCTTCTCCCATTCTGTGAGGGGTCTCTTGGTTTGGGTAGTGGTTTCTTTTGCTGTACAGAGCTTTTTAATTTGATGTAGTCCCATAGGTTTATACTTGCCTTAGTGTTCTTTGTAATTGGATTCGTTTCATTGAAAATGTCTTTAAAATTTATGCAGAAAAGAGTTCTGCCAATATTTTCCTCTAAGTATTTGATAGTTTGTGGTCTACCATCCAAGTCCTTGATCCACTTGGAATTTACTTTTGTATTTGGTGAAATACAGTGATTCAGTTTCATTCTTCTGCATGTTTCAACCCATTGTTTCCAACACCATTTGTTGAAGAGACTCTGCTTTCCCCATGTAATAATCTGGGCCCCTTTGTCAAAGATTAGATGTCCACAGGTGTGGGGCCCAAGTGACATCTTATACTGTGCTTACTTTACTGTCAGTCCTGTTCCTTAAAGGACACTATCTTTGAGATTTTGACTTTTCCTTGAGGGCAGTAACTTTCCATTTACTTAGTAAATTGAGTATATAGAAAACAGGGAGTTGGCTCATCTGGCAAGTACACGTTACCATAGTCAAGGACCCTGGCTCAAGCCCCTGTCATCACATGTGAGCACCTGCAGGGGGGAAAGCTTCACAAGTGTGTGTGTGTGTGTGTGTGTGTGTGTGTGTGTGTATCTATATGTACACACATGTTTGTTTATCAGAGACAGAGAAAATTAAAAGGGAGATAGAAAGGGAGAGAGAAAGAGCAACACCTGCAGTTCTGCTTCACCACTTGGGAAGCCTCCCTGCTGCTTCCTTTAGTGTGGTAGGGACCAGGAGTTTAAAGCCAGGTCCCTGTCCATGGGTTATATGCACTCAATCAGGTGCACCACTGCCCAGCCCCTCACTCTGACTGTCCCTCTCTTTATCTCTCCCTCTCTGAAATAACAAAAGAGTGAGAAGGAGAGAGAAACAACTACAGGAATCCAAATAATCTAGTAATCTGTTCATCACTGGAATAGTTTTAGAGTCTCAGGCTCACTGTAGTTTTTTTTTTTTTTTTTTAGCCTGGTTTATCTTTAAGAACTTCATTATGACACACATCATAATGGATGTAGATCAAGCAGTGGAAAAGAGATCAAGTACTCCTGCAGAGTACCTGATAATATAACCAAGGATCAAAGTCCTACTAAGGACACACCACACGAAAGTGATCGCTGTGGTCAATAACATAACTAAACCCCTGTGCATGTAAAATAATGTCCCAGTACTTATAAAATGAACAAAAATATGACTTCACTGAGTTTACAACCCCCCCCCACTACTATAAGAGATGCATCCAGCATCCAGAATTGACAATTACTTAATCCCCCACTGTATGGCAAGCTGACTAGGCTTCCCCTAAGAGTTTAACCAAGAGCAAAACATGCAAACACTAACTGTGATAGGAGGGAAATAGCAACATTGGAGGAAAGGGAGTTTCCTTTTCTTAGGCTTCATAGCAGAACTGTTGTTTGAGTTGAACATTTAAGAATATGAATAAGTGTTGGCCCGGGAGGTGGCACAGTAATAGGGCTTTGGACTCACAAGCATGAGGTCCTGGGTTCGATCCCCGGCAGCACATGTGCCAGAGTGCTATCTGGTTCTTTCTCTCTCCTCCTATATTTCTCATAAATAAGTAAAATCTTTTTTTAAAAAAAAGAATATGAATAAGTGGATGATGGAAATGAACAGATTTCAGTTAGAGAAAATGCTATGAACAAAGGCATTGAACCAGGAAGACATAGTATAATAATGATATAAGTTACACTTTCAGTTCTCTGAGCTGACTTTTACTGCTTCCCCTGTATATTAGAAAACTGGATGAGGGGTGGAAGGGGGGGAATGATGCACTCAGTTGAGCACACACACTACTGTGAATGAGGACTCGGGTTTGAGGCCCCGCTCTCCACCTGGAGGGGGAATGCTTCATGAGTGGTAAAGCAGATCTGCAGGTGTCTGTCTGTCTTTCTCCCAGTCTATCTCCACCTCACCTCTCAATTTCTTTCTGTTCTAGCAAATAAAATAGGAAAAAATGACTTGGAGGGATGGATTCATAGTGTTGGCACTGAGCACCAGTGATAATCCTGGTGGCAATAAAAGAAAAGAAAACTGAAGGGATAGAGAAGGTAACTTAAGTAGCAGAGTCAGAATTGTAACTTTGTTCTAAATCCAAACCTCATTGACAGGAAACAGCATAATAATTATGCAAAAGACCTTCATACCTGAATCATGTTAAGTGAGGTAAGTCAGAAAGAGAAGGGTGAATATGGGATGATCTTACTCATAGAAGTTGAAAAACAAGAACTGAAGGAAAAACACAAAGCAGAACTTGGACTGGAGTTGGTGTATTGCACCAAAGTAAAAGACTGTAGGGGTGGGGAGGGGGCTCATGTCCTGGAACATGATGGCAGAGAGGATCCAGTGGGGGGTGAATTGTTATGTAGAAAACTGAGAAATGTTACACATGTACAAACTATTATTGTATTATACTGATGACTATAAAAAAGACCTTCATGCCTGAGGCTCTGAGGTCCCAGGTTCAATCTCCAGCACCACCATAAACCAGAGCGGAGCAGTGCTCTGATTAAAAAAAAATAAATAAAGGATAGTCATAACAAATAAAACTAATGAATGTTCTTAGCTGTCATACCATATAGACATCACTCTTCAGGAAATGGGGTGATTAATGCTGGTGCAGTGACAGATCCTCCTGGAGAAGGGGTTTGAGGGGTTTTAGGAGGCCTGGTGCAGAAAGTCTCAAAAATAATGAGTAACTTGGGAGGAAATAAAGATGGCTAGGGTTTGATATCTGATTAACGGAGGGAATGGTGACAGCAAAGAAGAAATTTACTTGATTAGGGAGAGGAGAGGAAAGATGTAACAACATTTTCTTCTCAGACAGAGACAGAGGGGCAGAGATAGAAAGAGATCACAGCACCAACGCTTCCTTTAGTGTGGTGGGGACCAGGCTTGAACCTGGGTCACACATGTGGCAAAGCCACATGCTACCCAAAGGAGCTCTTTTACTGGCCCACTAATTCTGGTTTTTGCTCTGTTACATTTAAAAACAGATTGAACACACAACTAGAAATCTAGGCAGTAGAGGTAAGTTTTCCCTTAACTAAATTTGAATTAGAAGGAAGAGCAGAGGACAATAGCTGGAGGTTGCGGAGTGCTGGACATATGTCAGAATAACACTCCCTGCAGAGGGTCTTTTCTGTCACCCGAATCTCTTAAACCTTCTGTATTTTATCATCATTCAGAGGACTTCACTCCACAGCTCCTTTATGAGTTTCTTTTCTTTATTTTCAGAAAATATTTTATTTATTTATGTATGTATGTATGTATGTATGTATGTATGTATGTATGTATGTATTGGATAGAGACAGAAACCGAGAAAGGAGGAGGATAAAGAAAGACTCAAAAAGGCAAAAAAAAAAATAATAAAATAAAATAAAGAAGAAAGAAAGAAAGAAAGAAAGAAAGAAAGAAAGAAAGGAAGAAAAGAAAAACTTGAACTACTTCACCATTTGGTGAGCTCCTCCCCACCCCTGGGCAAGTGGAGAGCAGGTGCTTGGACCTTGGTGTTTGCACACCATAACCTGTCTGCTCCACCAAGTGTGCCTCTGCCTCATGCCCACCACTGCCTTTTCTTCCACTGCAGCTGTTGCTCTTCTCATTGCATCTAATCTCCACTTGTCTCTAACCCTTTAATGCCTCTGCATTCGCCTGGTCTGACAGCCCCCCATCTCTTGCTCATCTTTAGTCTAGACAGGTGGGCCAGTCATTTGAATTCTGCCCACTGCATTGTCTTCTAGCTAGACATTACCTTCTCTTCTTTTATCCCACATCCAAAGGAACATTATCTTGGCCAGTGAAGGCCTTGCAGAGCAGCAAGCCTATAATCCTAGTTAAATTAAGGTAGCTATCAACTCCCATAGAAATTATCCTTTGTGGTGAGAATGAAGAGTCTTGCAGCTGGGAGGGGACATAATGGGTAGCGCTCTGAACCTGTAGACTTGAGGTCCCAGGTTCTGGCATCTCATATGTCCAAGCACCACTCTTATTCTTCCCTATAAGTAAATGTACAAGTCTAAGGAAAAAAGTTAGACTATAGAGTTTCTGGTCCTTGAAGGCAACTAAAGCAGGTGAATATTGTGGACTTAATTTTGCACCTAAAATCTATAGCACTATGATTAGATATTATACTCTGGGAATGAACTAAACACATGTGTTTTTTTTAAAAAATAAAGTTAGGTGGGGAGTCGGGCAGTAGCGCAGCAGGTTAATCGCATATGGCGTGAAGCACAAGGACTGGCCTAACGATCCCAGTTCGAGCCCCAGCTCCCCACCTGCAAGATAGTCACTTCATAGGCGGTGAAGCAGGTCTGCAGGTGTCTATATAAAAAAAGAAAAATAAAGTTAGGTGGTCCAGAAGGTGGAGTCTAAAGCATTAGACTCTCAAGCATGAGGTCCCAAGTTCAATCCCTGGCAGCACATGTACCAGAGTAATGTGTGGTTCTTTCTCTCTTTCCTCCTATCTTTCTCATTAATTTTTTTTTTAATCTAAAAATAAAGTGGGGGGGGTTGGGCGGTAGTGCAGCAGGTTAAGCGCACGTGGCGCGAAGCGCAAGGACCGACCTAAGGATCCCGGTTCAAGCCCTCACTCCCCACCTGCAGGGAAGTTGCTTCGCAGGTGGTGAAGCAGGTCTGCAGGTGTCTCTCTTTCTCTCCTTCTTTCTGTCTTCCCCATCTCTCTCCATTTCTCTCTGTCCTATCCAACAACAACGACATCAACAACAAGAACAACAATAGTAACTACAATAACAATAAAACAAGGGCAACAAAAGGGAAAATAAGATAAATTTAAAAAACTAAAAAAAAAAAATAGGTCACATGGGACTGGGCAGTGTTACACCTGGTTGAGCATACATGTTACCACGTGCAGCGATCCAGGCTCAAGCCCCTGGTCCCCATCTGTAGGGGGGATGCTTCACAAGTGGTGAAACAATTTATTTATTTATTCTAGATACAGAAAAGTTGAGTAGAAAGGGGAAATAGAGAGGAAGAGAGACGCCTACAGCAGTTGTGAAACTTCTTCCCCTCTCCCCCACAGGTGGAGGACCAGGGGCTTGAACCCACATCCTTCCACATAGTAACATGTGCTCAGCCAGGTACACCACCATCTGGTCCTCCCCACCCCATCTCTTCTTTCCCTCTCAGTTTCTCTCTGTCCTATCAAATTAAATAAATAAAATTTTAAAAGAATATTTTTAAAAAGTCAGGTTACCTCTTTTTCTACCTCTATATATTTTTAAAATATTTATTTATTCCTCTTTGTTGCCCTTGTTGTTTTTATTGTTGTAGTTATTATTGTTGTTATTGATGTCATTGTTGTTGGATAGGACAGAGAGAAATCGAGAGAGGAGAGAGTAAGACAGAGGGGGGAGAGAAAGAGAGACACCTGCAGACCTGCTTCACCGCCTGCGAAGCAACTCCCCTGCAGGTGGGGAGCGAGGGCTCGAACCGGGATCCTTAGGTTGGTCCTTGCACTTTGCGCCATGTGTGCTTAACCTGCTGCGCTACCACCCAACTCCCTCTACCTCTGTCTTATATCTGATCTTGCTAAATGTGCAAAGGAAAAGTTGCTGCTTTGAGGACATAAAAAGGAAACAGCTGCAGCCTGGAAAGTGGTGTAGTAGCTAAAGCTTTAGACCCTCAAGCATGGGGTCTCGGATTCAGCCCTGGCACCATGTGTGCTCGTGATGCTCTGGTTCTCTCCTTCTCCTTCCCTTCCTCCTCTTCACCACTTCCCCCCACCCCCTGCTCTTTCTCATTAGTAAATAAATCGTGGAAGGAAGGGGGTGGGTTGGATGGATGGATGGATGGATGGATGGATGGATGGATGGATGGAAGGAAGAGCTTCTGAGGTTCTTTGAGGTGATAATATGTACATCTACTGTGTTAGTATCATGTTTCTTCCTGAAATAAGATCTGTGGGCAAAAACTGGCATCAGATAGGGAATTTGAGGCTGGGCCACCCCACTCATGTAGATTGAAACCCTTGTATTTCATTGGGTGGTTCCTGAGGAGGCTCTGGAAGCAGCAGGTTCATCACCAGCAGCTGTGCTGTTTACTGCAGCCCCAGGCCCCAAGTCCCAAGTCCTGAGCACAGAGAGCCGGCAGGGGGAGTGGCAGTCTGAGTACTTCCCTTGGAGCTCCTAGTGAGCTAATTGTGCAGGAGATCTTCCCTAACTCCCTCTGAACCTCTCATACAGCAAGAATTGAACTTGAGCTATGTATGTCTGAGCATGGAGCCAGCCCCCCGGTGTGAGCAGACAGGGAGCTTCTGCTAGCTGTTTAAACTTGAGAGCCACACAGAATTCTTGATGTCAAGGAAATGCCTGTTTACCCTGTGGATCCAAATCAAGCAACTCTTGAGAAATGGGAGTGCCTTCTTGACCTCGATCTTTATTGATCTTGGTATCAGCACCTCCAGTGACGTGAAGTAAGGGGCGGGAGGAAATCTAACAAGTGCCTTCCACTCAGGGCAAGAGAGAAGCCGCCCTTGGTGCTGCAGGAAGTCCCCGCTGGGGTACTAGGGGCAGAGCGTTTGGGCAGCATTAAGCAGCAGACGCCCTGTGGGAAGTTCTGTGGCTGGCTACGGAACCTTGCCCTGGCCCTGATTTTGAATGAGAGGCAGAGGTTGGGTGCTGGCCAGGAAGGGACTCAGGCAGGGGGCTCACGCTCTCGGTTTGAACAGGAGGTCTCTGTGAAAGGGGATCAAGAAAGACACTGTGAACTTCTGGGGCGCTGAGAAAACCCTGGCCTTTCCAAACCAGCTTTCCCTTTTGCTTCAGGACGTAATATTACCAGGCCGGCACTATGGAGAAGTGGGACGGGAGCGAGGGCACCTCCGCTTTTCACGTGCCCGAATGGATGGTGAGTCGTTGGGCCCCTTTGCTTTCCCTTCCTTTTCTTCATGAACAGGGCCACTATTAATGGCACGTGATGGGGATCGCTGGGTGGGGTGGGGTGGGGGGTCAAGTCTCTAGCCATAGTTGGGGAAACGCTGCTCTGATTTCTGATCCATTCATCACAGCCTGGTGATCCCTGATGGTTGCGTCCATGTGAGTGCTAGAAGCTCCCAGAGCTGCCTAGTTGTCTCTTCTGGGCTGCAGAGTCCCTCCTGCTGCTGGTGTGTGTGCTGTTCTTTGGTTGCTGTGAAGTCTGCGTGCAAGCCAAGGCTTAGTGGACTGTTCACTGCTCAGGGGTGGAGAAATAGAACAGTGGGGTTGGGGGGGTGCTATCTAAAATCTGAAAAGATATAAAGTGACTGGGGAAGGATAGCAACTGGTAGAGTACAGGACTTGTATGCCTGAGGCCTTGGTTTGATCCTTGGTGCTACATGTACCAGTAATATTCTAACTTCTCTCTGTCTCTCTCTTTCCTCCCCCCCCCCCCCCCGTGTGTGTGTGACATGAAACTCTCTTTGCCCCATATGGAATTATTGATTTTTTATTGCCATCAGAGTTATTGCTGGGGCTTGGTGCCTGCAGAATGAATCCACTGCTCTTGGCAGCCGTTTTTTTCTCTCCCCCCCTTTATTTTCTTTTTTTCTTCTCTTTTTTTTTTTTATGGGATAGATACAAATTGAGAGGGGAGGGAGGAGATACACACACACACACACACAGAGAGAAAAGCTGACATAAACCAATCATCCACTTTTCATTTTGCCAAGAGCTTCTAATCCAGTGAATTTTCCTATTATTTCAAACAGTTTGCAGACTCTTAAAGTACTTCTCAGTGGTGGCCTTGGCCCCTTAGTTCCAGTGACTTAGCTCAGTACTCCAGTGACTCAGCCACTGGAAATGTAGCCAGCACTTACTGCTTTGGTGTGTCTCTGTGTTGTGTTCTTTTCACCATGAAAGGGGAACTAGTTGTCAAATATTGATCACTCCTGCCTCTCTGCCGCCACAGATCCAGAATAATCCAAACAATCCTGTACACATTCTATTCCAATCCACATTCATGTCTTGAGTTAAAAACAGCAAGTTCAGGAATTGGGCGGTAGCACAGCAGGTTAAGCACAGGTGGCGCAAAGCACAAGGACTGGCCAGTGATCCTGGTTCGAGCCCCTGGCTCTCCACCTTCAGGGGAGTTGCTTCATAGGCGATGAAGCAGGTCTGCAGGTGTCTGTCTTTCTCCCCCTCCCCCCGTCTTCCCCTCCTCTCTCCATTTCTTTCTGTCCTATCCAACAACGACGACAACAATAACTACAACAACAATAAAACAACAAGGGCAACAAAAGGGACTAAATAAATAAATATTTAAAAAAAAAACCAGCAAGTTCCCTTAACTTTTGTCTGGTTTCTTCTGGGTTTAACCTAATTTCTTGGTCTATATTGGCTTGTGTCCACATGTATTTCCCTGTGGGAAACTGGACCGTTTGCATTATATTTCAGTTCTTTTCAGAGTTCGTGAAATTGCATACCTAGAGAAATGACCATCAATAATGAGACTGGATATGTAGTAGGTCTGATTAAAAATCCAGCTGAGGAAGCTATGTCTCAACACTCATCACAGCCATTGCTTCTCATTTCTGTTGGCGTAATTGCTGTTGTTCTTAGTGTTGTTCAGAAGTTCATATGTAGTTTTAAAAGATGAGGAAAAAATCCTACCCAGCCACAAGCTTACTTCAAGTCATGTAGTGTTTTAGAAGTGGCTGATTCAGAGTCTGGTGGTAGCACACTTGGTTAAGTGCACATGTTAACATGCTCAAAGACCCGAGTTTAAGCCACTGATTTCCAACTCGGGGGGGTGTGTGTGTGTGTGTGTGTGTGCTTCACAAGCACTGAAGCAGGTCTGCAGGTGTCTCTCTTTCTCACTATCATCTTCTTATTTATTTATTTGTTTATTTATTTATTTATTTTGTTGCCCTTGTTTTATTGTTGTTACTGATGTTGTCATTGTTGGATAGGACAGAGAGAAATGGAGAGAGGAGGGGAAGACAGAGATGGGGAGAGAAAGATAAGACACCTGCAGACCTGTTTCACCGCCTGTGAAGCGACTCCCCTGCAGGTGGGGAACCGGGGGCTCGAACCAGGATCCTTAAGCCGGTCCTTGCGCTTTGCGCCACCTGTGCTTAACCTGCTGTGCTACCACCCGACTCCCCCCCCTTTTTTTTTTTAAATATAGGACAGAGAAATTGAGAGGGAGGAGTGAAAGAAAGGGGGGGTGGGGCAGTAGTGCAGTGGGTTAAGCACACATGGCACATGGCAGGCACCAAGCCCCAGCAATAACCCTGGGGGCAAAAAATAAGGGAGAAAGAAATATAGACACCTGCAGACCTGCTTCAGCACTTGTGAAGTGACCTCCCTGCAAGTGGGGAGCCGAGGCCTCGAACCAGGATCCTTGTGTGGGTCCTTACGCTTCATACTATGTGTGCTTAACCCAGTGTGCCACCACCTGGCCCCCTCTTCCTCTCTTCTGCCCTCTCAGTTTCTATCTGTCCTTTCTATAAAAATTTAAAAGGGGGGGGGGCTGCCACGAGTGATAGATTCATCACTCCAGTGATAACCCTGGTGGGGGAAAAATGGTTGATTCATTTCGTAATCCTTCTTGGGTTTTTTAATTTTGTTTTTGGTTTTCTGGTCACCCCCAAATAATGAGAAGGAGTGTCCAAGGATTCTGGTTTTCTTAGGTGAGGAGTTACATTAAGATTCTAAGCTGTGGTACTTCAGTGTCATAGAAGCATTCTCTTAAAACATTACCATGTCAACTAAGAATAAGAGCTTTTACAGAATTCTTATTGCTATAAAAATGAGTTTGGTTTTACCTGCTGAGCACGTCTCTACTGTAACCACTGTTCCCTTTTACCTACTTCCCTTCTTTTCATTCATGTGGACAGGAAGACTGGCCTAAGGGAGTTAGTGTGGCTCTTACATAAAGATGTGACCTAAGACTTCCAGCTTTTAGAAAACACCCTGAATAAAGCAAAGTTTTGCTTTGTTTTATTATTATTATTATTATTATTATTATGTATTCACTTTTATTTAGCATCGTCTTGGTCCTTCTCTTTCAAAAACCAAGTATCAATAAATAACTTAAGTGAGTGATAAGGGAGGAAGGAAGGAAGGAAGGGAGGAAGGGCCAGACAGTGGCACGCCCAGGTGAGTGAGTGCACAAGGACCTGGGTTCAAGCCCCTGGTCCTCACCTGCAGGGGGAGCTTAGAAACAGTGAAGCAGTGATGTAGCTAGTTCTCTCCCCACCCCTTTCTCTCCATATATATATATATATATATATATATATATATATATATATCTTTTTCCCCTTCCCTCTCAATTTCTCTGCCTTTATCCAAAAATAAAAATAAAAAAGCACTGAGAAGCAGTGGTCAGCGTTTGTCATTAGTAAGTCAGTTTCTGATCCGTTATGGTCTTCTCATCAAAGAACCCTGTTGGGGCTTTCTCTCAGATTCCACATGAGCCGTTAGTATCTGACTTGCCCAGAAGTGCTTCTGCAGTCTGCTTCATGTCCCCACTTAGTGAGGACAGGTGCGCTCTGAGCATCTGTAGCAGCTGGTGGCCCTTGCCATAAGCCACGGTACCTTTAATCCCCAGGAGAGACTTTGGAGCCAGCTCCCACCTTGGGCCAGAAGTTCAACTTCAGGATGCTTTAACAAATGTCTGGCTAGCTCCATAGAGAGTACATAGTAATGCAGTGAAATTTCCACAGAGACTGACACCCGGCTTCCAGAGGAAATACATTCTCTCAGGAGGAAAACTGAGCAGAGAAGGTGAATTGTAACACCTCCTTTGGGGAGCAATTAGCAGTTTAAAAAGGTCATCTGAACACCCCCAAGACCAGGACTCAGTGGGCCAAGGAGGTGGCTCAGACTTAGAGCATGCACCTTGCATGGTTGAGGCCCTGAGTTTGAGCCCCAGCACCCCATGGCAGAGCAACGAAGGCAAAACAAGTAGAGCTGCACAAGTGGCACAGTGCTTTGATCTAGCACTAACTTGAAAACAAACAAGTAAGAAAGAGGGCAGGAATAGAGCTCAGAGCACAAAGAGCAGCTGATCGTACTCACGTCTTTGATTCCAGCAGGGCTGTGAACCAGGATGAAGGCTGCCGAGCCCTACTCTCAGGAACTGACAAGGTGAACAAGCTTTCTGCTCCTCAGCTTTCCTCATGTGGAGGATTTTCTCAGCCTTGTTCAGGCAGTCCTGCTGCTAAAATGTTGGGATGTGCATCTTTTCAAAGATGGCTTTTAGCAATAATTTTTGTCTTGCCTTAGGAATTCATTAGTCCTTACCACTAGATGAAATACTTTTTCTTATATGCACAGAGATCAGTTGTAACTTCTTTTTTTTTTAAATCTCTACATTTTAATACTTTCTCCTCCTACCCAAGTTCTCTGTCAGCCTTGGTACTCTGCCATAGGCAGTGTGATTTATTGACTTTCTTGAGTCCCCAGCCAGCTGGCTACCTAATTTTCTCTCAGCTCAAAGTAATCCCTTGTATAGGTGAAGAATTTGTTCAGGCAGCTCCGTTCAACCTGGAAAGGAAAGATGTCCCAAAGAATGATTACAAGGGAGACAGAAACACCCTCTGGTAACTAGTGGTAGAGGTGGCTTGACTGTAACTGTGGGCCAGGATTGACAGTGGAAGCAGAGATGCACTGACGAATCTAATGGAGACTGCGGGCCCCCTCAAACACAAATGTCCACAGACACTAAGTTGGTGTTCTGAGTACAAACATTCTCAACGTTTGACTTTAAAGACTAGGAAGGGGCTGAATCGTGGCACACCTGATCAAGCACACACATTACCATGTGCAAGGACCCAAGTTCTAGCACTTGCTCCACCTGCAGGGGGGAAGCTTCATGAGGGGTAAAGCAGGGAATACATGCGTCTTTCTCTCTCCCTATCGCCCTCTCCCCTCTCAGTTTCTCTCTGTCCTCTTGAATTAAATAGGAAGGAAGGAACTTAGGGAAAAAAAAAAGAAAGAGGAAGGTAGGAAAGAGGAAAGGGCCACTGGCTGGGAGCAATAGATTTGTAGTGCTGCCACTGAGCCCCTAGTGGTAATTAAAAATTAAAGAAAAGGAAAGGAAAGCAGAGAAAAGGAAAGGAAAGCAGAGAAAAGGAAAGGAAAGCAGAGAAAAGAAAAGAAAAGAAAAGAAAAGAAAAGAAAAGAAAAGAAAAGAAAAGAAAAGAGAAAAAGAAAAAACAGTTTAGGCCAGTTCTTCTTCTAGCGTTTGCGCTTCTTCCGTAGCCAGTCAACAGCGTCAGGTTGAGCCTGATGTAAAGTTTCAAGACCTCCTTTGAATCTGGAGAGGTGGCAGTCGTTGACTATGTCGGTCATAGTCTGTCTGGAGCCGCAGGGGCAGTTCGGGTCGTCTCTGGCTCCCCAGCGATGGAACATAGTGGCGCACCGGCCATGGCCTGTTCGATAGCGATTGAGGAGGGCCCAATCATAACGTGCTAGGTCAAAGCCGGGTTGACGCTTGCAGGGGTCTGTGATGAGGTGTTTGTTCTTTACCTCAGCTGACTGCCAACTCTGTTTCCAAGAGTCTGGAACAGAGAAGTTCGGTGAGATAGCTTACCTGAGAAGACAACTGTTTTGCCATGTGTAGCCGAAGTTCAAGTCCACCTTCACCCACACAGCACTGGGGGAAGCTTCAGGGCTGTGGTCTCGGTCTCTCTCAAAAAGTCCATCCAGCAGTGGTGAAGCCCCCGCACACTGATATGATGATGATTATGGGAAATGCTAGTGTTTTAGCCTTTTATAGTATGTGTTCTTCATTATGAGACAGTATGTTGCTGTCTTAGCATGCACTGAGATAAGCAAAGTGGGTATTCTCACTTTACAGTAAAGGCTTATTGGAGCTATAAGAAAGAATCACAGTACTGCTTTATGCATAGTAAATTCTCACTTAGACATTCTGAATAGAATAGTAGAATTTTCAACTTTAAGAGGGATTTTTGTTTTGTTCAACTGGGCTGGGAGTGTTTTATTAAAATTTTTTATTATCTTTATTTATTAGATCAGTTAGAAATGGAGAAGGGGGAGAGAGGGAGAGAGACAGAGATACCTGCAGCCCTGCTTCACCACTTGCAAAGCTTTCCCCCTGCAGGTGGAGATCAGGGCCTCGAACCTAGAGCCTTGAGCATTGTAGCATGTGTGCTCAACCAGGTGCGCCACCACCCAGCCCCAGAATGTTTTTTTCTCATCAACATTATAATGAAATGATGCTGAAACTTTGAGGGGCCAGGGAGACAGTATAGTGGTTTTGCAAAAGACTTTCATGCCTGAGACTCTGAGGTTGCAGCTTCTATCCCCTGCACCACAATAAGCCAGAGCTGAGCGATGCTGTGAGGTCCCCCTACCCTTCTGGTTTAGTGCCTGCCTGATGAATCTACTGTCCCTGGTAGCTGCCCGCCCTTCCTTCCTTTTTTTAAAAAAATTATTTTTTATTTTATTTTGATAGGACACAAAGAAATTGCGAGTGGAGTGGGGGATAGGGAGAGAGAAAAAGAGATAGATACCTACAGCTCTGCTTCACTGCTCATGAAGCTTTCCAGGCAAGGACCAGGAGCTCAACCCAGATCCTTCCTTGCACATGGTAATGTGTGCACTCGACCAGGTGCACCACCACCTGGCCCCAGACCAATTTCTCTCTTTCTTCATTTCTTCCTATCAAATGGGGATAATACCTCCTTATCCAATATATAATATAGATTAAGATGGGAGGGGCAGTCAGCATAATGGTTATGCAAAAAATTTTGGTGCTTGAGGCTCCAAAGTCCCAGGTTCAATCCCCTGAAGCACCAAAAGCCAGAGCTCAATAGTACTCCCTTGGTGGGTGTGGTGTGGAATGATACATTGTAATCTTACAGTTTTGTAACATACCATTAATAACAAATTTAAAAAAAATTTAAAGTAGATTAAGAGAAATAGCATACCCAAGGCTTCCTCTCCCCAATAATCTCAGAATAAAGGTTATCCTAAGAAAAATTTTTAAAAACCTACCACTTAATGTTCTTTATTGTGCTCAGTAAGCAGTCTATTCCCTCCCTAGATCCCACCCCCCCCCAAGAATTTGAATCATCTCCCCACTCTTGTCTGTAATATAGAGTTCAATGGGGCTTTCCCATCCACTAGGTCCCTCTCAGAAATCAACAAATAAGTAATGCGATCTTTTACCCTGCCATTTTACTATTTGGTGCTTAGTAAAAACTTGCAGTTCTGAGGATTCTTGAAAAAAGAAACTTATCTTGGTAAAGTCACCTGAAAATTCAGGAGGTGATTAAAAGGCAAAGGTCAGGGTTGGGTGGTGGTGTATCTGGTTGAGCGCACATGTTACTATGCATAAGGACCCAGGTTTGAACCCCGGTCCCCACCTGCAGGGCAAATGCTTTGCAAGTGGTGAAGCAGTACTTTTCTCTTTCTCTCCCCCACTCCCCTTTCCTCCAGGGTTATCACTGGGGCTCGGTGCCCACATTTCGAATCCACTGATCCTAGAGGCCATCTTTTCTCCATTGTTGTTTTTGTTACTATTATTATTGTTGGATAGGACAGAGAGAAATCAAGAGAGGAGGGGAAGACAGAGGGAAGAGAGAAAAACAGACATGTGCAGACCTGCTTTACTGCTTGCAGAGCGACCCCTTTGCAGGTGGGGAGCCGGCAGCTTGAACTGGGATCCTTGTGCCAGTCCTTGCGTTTCACAGTATGTGCACTTAACCCAGTGTGTTACTGCTCGGCCCCCTTTCTCCTCCCTCTCTACCTCCATTTCCCTCTGGATTTCTGGCTGTCTCTATCCAATAAATAAAGATAATAAATAGGGCAGGGGTAGATAGCATAGTGGTTATGCGAAGAGACTGTCATGCCTGAGGCTCTGAAGTCCCAGGTTCAACCCCCACACCACCATAAGCCAGAGCTGAGCAGTGCTCTAGTGTTTCTCTGTGTCTTTCTCCATATCTCTCTCAAAAATAAAATACTTTAAGAAAAAAATATAGTAAATAAATAAAGACAAAGGTCGTTATTTGGGACCAAAGGATTCCTACATGGGGTAACAGGTTCCAGCAGGAGAGAAATGGCCAGAGTTTATTAGTTCAAGCTGGAAAGAAATGGTTAAAAGGTTCATTAGTTAACTACTTCAGACTGTTCCTGGCTACCAGAATTGGTTACTGAGTCTCTTGGAAGCCTGAAAAGAGAGCTGATTGATTTAATCCTCTAGCTGAAAGTTGCTAATCATCAGTTTGCAAATCACTGTTTGCTTAAGAGTTTAAAACAGTTTCTTTGGGCTCAGCCCAAAGGTCTCTGTCCAGCTTGATTAGACAAGTAATGCAACTTTGTTGTAATGGCTGCCTGGCTGCATTGTAAAATGGCATTGCAAATGTCACCTTTTCACTGCAGTCACACCTTCAGGGAAATACACACCTCTAAGAACCTTGTTTGAAAAGCAGAAACAAAAACCAAAGCCACTCAACACCAAATCAACAGTAATCTTGAGATGTTACTAGAAACCAAATGTCAAAACCCATCTACAAGACAATTAAGAGTAAAACAATGGACCGAACAAACTGATGCAAAGATAGCTGACACCAGTGTCACCATGCTGATTAACCCAAGGACAGGGGAGGGACGCCTGAATGCCTGGTGTCAGGATGTTTTGTTTCTTAATGTCTTACTAAACTCCCTCATTGTTTTAGTGGCTCTGTAGTTAATTTTTTTCTAATGAGACTAGGTTAACTAAAATCATCTGACATGGAAAGGCAGAGGTAAGGTTAAAAAGGAACCTAATTAGCAGGTTAATTATAGCAAGCAGAAAAAGTGCACCAGTTATATAAATAAGCTATTATTATGTGCATACAAGTCGGGCTTTGTCAAGAGACCTGTGAAGGTTTAGAGGTCAGAGGATTCCTGTAATTAGGTGTTTGGGGGTGGAAATAATAAAAGACAAACAATCACCAGAATTAGGTATGGCTGATGAACCACTAACAGAAAGGCTTTTTTAATTAGGCTTTTTTGCACTGGAGGAATTGGAGCTGCTACAGGGATTCCAAGAAGGGTACCCCCCCAAAAAAAAAAAAAAAACAGAAAGAAAGAAAGAAAGGAAGAAGGAAGGAAGGAAAGAAAGAAAGAAAGAAAGAAAGAAAGAAAGAAAGAAAGAAAGAAAGAAAGAAAGAAAGAAAAAAGACAAGCAGCTAGCTGGAACCAGAGCCAACAGAATTTCTGAGCAAGAAAGTTTGAAGGCCTAGCCACACAGGTCCCTGGACGGAAGCCGTGGCGGTAGGGCTGGTAATGTCACCATGCTTGGCAGCAGGAAGAAGTACATTGTCAATGGCAGCTCTGGGATTAAGGCCCAGGTGAGGCGACACTCTTCTTTACCTGGCTTGCCGCCGCTCTAGCTGTTACTGTAGAAAGCTGGCTGCCTCCCCTGCTTTTCTGCTCCTGTCTCTCCTCCTGGTAGAAGGTGAGCTGCCTTTTTCTTCTGTCTCTTCCCTTCTCTTGCCTTGGTACCTGCTGGAATTGGGCAGCTCTCTCTGGAATGGAAAAGGAGCTCTAATTTCAGACGAGGGTGAAAGTTAGGGGCAAAGTCTCCTAGAGGACCACACTGGGGTGGGCAGATGACTATGACCCAATGAATTGCTGAGCAAAGAATGTAACAGCATTTAACTACTGGGAAGAGGTAAAACCATGTGTTCTGGTTGTTGGTAAGAGATTATAGATTTCTTGAGAAAACTGTATAATTTCATCTATATAAGTGGTTAGTCTCTTTGCAAGAATCTGCCCTCCAGAAATCTGAGTTCTGTGTCTTGACAAGTGAACAAAGTCTAGACTCCTGTACCTCGAAAACTGAAAAAGCCCCACAGCATAGTCTCCCTTAGTTACAAGGGACAACTCAAACTTGACCAGGAGGGAAGGAATTGCTATAAATGGAGATTTTATAGAGAACTCAGTTAGGAACTGGTTTGAAATGATGGTACAACTGTGTGGCTACCTGGTTTTGTGTTCTGGGGTAAGTGGGTATATGTATGTATACCCACTCCTAGTCCTACAGACCTAAAGAGAAGGAAGGAATAGCTGACCCACTCTAGTGGCCTGTAGGTAGGAGGAGGGGGCTTGTCACGCCTCTAAGGCAGAGTTGTCTCTTCTGAAATTAATGACTCACTGTGGCCTTGGAAAGTTGCTCGCTACTCTTTTTTCTGAAGAGGCCTCTGAAAGCAGGTAGGTGCAATGAAAGCCAGAGCTTTGAGCCTGACTGCTGTGCTTATCCTCTCCATCTTCTAAACCACCTTCTTTCCCTTCTCATCTTTTGCTCTTTGCTCTTAAAAATTCTTTTAACTTTAGACTTGGCTTAGCTGATCATATTGATGTAACATTCTCGTATAGACAGGAAGATAGAGTGGGCTGTTTCACATTCTCGACCTGTGATGTGGGTATGAAACTATAATGCGAGTGTTACTGAATTATATTAATAAACTCCTAATATTGTAGTGCCCTGGGAAACGGCTCCACTTCTAGAGGGCAGGAGTTACATGCCTGGAGCTCTTAGACACCATATGCACTAGAGAAGTCCTATGGTTTCTCTTTCCCTCTCTCTCTCTCTCTCTCTCTCCCTCCCTTCCCCCTCCCCCCTGCTATCTTATATGGAGTAAGTAAAATAAATCTTTTTTAAATCTTATAGTTTTAATCTTATTGAATATATATATATATATATATGTATGTATGTATGTATGTAGAGAGAGAGAGAGAGATGAAAGAACAAGCCACTTCAGATTCATTGATTGCCTACCACATGTCAGGTACTTGTCCTAGAATCCAGGATGATAAGGATGAATTGGATACACAGCTACTGTCTCTCTAGAGTCTCTGGTTTCTGTGGAGTACAAGGATGGAGACAGTTGCGGTCAGTGTGACACGTGCTGTCACAGCAGAAGTTCAGGTACACCTCTGGGGGTGCATTGAAAGAGCACCTTTTCTTTCTGGAAAAAAATTGCCACTTTAGCAAAATCATCCACTTTTCATTTTGCTAAGAGCTTCTAATCCAGTGAATTTTCCTATTATTTCAAACAGTTTGCAGACTCTTAAAGTACTTCTCAGTGGTAGCCTTGGCCCCTTAGTTCCAGTGACTTAGCTCAGTACTCCAGTGACTCAGCCGCTGGAAATGTAGCCAGCACTCACTGCTTTGGTGTGTCTCTGTGTTATGCTCCTCGGGGAGCTCTCTTTTCACTGTGAAAGGGGAACCATTGATCATTCCTGCCTCTCTGCCACCTTGGATCCAGAATAATCAAACAATTGTGCAAACATTCAGTGTGACAAAAAGCGATTTCTTGAGTAATAGGAATTTAGAATTATAAATGTAAGAAAGTGTCAGCTGGAACTTCCAAAAGCAGCAAGAAGAGAGAATTACAGGAAAGGTTTAAATTTTTTCATGAGAGAGGGAGACTAGAGCATTGCTCAGTTCTGACATGATGGGCTGCCAGGCGTTGAGCCTGAGACTTTACAGATGCAAAACTGGTGCACCATCACTCTGTCTCCCCACCCCCAGCAGGATTAAAAACCCCAGTTTTTATCAGACATTGTCAGATGCAGTCTCCAGGGTATTGCCACCCAGCTCCTACATCTGTACAAGTTAGCAATAGCCAGTCTTGTGGCTTTTAGATATCTTTATTTACTGTGCTTATTAGTACTGAAAAGCTAATTGGTGCATTTTAGAAAACCTTTAGAAAATAGAGTGACACAAGACATACAAAAACCTTGAGCTGGAAGGATGAGAGTAGGGTTAGGTATGCTTCACAGTTCACATACATCTGTCTCTAAAATTTGTGAAGTACTGTCATATTTCTTGTATTTTACCAGAAAACGAGACTCACAAAAGCATCTTGACCAACATCACATAGCAGATAAGTAGCACAGGCAGGATTAGAGTACAGTTCCAGAAAGTTCTATCTGGATGGAATGTTTTGTTGTTTCATTATACCATGACATTTCCCAAAACTCCTAAAATCTAAAGGCAACTTACTTTATCTTTCTGTACCTTGCAGTTTTTTCATCTAGGTTAATGAAGATTATAATTGTCTTAGAGATTCTTCCCAGCTTTAGTTTTCAGTGAAACTACAGAAAGGGTTTCTTTCTGAATACAAATCAACTTTCTAAGCATTTGTTTTAGCCAGAACATTCCATTCTCTCCGGTGTTTCGTCACAGTTTCATTATCCAGTACATATTAAATATTTTTATTTGGTAGACAAGCATTATTCTCTCCAAAGAATTTTAACGTTCCAGCTAGGAGCTGGTCCAGTCAGATCAAACATGAAGGAAAACAAGATCCTATAATGCCAGCTTGGAATTGGAAATTCTTTCCATTTTTATAACTAGAGTTCTTTGTCTTAGCAGATCCAGTTTGCAGACCAGAAGCAAGAATTCAATAAACGCCCTACCAAGATTGGACGTCGCTCTCTGTCACGGTCCATTTCGCAGTCATCTACTGACAGCTACAGTTCAGGTAAGTACTGAGCAGCTTTGGACCCACCTAATATGACCAACAGACACTCCTCTCAATAATCCAAGGCTACTTAAGAATGGTCAAGGCTGTGTTTTGGAATAAACATTTTGATTCTTATGTGAGGTGTAGACCAAAAGTCTGGTTAGAACCTTTGGATTTCACTAAAGGGTTCAGAGTGGGATTTAATAGAGGCAATAAACGTAGAAGAAGGTAACTAAGGCAAGTGAGCTCTGATTTATTCAGGGGAGAGACTATAGGCTCCCTGGTGACCTTCACTGAATACATGTAAAGCGTGTGTTTTTTTCTG
This sequence comes from Erinaceus europaeus, assembly GCF_950295315.1. Taxonomy (NCBI): domain Eukaryota; kingdom Metazoa; phylum Chordata; class Mammalia; order Eulipotyphla; family Erinaceidae; genus Erinaceus; species Erinaceus europaeus. The sequence continues at coordinate 100,106,039 of NC_080169.1, forward strand.
TTTTTGAAAATAGAAGAGGTACTTTCCATCCTGTCAGCTGGTCTTTGCAAGTTAGTAGGGAAACTTAACTGCCCCCCCCCCCAAATCCTGAAAACATAACTAGTTCAAAATGAGGACTTTGCCGTCTCTTCTGAACTGTGACATCATATTACTTATCACACTAGCCTTACTACAAGTATATGGGCCCTGGCGTGCATTATCATTTAAGGCTGCATGAACTTTTAGCTTGTAGGATTCCCTTGAAGCATTAGTTGTGTAACAGTAGCCTGCATCTGAGCTAATATGGAGCTATTTCATTTTCCTCTTATGTTAGAATGTATACGAATGTTTGCCGTAGTTATCTCTTCACATTAAAATTCACTTTTATTGGGAGCTGGGCGGTGGCGCAGCGGTAAGCTCACATGGCGTGAAGCACAAGGACCCGCTGGTTCAAGCCCCCGGCTCCCCACCTGCTGGGGAGTCGCTTCACAGGCAGTGAAGCAGGTCTGCAGGTGTCTGTCTTTCTCTCCCCCTCTCTGTCTTCCCCTCCTCTCTCCATTTCTCTCTGTCCTATCCAACAACAATGACATCAATAACAACAACAACAATAACTACAACAATAAAACAAGGGCAACAAAGGGAATAAATAAATATAAAAAATAAAAAATAAAAAATTAACTTTTATTACAAACTACATGTAAATTTATTTGTTGAATAAGAAAGTAGTTACTGGGGCTGAGCAGTAGCACAGCAGGTTAAGCGCACATGGCACAAAGCGCAAGGACCAGCATAAGAATCTGGGTTCAAGCCCCCAGCTCCCCACCTGCAGGGTGGGGGATGGGATACAGAGTTCTGGTGGTGGGAATTGTGTGGAGTTGTATCCCTCTTATCCTATGGTCTTGTCAGTGTTTCCTCTTTATAAAGAAATAATAATAGTAATAAAATCAAAGAATGAGCCTGGCTGTGGTGAGACTGGGCCCTTCAAGAATGCCACAGTAAAATATTATTCTGATGGGACCAATACAAACAGAATACTCTCTGCAGCTTCTACAAACTATCAAGCTTCTGGGAGATAAGGCCTGAGCCCCAGTGAATTAATGCTTATGCTGGGATAGAGCATGGGTTAGTGACTCATCAAGTTGTATTTTGATTCTGGGGAACTATGAGATAATAGAACATTACATTACATTACATTACATTACATTATATTGGCCTTTACATTACTTTTTTTAAAGTAAATTTGTTGTTGTCATTGCTGTTGCTTGTTTGTTTGTTTTTACCACCATACGGTTTATCACTGGCATATGGTGGTGCTGGGGATTGAACCTGGGACAATTGGCGCCTAAAGCATGAAAGTTATTTTATATAACTACTATACTATCTCCCCAGCCCTAAAACAGAAACAGAGAGATTGAGATAGGAGAAAGAGGAACAGAGCACTGCTGAGCTCTGGTATACAGTGGTGCTTGGGGACTAGACCTGTGTCCTCTGAGATCTTAGGCAGGCAAGTTGCTGCTAGCAGGCTGAGCTATCTCCCCAACCCGTTACTTTTATACTTAAGAATACTCCCCCCCCTTTATGATATATATATGTCATTACCTTATTTAACCACAAGATTTTTCTGGTAGAAGGGGAAAAAACAGAATATGGGAAAGAAGGATCTATACTATATGTTTTAGAATTGGAAAAATTGAAAACTGGTTAATCAACTAGAAATGAAACTGGAGCTAAGATCACAGGCCTATACTTCAGTACTACCTTGTTTATGTTTAATTAAATTATGACTCTAGACTTCAGAGTATGTTGATAATTACAAGTACTTTAGCAGCCACTCGAGTATGTGTGTACATATGTGTTTCTTCAAATTTTTGAGGAAAAGTCTTTAATGCTATTTCAACTAACGCATTTGCTCTTTAAGCAGAGTGGTAGGAATGAGTAAGGATTCAAAATATAAATGTTAATCTCATTCAAGAACAGTTTGTCCACTGTCTTTGCAGAAATAACACTTTCTTTGGTATGAGCCTGTCAACCATTTTGCATCCACATACTACATAATCTAGACCACTTCTGCTTTTGGTTCTCACCTACTAACAGATCTACACAGTTGACCCTTTGAAAACAAATTTATTTTGGCTTAGGGAATAAGATTGGTTGAACTAGCAACCATTTGACTAAAGTTAAGAAAACAACCCCCCCCCCCCCCGGCCCCAGCTTTTAGAGTAAAGACATATTTTTTTGTTTTTTTAAGTTGAGTGAAGAAGAATTCAAGTAAAAAATTAGAGTGCTTCTCTTGAGAGGAGATTTTGGGGGAATTTTATCAGTGGTGTTGAGACAGAAAAAAGGAACTGCTGAATAATATACTCTGTGTGCTATTCTTCTCCCTTTCAAAATTCTAAACATAAGTAAAAACTTTTTAATAAATGTTTTATCTCTATTCATTTACTGGGGAGAGATAGTTAGAAATCGATAGGGAAGTGGGTAATATATAGAGAGAGAGACAGACACCTGCAACACTGCTTTACCACTCACAAAGCTTTCCCCCTGAAGATAGGGATTGGGAGATTGAACCCTGGTCCTTGTGCATTGAAACATATGCACTCAACCAGGTACACTACCACCTGACCCTGTAAAAAGTCTTAAACAGCACCTTCTGCACCCCATAAAGAATTTTAGTCCGTGCTCCCAGAAGGATAAAGAATAGGGAGTCTTAAGTCTCTGTAAGAGAAATGCAAATAAAGACAACAATGAGATACCACTTCACTCCTATGACAATGTCATACATCAGAAAAGGTAACAGCAGCAAATGCCGGAGAGGGTGTGGGGTCAAAGGAACCCTCCTGCACAGCTGGTGGGAATGTCAATTGGTCCAACCTCTGTGGAGAACAGTCTGGAGAACTCTCAGAAGGCTAGAAATGGACCTACCCTATGATACTGCAATTTCTCTCCTAGGGATATATCCTAAGGAACCCAATACACCCATCCAAAAAGATCTGTGTACACATACGTTCTTAGCAGCACAATTTGTAATAGCCAAAACCTGGAAGCAACCCAGGTATCCAACAACAGATGAGTGGCTGAGCAAGTTGTGATACACACACACACACACACACACACACACACACACACACACACACATATATATGAATACCACTCAGCTATAAAAAATGGTGACTTCACCATTTTCAGCCGATCTTGGATGGACCTTGAAAAATTCATGTTCAGTGAAACAAGTCAGAAATATAATTTCCTGGGGACCAAGTGGTGGTGTACCTGGTTGAGTGCACATGTCACAATGCACAAGGACCCGGGTTTGAGCCCCAGGTCCCCACCTGCAGTGGGAAAGCCTTACAAGTGGTGAAGCAGTGCTGCAAGTGTCTCTCTGTCTCTCTCCCTCTCTATCTCCCCCATCCCTCCTGATTTCTGACTGTTTCTATCCAATAAAAAAAAATAAAGATAAGTTTAAAAAATAATATATAATTTCCTCAATAAAAAAAAATATATATATATATATATGCAACAGGGGGCCAGGCAGTAGCACAGTGGGTTAAATGCAAACAGTATGAAGCACAAGGACCAGTGTAAGGATCCTAATTGAAGGCCCCGGCTCCCCACATGCAGGGGGGGTCACTTTGCAAGCGGTGAAGCAGGTCTATAAGTGTCTATCTTTCTTTTCCTCTTTCTGTCTTCCCCATCTCTCTCGATTTCTCTCTGTCCTATCCAACAACAACAGCAACAACAAGGGCAACAAAATGGGAAAAATGGCCTCCAGGAGCAGTGGATACCTAGTGTAGGCACCAAGCCCCAGTGATAACCCTGGAAGAAAAAAAAAAAAAAGGGAGTTGGGCGGTAGCACAGTAGGTTAAGTGCAGGTGGTGCAAAGCTCAAGGAATGGCGTAAGGATTCCGGTTCAAGCCCCTGGCTCCCCACCTGCAGGGGAGTCACTGCACAGGCAATGAAGCAGGTCTGCAGGTGTCTTTCTTTCCCCTTTCTGTCTTCCCCATGTCTCTCTATTTCTCTCTGTCCTATCCAACAATGACAACATCAATAACAATAATAACTACAACAATAAAACAGCAAGGACAACAAAAAGGGAATAAATAAATATTAATATATATATATTACAACCAGTATAATATCAGGTTTCATTTGGTGAGTGACTACTTAGTTTAGACCAGACGTTGCACTATTCACTTTACTTACACTATCTTATTTGAAATCTTTTCAAAATTTCTTGTCTTTGGTTATAGTCAAAGATTATACATTAAAAGCATATACCATAGCCATATGAAAAGAAAAAAACTCTAAATAGTCAATCTTGCAATTAGTCATTTCATGTCTGACTCACCTACTAGACTGAAAACTCCATGAAGGTAAATACAGTTCACATCTGTCCTGTATCCCCAGTTCTTAGTCTGTGCCCGGTGCCTGGTGAACATATGATAAACATTTATTGAATGAACTGAATGTGTGAATGAATTAGCTGCCCTATTAAAAAGGTTTCAGTATCTCCTCTATTAAAAATTTTTTTTCAAATATTTATTTATTTATTTTCCCTTTTGTTACCCTTGTTATTTTTTATTATTGTTGTAGTTATTATTGTTGTTATTGATGTTGTCATTGTTACATAGGACAGAGAGAAATAGAGAGAGGAGGGGAAGACAGACAGGAGGAGAGAAGGATAGACACCTGCAGACCTACTTCATCACTTGTGAAACGACTCCCCTGCAGGTGGGGAGCCGGGGGCTCAAACTGGGATCCTTATGCCAGTCCTTGTACTATGCACCACGTGCGCTTAACACACTGCGCTACTGCTGGATTCCCCTCTATTTTTTAAAAAAATTTCTTTATTGGGGAATTACTGTTTTACATTTGACAGTAAATACAATAGTTTGTACATGCATAACATTTCTCTGTTTTCCATATAACAATACAACCCCCACTAGGTCCTCTGTCATCCCTTTTGGACCTGTATTCTCTCCCCCCCACCCCAGTCTTTTTTCTTTTTTTTTATCTCCTCTATTTTATACACCCAGAAACAGAGGTTGTCTGACACTATAACCAAAAACCTTTCTGACTCTAGAGCACTATATTTTAATCACCATTGGGGCAGCCTAGGAAGTGGTACAGTGAATAAAGCACTGGACTCACAAACATTAGGTCCTGAGTTTGATCCTGGGCATCACATATGCCAGAGTGATGCTCTAGTGTGTGTGTTCTCTCTTTCTTTCTTTCTTCCTTTCTTTCTTTCTTTCTTTCTTTCTTTCTTTCTCTATCTATCTCTATCTCTATCTCTCCCTCCCTCCACCCCCCTCACTCAAAATCTCTCTTTTATTCAGTCTTATAAATAACTACAGTTTAAAAGACATAACACCACTGGAAAACACTCAATTGCTAGGAAAAGCTTTGAAATTCAAGAATCTTCTGAGTATGAAACACTTTATTCAAAACCAGCTACTCTATAAAATTGGATCCACATTAAGGATGGCCACTATATTTTTATTCTCTGGTGATAGAATCATGGTTCCCTTAAGCTGCTAGGTCATAATCAGCCATTCCTGGGTATTGATTAGTGAAACAGCTGACTTCCAGGGAAGCAGTTTCTGCGCTCTGTTGCCAAAGGTACTTTGAGCTCTCAGTCGTTTTAGGAGGGAGCTCTGAAAACTTTGTGTACAGATTAGCTCCTATTAAGAACAAAAGTCCCTTTGGGGATTTACCTTCACCTCCCTCAGTGCCCATGTTCATTCTTGTTGCCTTGTGTTAGGACTTTGCTCCAGGGCAGTTTTTTCCAGCTATAAGAGAGCTACTCGGGCCACTGCTGCCTACACACTTTACAGTGGCCTGCCTGATTAGCTGGGCAAGGTCAGACTTGCCTTTTGCAGCCCTCCTAGAGCTACACCCTTGGCGAAGAAATCCCAGAAATGCCTTAATGCTCTGGATATAAGGAGATCAGGGCACGGTAGACCCGAGAAACTCTCAACTTTTGCAACTTTGTCCTCTTAGAAGTGTTGGAAGTATTCTTACCTCCTTGGAAGATAAATAATGGTATATAGGCAGTGCTGTATGTCCCCTAACCACTTCCCAGCCCCCAACACCATTCTACCCCCCCCAAAAAAAAAATCTGGGTGGGCAAAAGAGCCCACTTGGATAGCTTGCTGCTTTCCCGTGCTCCCGCCCAGGTTTGAGCCCAGCCTCCAATATATCAGAGGAAGCTTTGGTGCTGTGGGATGTGTATCTCCCACCACCACCCCCATCCCCCACTTTCTTCTTCCCTCTTTGAAGAATGCTTAGGGAGAAATCATTCACAAAAGTTAAAAACATAAATCAGCTGTGCCGTGGCACACCTGGTAGAGCACACATGTTACCATGCAGAGACCCAGGTTCAAGCCTTGAGTCCCCACCTGCCAGTGGGAAGCTTCGAAAATAGTGAAAAGCACGTCTGCAGGTTTCTCTCTCTGCTTCTTCTCTATCTCCCCTCCCCTTTTCAGTGTCTCTCTGTCTTGTCAAATTAAAAAATATAATAGGGGGCAAGGCAGTAGCACACTGGGTTAACCACACATAGTGCAAAGCTCAAGGATCCCAGTTCAAGCCCCCAGTTCCCAACCAGGGGGAGGGGATCACTTCAAAGACATGAAGCAGGTCTGCAGGTGTTTATCTTTCTCTTCCCCTCTCTGTCTTCCCCATCTCTCTCAATTTCTCTCTGTCCTATCCAGCAACAACAATGGAAATAAGATGGCTTCCAGGAGCAGTGGATTTGTAGTGCAGGCACTGAGCCCCAGCGATAAACCCTGGAGGCAATATATATATATTTTCTAAAAACATACAAATCAAAGGAAATTAAATCACTCTGCAAAAAATCAACAGCTACAGTTTTATATGAAAACCAAAAGACCTCAGCAAAACAGTGGTCTAGCACAGTTTCTACCTTGAGTCATAATCACAACTTTTAGACCTTAGCTCTCTAGCATATATTGTGAGGTGGATTTGTTACCAGAGCATTTCATTAGACTAAAAGAGAGTTTCTCAGCTTCTTTGAGAATCCAAAATGCCTACATAGGACCACTGATGCCTGCAAGAAAGAACTTCATTGTCAGTGTCTAATTGGGCCTACGTAGACTCATTTTTCAGCATCATTAGAGCCAGTCTTTAAAAAGAAAAGAAAAAGAAAAAAGCCCTATTATGTCAGACACCTTTTGTGTGTTTTGTAATTGCTTTCCCAGGAGTTTCTTGTTTTCAAGTTTCTTGTTATCTATTCGGTTATTGTACTAAAGCCCAAAATTACATCAGACTTTAAGCAGCAGACAGAGCAGAGTAACCAAGAGCTCAGAAAAGGCCCATGTCAACAGTGGTCATGAGCCTTTGTTAAGAACTTTTACCTGTTGGTGGCATGGTGGGACCTCTCTTTTTGAGTAGTCAAAGACCCCTGCATGTTCTACAGACAGATGTCAAACTAATGCTTTCCAGGAGGAGTGTCTCTGTCTACTTCTCTCAGCTTCTCCTTCTGATAATTGAGGCAGGGACTTACCAGTGTGTGAGTTTGCATGGTACCAGGTCATTAGAGAAGCCGCAGTTCACTGTGTGATCTACAGCGTTAGAAGAAATCATTGTTTTTGATCAGAAGAGAAAACACAAGTAGAACCTGAACTGGAGTTGGCGTATTGCACCAAAGTAAAAGACTCTGGGGTGGGTAGGGGGGAGAATACAGGTCTAAAAAGGATGACAGAGGACCTAGTTGTATTATATGGAAATCTGGGAAATGTTATGCATGTACAAACTATTATATTTACTGTCGAATGTAAAACATTAATTCCCCGATAAAAAATTTTTAAAGTAAAAATAAATTCTTTTCTCTGAGATTTTTTTTTTCTATTATTATTCTGTCCTTCCAGCGGCTTCATATACAGATAGCTCTGATGATGAGACTTCTCCCAGGGACAAGCAGCAAAAGAACTCCAAGGGAAGCAGTGACTTCTGTGTCAAGAATATCAAACAGGCAGAGTTTGGACGAAGGGAAATTGAAATTGCTGAACAAGGTAAAGAAAGAAAGTCCCTTTTCCTTCTTAAACTGCCTGTGTCTTTTTGTTTATGATAATGATAATCTATTTATATGGATTGGGGTCTAATAGCTTATGAAACAATTGCAGTATGATACATGGCCTTACATATTTAATTTATTTATTGGGTAGAAACAGAGAAAAGGGAAGAGAGAAAGAGAGATACCTGCAGCACTGCTTCACCACTTGTGAGGCTTCTCCCCTGCAGGTGGGGACCAAGGATTTGAACTCAGGTCCTCACTCATTGGCACATGTGTACTCTACTGCAGGGACATCCACCCAGTCCCCAGTGTGATAGTCTGAGTTCAGGACATAATCTAACAGAAAACCTGATCAGGGGAAGGATCTTAGCTCTCAGAGAGTGAGCTTTTCTGTTATTTTATTTCATCCCCCCCCCTCCCTAACATTGCTGTACATGTTGGTCTTTTCAGAAATGCCTGCCCTGATGGCTCTGAGGAAGAGGGCCCAAGGAGAAAAGCCACTGGCTGGAGCCAAAATTGTGGGTTGCACACACATCACTGCTCAGACTGCTGTGAGTCCTTTTCCTTTCTCCAGATTAGTTGGTTAATAATCGCCACCGGTGCTCTATACCAGTATTCATTCCTTCAACACAGTAAAAATAAATAAATAATTAAAAAAATCATAGGCCACCAGCTACTAGGTGTTTGTACCCTGCCAAGCACAAGGTTGAGAGCAAGTATAAATTCATTCATTCCCATAGTGACCATGTAAAGCAGGTGTCCCTGTTTCTAGTTTATCAGTAAGGAAACTAAGGCTCAGAGAGCTTACATAATTTGTCCAAGGGTACACAGCTAACAAATCACAGAATCAGAATTTGAGCCTCAAAGTATCTGTCTCCCAAGATCATGCTTTCTCCACTCTGCTGCCTTGATTCCCCTTCCCTTCCTAGCACCGTCTGTCTCTACAAGGTGACTGTTTTAGGCTGCTTTCAGCTACAAATAAAGAGAAAACTTGATCCAACCTGGCTGCTACAGAAAAGGAGCTATTACATTACCTAGCAGGAAGTTCCCAGTTCAGGCAGACTTCAGATGCAGAGAACCTCAGGGCTCCAGTTTCAGCTGTCCATGACTCTCCTGGAGCTACCTCCTCATACTTGCTTTATCCTCAGACCAGTAACCAGACAGGCCTAGGTCTTCAGTTCATCACAGGCTAGCATGAAACAAGGAACCCCTTCCCAGAAGTCCTCCAGGATATGCCATTATGTATCATCACACAGAACTGGATGACATGCCCCACTCATCCTAGAAAGAGGACTAGGACAACCATGACTGACTTAGAACAATAGTCCTCACCCTATCACACTCATTGTCCCTTTTTATTTAAAAAGGTTTTTTTATTATTATTATTCTTACAGTGCATCATATTATTTTGAAATGAAGATATGGTGGGAGGGGGAGATAGTTTAATGGCAATGCAGACTCTAATGCCTGACGTTCAGGGCCCCAGGTTCAATCCCCACACCACTATAAGATAGAGCCGAGCAGTGCTTTGGTTTAAAAAAAAAAAATTCAGTGGTCCAGGAGGTGGCACAGTAGATAAAGCATTGGATTCTCAACCATGAGGTCCCAAGTTCCCTCCCTGGCAGCACATGTACCAGAGTGATAGCTGGTTCTTTCTCTCCTCCTATCTTTCTCATGAATAAATAATTTTTAAAAAATCACATATGGCATATCTATGTAAATGCCATTTAAAAATATTTTTAAAATATGTATTTATTGGATAGAGACAGAGCAGGGCTACAGAGTTGAGATAGGTGGTCCAATGAAATTTGGGGGTAGAGGCAAGATAATGCATTTTTTTATATTTATTTTATTTATTTATTCCCTTTTGTTGCCCTTGTTGTTTTATTGTTGTAGTTATTATTGTTGTTGTCGTTGTTGGATAGGACAGAGAGAAATGGACAGAGGAGGGGAAGACAGAGAGGAGGAGAGAAAGCTAGATACCTGCAGACCTGCTTCACCGCTTGTAAAGCGACTCCCCTGCAGGTGGGGAGCCGGGGTTCAAACCAGGATCCTTATGCCGGTCCTTGTGCTTTGTGCCACCTGCGCTTAACCCACTGCGCTACAGCCTGACTCCCAATGCATTTTTTAAAAAACATTTTTAAAGTATTTATTTATTAATGAGAAACATAGGAGGAAAGAGAAAGAGCCATGCATCACCCTGGTACATGTGCTGCTGGGGATTGAACTCAGGACCTCATGCCTGAGAGTCCGATGCTTTATCCACTACACCACCTCCCAGACCACAAGATAATGCATTTTTAAGAGGTGAGAAATTATCTTGATTGATTGAGACAGAAAAATTGAGAGGGGAGAGGGAGATAAGAGGAAGAAAGAGGGGACCTGGTGGTGGTGCAGTGGGATAAGTGCACATGGCGCAAAGTGCAAGGACCAGCTAAGGATCCTGGTTCAAGCCCCCAGCACCCCACCTACAGGGGGGTTGCCTCACAGGTGGTGAAGCAAGTCTGCAAGTGTCTATCTTTCTCTCCCCCTCTCTGTTTTCCTGTCCTCTCTCGATCTCTCTCTGTCCTACCCAAAAACAACAACAACAATAATAACAGCAAAACGATAAATAATAAGGACAACAAAAGGGAAAAGATGGCCTCCAGGAGCAGTGAATTCATAGTGCAGGCACCAAGCCCCAGCAATAACCCTGGAGACAAAAAAAAAGAGGAAGAAAGAAACACCTTTAGGATTGCTTTACCTCTCATGAAGGGTTTTTTGTTTTGTTTTACCAGAGGTTTATGGTGATATGGGGATTGAACCTGGGGTTTTGTAGCCTCTGGTTTGAGAGTCTCTTTGCATAACCATTGTGCTGTCTCCCCTGCTTGTCTTCCTTCCTTCCTTCCTTCCTTTCTTTCTTTCTTTCTTTCTTTCTTTCTTTCTTTCTTTTTCTTTCCTTCCTTCCCTCCCTTCCTTTCGTTCTTTCTTCCTTTTTTACCAGAGCACTGCTCAGCTCTGGTTTATGGAAGTGTTCTTGTCCTCTACACCACAGCTGGGGACCCCCACAGCTGAGGATCCCCACAGCTGGGGACCAGGGACTTTGAACTAGGGCCCTTGAGCACTGTAACATGTGCATTCTACCAGGTGCAACACCACCTGGCCCCTGAGAAATTATACTTCTACCCCAGTGATAACCCAAGAGGAAAGAAAGAAAGAATGAAAGGAAGGAAGGAAGGAAGAAATTATGCTTCTTTAAAAAAAATTTATTTTCCCTTTTGTTGCCCTTGTTTTTTTTATTGTTGTAGTTATTGTTGTTATTATTGATGTTGTCGTTGTTGGATAGGACAGAGAGAAATGGAGAGAGGAGGGGAAGACAGAGAGGAGAGAAAGAGACACCTGCAGACCTGCTTCACCGCCTGTGAAGTGACTGCAGGTGGAGAGCCGGGGGCTCGAACTGGATCCTTACACCAGTCCTTGCACCGTGTACCACCGGTGCTTAACCCGCTGTGCTACCACCTGACTCCCAGAAATTATGCTTCTAAAAAATTCAGAAGCTTGTAAACCAAGATCACCTCACAAACAAACAAAAAAAGATGTCATAGGTATTGGGTTGCCAGTTATAATGAAACCATACCTGGCAACTGGTGTGCTAAAGAATGGTCTGGACTCTTGTTTAGTTTTAAAAGATCCAGGTCAGCTATATGATTAGATCAGCTTTCAAAAGAATGTCTCCTGACTCACAGCTTGTACCTGACCACATACCTCTCCCTGAACAGCAGACCAATACTGTTAGCATCTTCACATGAGACTTTTTGGGGTTATGTTTGCTCTTAGGGAAGGGGTACTTGGTAACTGTCTAAAGCTCATATAATAAATTGAAAAGCCATTCTTGTTGGAGCAGGAGTCAAATGTTCTTTCCAAGGCAAAACCACTCTTGGAAACTTTTTTGGGGCTTCTCCAGTTAGGGATATGAGACTCTAGAAAAGTGACTTTAAATAGTATGAGACTACAGAGAAGTGACTTTAAATAGTAAGTACTTCTATACTGTCTCATGTTGCTAAATTCTGTCTAGTTTTTTTTTTTTTTTCACTTCCTGGCTTATTGAACAGTGCCACCCTCAGAAGCTCCTTTCCATTTATTTTTTCCTAGATTCAATAGCCAAAATTAGTTTACAGATTTCAATATTTGATTTCCTCACCACATTTTCCCTTAAAATTGTCTTTTGTGTAATCTTAAAAAAAAATGTATTCCAAAAGTAGTCTGGGTTTATTTTTAAAGATTCAAACATTACTATAATGTAATGTAGAAAAAGAACCCCCTATAACCCCATGCTCCAGAAATAAATCGCATAGCTAATGGTTTCCTGGCTGTGGTTCTAGTAGACTTGGTTATGTGTCTGTTTTCAGGTGTGTTTCTATAGTTCTTTCCAGAATCCCTGCTACTCCAGACTGGCTGGATTCAAAGTCTGTGTAAACCAATGTCTGAGCTCCATTCTCTTCCTCTCCTCCCCTTTCCTTCTTCCCTCCTACCTTTTCTTCTCTCCGCTCTTGCTTGAGCTCTGATAGCCAGTAGTCTTGATTCATAGTTCTTTGAACAGTCTTTATAATCTGACTTTTGGTTCTAATTTTTTTTTTCCTCCAGGGTTATCGCTGGGGCTTGGTGCCTGTACTATGAATACACTGTACCTGGCAACCTTTTTTTTCCCCTTTCTTTCTTTCTTTCTTTCTTTCTTTCTTTCTTTCTTTCTTTCTTCATTTTATTGGATAGGACAGAGAGAAATTGAGAGGAGAGAGGGAGATAGAGACAGACAGAGAAAGATAGACACATTCAGACCTGCATCACTACTTGTGAAGTGATCCTCCACAGGTGGGGAGCTGGAGGCTCAACCAGGATCCTTGCGTGCGTCCTTGGGCTCCGTACTATGTGTGCTTAACCCAGTGCGCTACCACCCAACCCTTAATTTTTCTAGTTACTTTATATTGCTCTGTAGGTAAGTCTCAGCATCATTCTTTTGTTTAACAAATTTAAGTTTTGGTTGTAGGACCAGCAAAATAGCTCACTTGGGTAATGTACTGCTTTGCTATGTGTATAGCTTAGGTTCAAGCTTGGTCCCCACCTTATTAAAGGAAGCTCAAGTGCTGTGATCCTCTCTCTGTCCACCTGTCTCTCTAGCTAAAAAACAAAACAAAAAGAATCTTGGCTGCTGGGGCCAGACAGTAGTGCAGTGGGTTAAGCACACATGGCGACAGTGCAAGGACTGGCATAAGGATCCCGGTTCGAGCCCCCGGCTCCCCAACTGCAGGGAGGTCCTTTCGCAAGCAGGTTTGCAAATATCTATCTTTCTCTCCCCTTCTCTGTCTTCCCCTCCTCTTTCGATTTCTCTCTGTCCTATCCAACAATAACAAAATGGAAAAATGGCCACCAGGAACAATAGATTCATAATGCAGCCACTGAGCCCCAGCAGTCACCCTAGAGGAAAAAAAACACAAACTTGGTTGTAGAAGTAAATAAGTTATTTAAGATAGCAAGAGAAAAGGGCTCAGGTGATGAGAGGTAGTGAGGACTAGAAATTAAAACACAGAATTCTGCCATTAACTTATTAGGTGGCCTTGCACAATTGAGATTAGCCAAATTTATTGGAGTTGTGGTCAAGTATTTTTAAATTAGCATTTTTTTTCAAAGGAGGAGAGAGAGAAAAAGAGAGAGCACACCAGAGTATCACCTTGACATAGTTAATACTTAAGATCAGACTCAGAACCTCTGTCCTGCAAGGCCTGCATTTACTGCTGTGCCATCTCCCTAGCACACATTAGCATACTCATTAGACATTTTTACTATAAAATATTCAAAAATACAAATCACTAAAAATGAAAATCCCCACTACCCAAAGTTAACTAGGAGATTACCACAGTGATCAGGCAATTTTAAGGTAAACTTTTTGACTTAAGCTTTAATCTTATTAAGAGCTCTTGAGGCTAGAAGATAGCTCAAACCAGCCAGCACACATTGCCATGAGTGTAGCCTGGAGTAGAGCCCCAGTACCACATGGGAATGTCACGGCAGCAGAGGAAACTCCAGTGGGGTGTGTGTGTGTGTGTGTGTGTGTGTGTGTGTGTGTGTGTTCACAACAGCAGAGGAAACTCCAGTGGTGTGTATGTGTGTGTGTGTAAGTAATAGAAAGAAGTGAGTGGTCCTAGAGGTGGCGCAGTGATAAAGCTTTGGACTCTCAAGCATGAGGTCCTGAGTTCAATTCCCGGCAGCACATGTGCCAGAGTGATGTCTGGTTCTTTCTCCTCCTATCTTTCTCATAAATAAATACAATCTTAAAAAAAAAAAGAAGAAGAAGAAATAAAAAATTGATTAGGGGTTTGGGTGGTGGTGTACCTGGATAACCATACAAACTACAGTGTGCGAGGACCCGGGCTTGAGCCCCTAGCCCCCACCTGCAGGGGGAAAGCTTCACAAGTGGTGAAGCAGGGCTGCAGGTGTCTCTCTGTCTCTCCTTCTCTATCCACCCTCATTCTCAATTTCTTTCGTCCTATCAAATTAAAGTTAAAAAATAAAAATACATATATATTTTAAACAAAAAGAAAGAAGTGATGGTATGTTGAAGGAAAAGCAAGCCAGGAATCCAATTTTAAAAATATTTTTTCAGAGCCAGGTGGTGGCGCACCTGGTTAAGCACACACTACATTGCACAAGGGTTCAGGTTTAAGCCCCTGATTCCCACCTACAAAGGAAAAAAGCTTCACGAGTGGTGAAGCAGGGCAGCAGTTGTCTTTCTGTCTCACTCCCTATCTCCCCCTCCCCTCTCAATTTCTCTGTCTCTATCTAAACAAAAAAAGTTAAAAAACAAAAATAATTTTTCAAAATTAGGAAAGAACATACTTGTAGGCGCATTGCTGGTATAGGGAAGGGAATATTCTTTCTAAATCATGTGAGAGTAAGTTGCCAGTCTGATGCTAATTTGCCCACAAATACTCATGTCTATGTTTTCCACCAGCAAGGACATTTCCTGTCTGACTACTACAACCACTAAAAATTAGGAAATTGGGGATTAAGGAGATGGTTCAGTGGTTGAACACACGACTTAACATACCTGAGGTCCTGGGTTCATTCCTCACCACTGCCATTTGCCAGAGCTGAACTGGTTCTCTGGTCTCTTTCCCTCTTTCATAAAAATATGTAAATATAGGGGCTGGGTAGTGGTACACCTGGTTGAGTGCTCCTGTTAGAATGTTCAAGGACCCAGGTTCAAGCCCCCGGTCCTCACCTACAAGGGGAAAGCTTTGCAAGCGGTGAAGCAGTGCTGCAGGCGTCTCTCTGTCTCTCTTCTTCTCTACCTCCCTCGCCTCTCACTTTCTGACTGTCTCCATCCAATAAATAAAGATAATACAATTTTAAAAATGTAAATATTTTTTTCAGTTAGGAAATTAAATTCATTATTACTATCTGACCTTCACATTCTATTTGAGTTTCACAAGCTGTCTAAATATTTTTCACCTTTGAGTTCCCTTTCTTAACCCAGGAATAAGTTATTTCTCCAAGGAGCTCTGGTTCCTTTTAGCTAATTTGAATACTGGTGTACAATTTGCTACTGAAATATCATTGTCCCTGGATCCTCTTTTCATTATGTTTAGAAAATAATTGCCTATTCACTTTTCACATATTTCTTTTGCTCCTTTCATGCCTTCCTGCCCTTGTGGGACTCTAATTACATATGCATTAGACCATGTAAGAATACCCCGAAACTATTGGAGACTCTGCTCTCATTTCCCCTTACTCTTTTTTTTTTTCATTTCTGTGTTTGTTTGATAGGGTTTTTTTTTTTTTTTGTATTATTTTCCCTTTTGTTGCCCTTGTTGGTTTTTTTAATTGTTGTTGTAGTTATTATTGATGTCGTCATTGTTAGATAAAACAGAGAGAAATTGAGAAAGAAGGGGAAGACAGGGGGAGAGACAGATAGACTCCTACAGACCTGCTTCACCACCTATGAAGCGACCCCCTTGTAGGTGGGGAGCCGGGGGCTCAAACCCAGATCCTTCCGTGGGTCCTTGCACTTTGCGCCACATGCGTTTAACTCGCTGCACTACGGCCCGACTCCCTGTTTGATAGTTCTTATTAGCACTGCCTATCCTCACCTCCACTAATGCCTCCTCAGATATTCTCATGCTGACCAAGAGACTGTTGGAGGATTTCTGGTCCCTTAAATTATTCTCTGTTGGACTGCTTTTATGGTTTCTGTCCTTCCACTGAAATTCCCTCTTTGTTCATAGAGTTTGATTATCTGTTTTGACTAGATTCTTTAAGAGAAGCATACTAATCCCGATTAATTTACAGTCCTGTCTGCTCAGACATCTGCTTTTTGCAGAGTTTGGGCCTCTTGAGTACTCTGTTTCTCAACAATGGGCTATTTTTCATGTTTGCATGTCTTGAAATTTTGTATTGCTTGGTAGTATACTAGCTTCCATTAATGACATGAATTGTACTGAATTTTAGTTCTGTAGTTCTTTTGTTTTAATTAATTTATTTATAAAATAAAAAATATTGACAAAACCACAGGGTAAGAGGGGTACAGTTATACACAATACCACCAGAGTTCCTTATCCCATCCCCTCCCTTGAAAGCTTTCTTCTTCTTTTTTTTTTTTGCCTCCAGGGTTATTGATGGGGCTTGGTGCCTGCACTGCGAATCCACTGCTCCTAGAGACCATTTTTCCCATTTTGTTGCCCTTGTTGTTGCACTTGTTGTAGTTATGATTGTCATAGCTATTGTTGTTGTTGGATAGGACAGAGAGAAATCGAGAGAGGAGAGGAAGGCAGAGGGGGAGAGAAAGATAGACACCTGCAGATCAGCTTCACCGCCTGTGAAGCAGCCCCCCTGCAGGTGGGGAGCTGGGGGCTCGAACCAGGATCCTTACGCTGGCCCTTTTGCTTTGTGCCATGTGCACTTAACCTACTGCGCTACCGCCCAGCTCCCAGCTTTCCTATTTATCCCTTTGGGAGTATGGACCCAGTATCATTATGGGATGCAGAAGGTGGAAGGCCTGGCTTCTGTAATTGTTTCTGTTCTGAACATGGGCATTGGCAGGTCGATCCATACTCCCAGCTTATCTCTATCTTTCCCTAGTAGGGCAGGGCTTTGGAGAGGTGGGTGTCCAGGGTACATTGGTGAGGTCCCCTGTCTGGGGATGTCGAGTTGGCATCATGGTAGCATCTGAAACTTGACGGCTGAAAAAGCATTAAGATATATATATAAAAAAAAAAAACACTGTTTAATAGTCAGGAACCTAATGGCAAGAGTATAGCAGATGTCAGATTTGGGGTCTCCATTTTGGAAAAAGCTAGTAGGTCTATTTTAGGTATACTCCAGGGGGTTCATAATTTTACTAGTTTTTGCCTGAGCCTGACAGCTAACGTGCAGGTCGGCCAGAGGTATTGTCTGGGGAGATGGTGTCAGAGTTGGAAATAGGACTAGAAAGCTGGATGAGGGTAGAGAGTAGCTCCCAAATATGGGGAAGGTATATAAGTATCATTTTTTTTATTTCTTTATTGGGGAATTAATGTTTTACATTCAACAGTGAATACAATAGTTTCTACATGCATAACATTCCCCAGTTTCCCATATAATAATACAACCCCCACTAGGCCCTCTGTCATCCTTCTTGGACCTGTATTCTCCCCACCCACCCACCTCCCCCCCAGAGTCTTTTACTTTGGAGCGATGCGTCAATTCCATTTCAGGTTCTACTTGTGTTTTCTTTTCTGATCTTGTTTTTCAACTTCTGCCTGAGAGTGAGATCATCCCATATTCATCCTTCTGTTTCTGACTTATTTCACTTAACATGAATTTTTCAAGGTTGTAAGTATCATTTTATGGTGTCTTTTTTTTTTTTTTAAGGTCTTTCTACTTGCTTGCTGTTTTGGGTCACTGCAAACTATTGTGCACGTTTGCTTTAAGGTGTATATTTCCCCCTAACTTACGGGTGCATATGCACATATGTTCTGTCTCAGGGGACCTGGTCTGTATCTAGGTTCTGTGTTTGTTAGGAGGTGCACCACCTGATATGGAATTGAGGAGTCCTGTGAGCTAGGAAAGGTCTCACCAGAGTGCTGGAGCTGAAAGGGTTGACATTATTTTTTAATTTATAAGATAGAAATATTGATAAGACTACAGGATAAGAGGAGTACATTTCCACACAGTGCCCACCCCCAGAGCTCTATATCCAATCCCCTCCCTTGATAGTTTCCCTATTCTTCATCCCTCTGGGAGCATGGATCATTGTGGGGTGCAGAAGGTGGAAGGTCTGGCTTCTGTAATTATTTCTCAACTAAACATTAACAGGTCATTAACAGGGCATTAACAGGTTGAGCCATACTCAAGGGTTGACATTCTTTTTGTTGTTGTTGTTGCCTTTGTTGTTTTATTGTTGTTGTAGTTATTATTGTTGTTGTTATTGATGTCATCATTGTTGGATAGGACAGAAATGGAGAGAGGAGGGGAAGGCAGAGAGGGGGAGAGAAAGATAGACACCTGCAGACCTGCTTCACTGCCTGTGAAGCGACCTCCCTGTGGGTAGGCAACTGGGGGCTGGAACCGGGATCCTTATTCCTGTCCTTGGTCTTGGTTCCATGTGCGCTTAACCCACTGTGCTACTGCCTGACCCCAAAGGTCAGGTGTCTCTGGACACAATCCGCAGTGAAACATGTTGAGGTGGTACTGGTTGCATTGATTTGTTTGAGCTCAGCCGATCCGTATCAAAGGGTATGGATTGAATGAAACATGCAGGAAGATAAACCAGTTCTGCAGTTCTGCGCAGCATTGGACTGCAGCTATGTTGTGATTTTGGCATAACCCTCAGTCATTGGCTGCTTTTGCCCATGCTTGCCACAGAGGGCGCTCTCTTCAAATACCTGCTGGACTCACAGTGAGGGCAAATACAGTACTTTTTTTTTTTTTAATTTTAACTTCTTTTTTTAAAAATATTTATTTCCTTTTGTTGCCCTTGTCGTTTTATTGTTGTAGTTGTTATTGATCTCGTTGTTGTTGGATAGGACAGAGAGAAATGGAGAGAGGAGGGGAAGACAAAGAAGGGGAGAGAAAGATAGGCACCTGCAGTCCTGTTTCACCGCTTGTGAAGCGATTCCCCTGCAGGTGGGGAGCCGGGGACTCGAACCAGGATCCTTACACTGGTCCTTGTCCTTAGCGCCACCTGCGCTTAACCCGCTGTGCTACCGCCCGACTCCCCAGATACAGTTCTTGCATCTTCTGGTTCAGCTTGAATTTTACACCTCTGTAAGGACTGAACTTTTTAAAAAAATTTTTTATTATCTTTATTTACTGGATAGAGACAGCCAGAAATCAAGAGGGAAAGGGGCGGTAGAGAGAAAGAGGGACAGAGAGACATCTGCAGCACTGCTTTACCACTCCTGAAGCAGGTGGGGACCAGGGACTCGAACCTGAGTCCTTGTGCATTGTAACATGTGCGCTCAACCAGGTGCACCACCACCCTGTCCCACTTTTTAAGTGTGCCTGCCTCTCCCCTCTAAATCCTGCCATGTG
Source organism: Erinaceus europaeus (assembly GCF_950295315.1). Taxonomy (NCBI): domain Eukaryota; kingdom Metazoa; phylum Chordata; class Mammalia; order Eulipotyphla; family Erinaceidae; genus Erinaceus; species Erinaceus europaeus. The sequence goes on from NC_080169.1 coordinate 100,125,594, forward strand.
TGCGCAGTGGGTTTTGAGCCAGAGGGATTTTCTTGTCCACCTTGGAGGTAGCATATCTTTCTGTGTATCCGTGCAGAGTTCTGGACCCTTCAGTGTTTCTTGCCACTGTCCTCAGGAGCAGAGAGCTTATGCCTCTACCTGCCACCGGAAGCAGTGGGTCTTGACTGGTCGCTGGCAGGCATAATTCCTGCTCATCTTCCTACCGCTGAAAGCTTGTGCTTCTTAGGAGGGAAGGTTGTGTTTGAGCCCAGTCCCTCAGCTCTCTCCTTCACTCATTCTGGTGAGCACTGGGCAGAAGTACTTGGAGCAGAGCTAGTGTTTGAATCTGGAGCTAAGAGCAGCCCCACTCACACTTCCCAATGCAGCTTTACAATTTCATTAAAAATTTAACTCATTTTTTTATTGTCGTTGTTGTAGTTATCATTGTTGTTATTGATGTCATCATTGTTGGATAGGACAGAGAGGGGGAGAGAAAGATAGACACCTGCAGACCTGTTTCACCGCCTGTGAAGCGACTCCCCTGCAGGTGGGGAGCCAGGGGTTCGAACCAGGATCCTTATTCCATTCCAGTCCTTGTGCTTTGTGCCACCTGCGCTTATCCCGCTGCGCTAGCACCCAACCCCCAACTAATTTTTTTTTTTTTTTACCATTGTGATGGCAGTTTCCTCTTCTTCCCATGCTTTGCCAAGAATGAAACAGTGTTCCTTCTCTTTAAAAACAAAAACAAAAACAGTCACTCTCTGGGACTCAGCTCACCTGGTGCCTTATACCCCAGCTCTATGATGAACCCTAGAAAAGTCATAGCTGTACAGACCGTCAGCTTTTTCCCATTAGGGTGGAAGCTTTGCTTGCAGCTTTCTACATCTGAAGAAGAAGAAGCAAAACTGTATATCGGTGGATGTTTAAATATTTTGTAGGTGTCAGGCGTTGGCACACCAGGTAGAGTGTGTCTGTTACCATGCACAAGGATCCAGGTTCAAGCTCCAGTCTCTGCCTGCAGGTGGAAGCTTCACTAGCAGTGAAGCAGTGCTGTGTGTGTCTTCCATTCTCTCTGTCTTCTCCATCCCTCTCGACTCCTTCCTCTCTCTCTCTCTCCCTCTCTCTCTCTCTTTCTCTCTTTCCTTATCAAAAATAAGTCTTAAGAAAGTTTTAAAAATTGTTTTGGATCTGAGATTTATAGTTTAATTTGATTTTATGGGGTGGTCACACAAGTGTGTTAAATAGATGAAAGTATAGCACTCAGCTTCAGTCTTGCACTCAGCTGCTGCCTCCCCACCCCACCCCTTCTCTAGGCCCTGAGGACTGTCTGTATAGCTTGAAAATCACTGGCCTGGGGCCTGGGCGGTAGCACACTGAGTTAAGCGCACATAGTACGAAGCACAAGGACTGACACTAGGGTCCCAGTTCAAGCCCCCAGCTCACTACTTGCCAGATGGTCTCTTCATAAGCGGGGTACAGTCTGCAGGAGTCTATCCTTCTCTCCCCATCTCTATCTTCCCCACCCCTCACAATTTCTCTGTCCTATTCAATAAAAAGTAGAAAAAATGACCACCAGGAACAGTGGATTCATAATGCAGGTATTGAGCCCCAGCGATAACCCTGGAGGCAAAAAGAGAAAAAGAAAAAGAAGGGGGCCAGGCGGTAGCACAACGGATTAAGTACACATGGCACAAAGCAAGGACTGGCATAAGGATCTGGTTCGAGCCCCCAGCTCGCCACCTGTAGGGGGGTTGCTTCACAAGCGGTGAAGCAGGTCTGTAGGTATCTTTCTCTCCTCTCTGTCTTTCCCTCCTCTCTCCATTTCTTTCTTCATATCCAATAATGACATCATTAATAATAACAATAGTAACCACAACAATGTTAAAACAACAAGGGCAACAAAAGGGGGGAAAAAATAGCCTCCAGGAGCAGTGGATTTGTGGTGCAGGTGCCAAGCCCCAGCAATAACCCTGGAAGTGAAAAGAAAGAAAGAAAGAAAGAAAGAAAGAGAAAATCTCTTGCCTCAGCTATTGTTGACAAACTTTCTCCTAGTCGAATACATATACTTAATCTCCTTGCCCAATTGTTGGTCTCACCTGGTGCTTTCTGTCTGACACAGGTGCTCATGGAGACGCTGGGTGCCCTGGGGGCACAGTGCCGCTGGGCCGCCTGCAACATCTACTCCACACTCAATGAGGTGGCTGCAGCCCTGGCAGAGAGTGGTAAGAGCCTGCTCCTCTGAATTGTCTCTTTTCTTACGCCCCATCCCTCCAGAGCACTACTAGCTCAGGTTTATGATAGTGTTGGAGATTGAACCTGGGACCTCAGAGACTCAGGCATGAAAGTCTTTTTGCACATCCATTATGCTGTCTCCCCAGCCCTCCCCTATTCTTTCAGTCTTTTTTGCTAAAGTAAAGCTCTCACAAGTTCTGTTGGTTCTCTCTCTATCTCTCTCTCTTTTCTGGAGCACTGCTTAGCGCTGGCTTATTATGTGTCATTTGGTGCCACAGGCATGTAAGTCTTTTTGTATCAACATGCTGTCTCCCCTGCATGTGATGAGCCCCATAAAGAATTTTGGTCCATATTCCCAGAGGGATAAAGAATGGGGAGTTTCCATGGTCCGGGAGGTGGTGCTGTGGATAAAGCATTGAACTCTCAAGCATGAGGTCCTGAGTTTGATCCTTGGCAGCACATGTACCAGAGTGATGTCTGGTTCTTTCCCTCTCTCTTCCTATCCCTCTCATTGATTTAAACAAAAAAAAAAAAAAAAAAAAAAAAGAATAGGGGCGTTTCCAATGGAGGGGATGGGAAACAGAACTCAGGTGGTGGGAACTGTATGGAATTGTACCCCCTACAATCTTGTTAATCATTATTAAATCACTGATAATTTTTTTTAAAGGAGTGGTCTTGGAAGAAATTGACCCCTGTTCTTAATGAATTTGGTTTTTCTCTGCTCTCTGGGGAACTTTCTTTTGTTTTATAATCACTTTTTCTATCACAAGTCACCCCTCATGTGGAATGCTTTCTTGTTAGTGACTGCTTTGCCTTGACTCACTAATGTCAGAGCACCAGTGCACACTCTTCACTATCTGGGGCCATGCAGGTAGGGGAGAAGTGCTTTTGTCACAGTTCTGTGCTTCCACTGGGTTTTTTATTTGTTTTGTTTTGTGTCGTCTCCCCCCCCCCCCCATTTTCTGCAGTTGGCTTGGTGTTTTCTGCTCCAGCAGTAAAAAGAACTTGACCTGGCAGATTAATATTTAATCACAATGATCACTGGTACTTGAAGGATGAAAGAGATGAGAAATTTGGACTTTTCCAGTTTCTTGCCTTTACCTAGAACATAGATTCAAGAGTTCCATACACTTGTTTTAAGTGTATTCCCCCAAGAAATACTGGGGGGCTCTCCAGTACACAGTGCCTTCAGCATCTTTGTCCTCTCATCTACATTCATTCATTTAAAAATGTTTATTTGTGTATAGAGTGCATAAATATTAAAGATATACCCACCTAATGGTACATGTACATTCACTTCTCTTTTTTTAAACAACTGCTTACTGATGTACTACTCTAAGAGCTGTAAGAACAAACCAGTGTCTTTGTCCTCAGAATCTTCCACTGTGGTTAGGGAAAGAAGATGCACCTATAAATAATGCTGATCAAGGGCACAAATGATCAGTGCCATGACAAGTCACAATCCACATCCCATATACAAGCAAGGGGCTTACAGAAGTTCAGATTCCTTGAGAGATTACTTCCTGCTGAGTTAGTCAGGCTTCACTGAACACATGGCATGTAGCCGGACCATGAAGTGTAACAATTTTAACAGATGGAGAACAGTGCAAGGGTTTCCTCCAGGAGTGGGTGGAATAGCTAAAGAAGCCAGAAAGAGCAAAGTGTAATTGGGAAATGGTGAGAATTCAGCCAGCTAGATCAGGAAGCACTTATTTCTGATCTTTTTTTCTTTCCCCCTCTTTATTTTTATTTCATTTTCTCCCTCTAATATTCTTGGCATCCACCAAACTCTGGTTCCTCTTTGTCCATTTTTCTGTGGCAAGAACAAAAATTATCAGGCTAAAAACAGTACTATTCAGTGAGGAAAGTCAGTCCAAGGACCACAGCAGAATAAGAACCGGTAGAGCTGCAGGAAGCCATCGTCTGCTAGCCGTACCCCAGGTTCAGCCCCTTAATGCTTTCTCTTTGCTCTTTCTCCTCAGGATTTCCTGTCTTTGCCTGGAAAGGAGAGTCAGAAGATGACTTCTGGTGGTGCATTGACAGATGTGTAAATGTGGAGGGCTGGCAGCCCAACATGGTGGGTTACATTCCAGAGAAGGCTGCAGTGGTCTGGGAGAGGGTTTCTCAACCAAAAACACATCCTGTGATGTGTCTATATTTCTAGCAAAAATTGATGAGATGCTTCTGCTAAGGGGACCCCACATATATCAAACCACTTTATAGTCTCAAAGTGCTGTAACTTGGGGTGGAGGAGTGCAGAATTTAGAAAAGTGTTCATCAACAGCATAAAATAAAATAGCTGATTAAAAAGCGTGATGACTGGGTTACCATCCCTTACCGCTAGTCACCACCAGTGCTGATAATCCAGATGTGCATATCCGCATGCCCATACACAGCTCTGGCGCTGCTTAGCTTGCTCTCTACACTTACAGTCTACACTTGTGCTAAACCGGAAGCAATTCCAAGTTGAATTTTCTTCTTTCTTCATTCCCTACCTTTAGAAAGACAGTGGATAAAATTCTAGGTTTGCTTTTTTTTTTTGCTTTATTTATTATTCTAATTTTGTTATTTTTTAAAATATCAAGTTCTTGCAGGCTGATGGCACATTTGATTTGCAAAGAGAGGCCAAAAGCTATACAAATGATGAGATATGTCTGCATATAAATGAAAAGAGAAATGAGGTTCTTGGCTGATAATAAGAGAGTGCAGGGGGCTCTCGTCCGAGCATTGCTTGCTGCAATCCACTGGCACTCAGCAGAGAGAAGCAGTCTCTAGAGCTGTGATTCAGGTCACACTGCACCAAGTGCAGGTTGAAGAAGCTGCACTAAAGCCTTCAAAGCCTTAAAGGGGAGGGAGGGATTGACTATCATATGAGTCAGCTCATTCCAGAAAAGTTGAACAGTGACAGGAGGGAATCTAACTGACAGACACTAAAGATACTGGGGAGGAAAGTGTCTATTGAGAATAAAACATTAATTTTATAGCATGAGCATAGGGAGGGACTAGGTTTGTCCCTGGAGCGTTTATGACTGCCAGATCAGCATAAACTGCTGGGAAGGTTGATGAAGGAAGATGAGAATAAAAACAGTTGCCACCCCAGAAAACCAGGATTCATCCCTCTTTGGCTATGTCAAGATCTGGTACTTTTCCTTGCTTTCCAACCTTCAGAAGAGAATTTGCGGCAGTAGAATATGCACTCATGTTCACTAAATAAATGTGAGGGATAAAACTGGCTGGCAGAACTAAATGCCTTTGTCACAAGGGAAAATATGCAGGAATGATATGATTCAAATCACAACTTCCAGTTTCTCTCTCTCTTTTGACCTGTAATCTTTTATGCAACTAGGGACCCAAAACTGCAAGAGAAAGGTCCAGGAGGGATTTCATACATGCAGAAAGGGAGAGAGAAACCTGAAGGAAACTTCTTATTGCTCAGAACTGTTCTGGAGGGAGTCTGCTGGAAGAACATGGAGCAATGATAGAGTGGGAGTCCTGCCTTTAATCCCTGCTCTCAAGTCAGATTAAGTTAAAGTCAGAGAAAATAGATCAACTAGAAAAGGAAAGGGGAAAAAAAAAGAAATTAAGTGGGAGACAGTAAGATTGGAGAAGCTGGTGCATCCAGGGGTGCAGAATGGCGTCCTTGCCCCTTGTAGTCCTGTGGGTCACTGGTGGGACTACAGACTGTGCAGTGGGCCAGTAGAGGGCAGCTCAGTTTCATGGGCCCTCCTGAGATCATGGGCACAACAGTTCAGCAAGTCCTGCCAAGCATTTCTAACAGCTGGGTGAAGGGCTCAAGTGGTTGGCTCCAACAGCCCAATCGTATTCTCAGCTGCTCTTTCTTGACTTATTTATAACTCTGACACTTTCCTCTGCTGACAAAAGCTCCAGTGGGCACAGCATTGTGTTTCTTTCTTTGTAGTCTCGACCTGAGGCAGTGAAGTGCTGCTCAGAGGCACGCATGCACACCTACATGCTGCACAGAGCCTGGTTATTTTTAATGTGGTTAATCGAGGGTGTGAGGTTGTACCAGGCAAAACCCTACATTGTTGCCTGCTGCTGTGGGCAAGAGAGTGGATTAATGCAGAGCATTTTTACAAGCCATTGTTTTGGGAAGGAGACTAATTATCTTGCTTTATTTAGACTGAATTTTGACTGCATAGATTTAAAGTTCTGAATTTTACCAATGGAAGAGGTATTAACATCAGTTCTGTGCTATCTGAATACCTATTGTCACACATTCACAAGCCAGTGATCTAGATGACAGCTACTTGTCCACACTTGTCCCAGCTACTTGTGCATTTTATTATCTTAGGTATTCATGTGAGAAGGTCACTTGGCTGTGAGAATTAAAATTGACCTTCCATCCATCACTGTCTTTTTACTTCAGTGTAATCATGGCTTTGTATTAGACTGGCTTTTAGTTACTCAACATAACCATATAGGAAACCTGAAATTTATAAATTGACAATTTGAAATGGAACCACGAGACCCAGAGAAAGTACTGGAAGCCCAAGCCTTCAGCAAAATAGATGACATTCTTGGTGTTTGTTACTGTAGATCTTGGACGATGGAGGAGATCTTACTCACTGGATTTATAAGAAGTATCCCAACATGTTTAAGAAAATCAAGGGCATAGTAGAGGAGAGTGTTACTGGAGTCCATAGGTAAGATCTGACAAGGGCATACGTGGAGGTTTTTTTTTTTTTTTTTTCTTTATGTAATCATGTACCTTTTAAATGCATTGTGTTCAAAATTGGAACCATTATAAGATGACAAGATCTGAGTCTGCACTCTATTTTTTTCTATCTTTCTCTCCCCCTCTTTGTCTTCCCTTCCTCTCTCCATTTCTCTCTGCCCTAACAACAAGAGCAATGGCAACAATAACAACAACAAGGGCAACACAATGGGAAAAATGGCCTCCAGGAGCAGAGAATTCATTGTGCAGGCACCGCATAAGAAGGAAGATGAGTGGTAGACCAAATGTTGTCCTTGTGTCTTCTAGTTATTCTAACAATGCTGGAGTGTTTGCCTTGTTGAAACCAGGTCATTAATACAGCAGGTATTTATTGAACTTCTCCAGTGAGCCAGGAACCACCCTAGGAACTGTGTTAGGGCTCTAGCAAGAAGCAAAACAAAACCAACCCTGAGCGCTCATGGAGTCTGAATTCTGGTGTAGAGAGCAAAGATTTGGGGTTCAGTTTCTCAAAAGAGCAACAACCATCTGAGTAGAATTAAACTCATTTCTGTTTACTTTTCTTCCCCCAGAAAGAACTGAAACTAGGAACTGAAAGCTTGGAATTAATTCTACTTTTTGTAATATATTATTATTTTTATTAACATACAGAACTGTGGGTTATCTGTGCCTTCAGATTCTTATAGATGAATTTTGCATGAGGCACTGAATTTTGTCAGTTGACTTGATTTAAGATTAAACTTCTACATATAGACATATATATTTGTATGTATATTGACATGATAAAATTGAGACTGCTGAAGGTTGAAATTACTGCATTAGGGGATGAAGGAATACTCTTTTTAAATGGGAAATAAAATTAAAATAAGCAATTAAAATGTTTACACTTTAGTCCATCAATGAAGAATTTTTCCCTACATTCCCAGATCTCATTCATATGAGAATGTGATAAGAAACAAAGCAAATGGTTTTGAAGAAAGAATTAAAGAAATAAACAGCAGGGGGAAAAAAGAAACAAAGCAAGGAAAAAGATAAGGTGAAACCAAATCAGTCTTTATCAGCGAATCCAGGATACTATGGAGGGAGGGGGAGGTTAAAAGGGGGCTGGGAAGCACTGTGCCTTAGCATGGAAAGAGATGACACTTTAGTGGTGGTAAGGTGTGTTGGCACATATTTGGGAAGATGTGAAATTGTACCCCTGAGGCAGCAACAACCTTGTAAAACAACAATTTTCTAGCAAAAATTAAAGCAAAATTTCCAAACTGTATATAGATTCTAGAAAGATCTTGATTTATCTAGATACATGAAAGGGGGATGAAACTAGCTGTATCTTGTGCACTTCTGTCTAGTCCTACCAACTTATTTTTAGAGTTTGAAGTGAAACTGGCTGTAGAACATGACAACTCATTTTTGTCTGTTCTTGATTTCCTTCACCCTCAGACTGTACCAGCTCTCCAAAGCCGGGAAGCTGTGTGTTCCAGCCATGAATGTCAACGACTCCGTCACCAAACAGAAATTTGACAACCTCTATTGCTGCCGCGAGTCAATTCTTGATGGGTAATGTTTCATTGTCTTTGGGGCACACTTGAATTGTTGAATTAAAGTTCTGAGTTTTTTGTTTGGGATTACTTTAGGGAATGGCTTCATGTACCCTCAGTGCTTTTCACCCAGAACACTTCAACCACTCTTGTAAGCAAATCCATTTCCGCATAGAAATCAGACTCACCCCCACTTTTTTGGTGGCAGAGCTACGTATCTTTGGAAAAAAGGTACCTGGTGTCCCTATTCTGTGTCCTATTGCCAGTTCTTAAGCTCCAACTAACTACCAGATAATTCTCTGGCCATCTGGAAAGCTGTCATGGGCAAAGAGTCAACTCCCAGAAGCATTTCTGGCTTTTCAATTCTGTGAGGACTGCAAGTTTGACAAAATCAAATACTGTGTTTTCCACTACCTAGTTTCTGGAGTTTGGGAGAGTCTTTCATTATTGCTGGAATGACTCAAAAATCCTCTTCATAAAGCCTTTCAGTTGATCTAGCATCTTGCCAAGTGACATAGTTTCAGTTGTGTATAAGTTGACAGAAAATCAAAAAAGGGCATCTGAGTCACTTGGCTATCCAATCTGGACCCCAGTCAGTTGTGACATCAAAGGCAGTGGAGCCAGAAGGAAGGACCTTGGCCTGACTCTTGACTCTGTCATTTATTAACTCTAAGTTAGTATGTAACCCCACTGTACCCATTTCCTCATCTGTCCAATGGTCATGGTAAAACTTACCTCACTGAGTTATTGTAAGAATTAAATGACTTAAGGTATATGCCCTGCTGTTTAGTGTTAATTTCCTTGCCCTTATTTCTAGAATACATAATCAATTCTGATGGTGAGTTAGATCACAGGGGAAACTTTTTGCTTTGAATCTTTTTATTGGTGGTGGTGGTGGGGGGTGTTCAGTGCAAATTCAAACTACTTTTGTTATTACTCTTTTGTTTTTACTGTTACCAGCAATAATATTTATTGTAACATGTATATTTTGATGATGTCTTTTTTAAATTTTTATTTATAAAATGGAAACACTAACAAGACCATAGGATAAGGGGTACAGTTCAGCTCCCACCACCAGAAATCCATATCCAATCCCCTCCCTTGATAGCTTCCCTATTCTTTATCCCGCTGGGAGTACGGACCAAGGGTCATTATGGGGTGCAGAAGGTGGAAGGTCTGGCTTCTATAATTGCTTCTATGCTGAACATGGGTGTTGGCAGGTTGATCCATACTCCCAGCCTCTCTCTCTCATATATATATATTTATTTATTTATAAAAAGGAAACACTGACAAGAACCATAGGATAAGAGGGATACAACTCTGCATAATTCCCACCACCGGAACTCCATATCCCATCCCCTCCCCTGATAGCTTTCCTGTTCTTTATCCCTCTGGAAGTATGGACCCAGGGTCATTATGGGGTGCAGAAGGTAGAAGGCTGGCTTCTGTAACTGCTTCCCCACTGAACATAGGCATTTCCAGGTCAATCCATACACCTAGCCTGTCTCTCTCTTTCCCTAGTGGGTCAAGGCTCTGGGGAAGTGGGGCTCCAGGACACATTGGTAGGGTCATCTGCCTAGGGAAGTCTGGTTGATCATCTGGAACCTGGTGACTGAAAGAAGAGTTAGTATATAAAGCCAAACAAATTGTTGACTAATCATGAACCTAAAGGCTGGATTAGTGCAGATGAAGATTTGGGGGGGTCTCTGTTTTATAGATAGTTGGCCTATTTTAGGTATATTCCAATGGGCCCATAACTATACTAGTGTTTTTGTTTGTTTGTTTGTTTGAGCTTGACATATGATATGCAGGGGGACCCAAGTTATTGTCTGGGGAGATGATATCATGGCTGGAAAAAAGACCAGAAAGCTGGATCGGGGAAGAGAGTAGCTCCTAAATATAGGAAAGGTGTATGAATATTGTTGACTGTAAATCTCATCAATTTGTTCTGATCTCAGGCCCATATTCAGCTTAGGAGCCTATGTGACCTCTGTATCCCTGTAGATCTGAGCTCACATTCTGTGGTCATGAGTAGGCTCATTCCAAACTGCCCCAATTTCAGAATCCATCTTCCTCAGGTGGAAAATAGAGTATGTTGTCCAGCCTCCCTTTGGAGGCTGGAACATTCTCTACCGTGGTTGATCCATGTTGAGGGCAAGGTCCTATGGGGGCCCACAGAGGGGTCTATTGTGTTGTTCCTTATAGAGATGATCAGTAACAATGGAGAGGGGGATTTATTCGAGGCCTAGGCCCATCTTGTCTGTCTGGGAATCTCAGGACTCCCCGACTAGGGCTTATGGGGTGGCCTGATAGTGACTAAAGAGTCATCATTAAAGTATGCCAGTCTCTTGTCCTTATTCAGCTTTTGCAGTCCTTACTTTGATACGGTTAGTTTTGTAGTGAGTGAGGGAAGTGTAATAGGAGGTAGGTGAGGAGGTTATCTACTTCTAAGTAGACACTATTTCATTAGGAACTTTATGGTGTCTTTTTAGGTCTTTCTACTTGCTTGCTTCATATACTGACTCACTACAGACTATTGTGCATTTTTGCTTTCAGGCATATATTTTGCCCTAAATTATGGATAAATGTGAACATATGTCCTATCTCATGGGACCTGGTGTATATCTAGGTTTTGGGACTTTGTTAGGAAGTGAACCACCTGAAATGGACTTAGAGAATCCAATGAAAGGAAAGGTCTCACCCGAGTAATAAGGCTGAAAGGTTGACATTCCATGCCTGATGTCTCTGGACACAATCTGAAGTGAAGCTTGCTGAGGTGGTACTCGTTGCATTGATTAGGTTGAGTTCAGCAGATGCAATATCACTTGGTATGAATTGAGAGAGGCATGCAGGAAAGTGAGCCCCACGGTAGAGGTTCCAGGACTTGGGGAAATATAGGCTCTATAGAGGAAGCAGGAGGTTGCTGCTGTGTTAGGGTTTAAGAAGGCAATAGATAGCTATTGCTGTAATCAAATTATTTGGCAATTGGGTTAACTTTGAAAATCCCTTTGTTAGGATTTTCTGTATCATACACAACATCACCATAATTTATGTCCTTTGACATTATTTGTATATAGCTGTGTCATTATTACTCTTAAAGAGCCACTACTCTTTAAGAGTAATAGATTGATGGGATAGTTCAGTGAATTTTCAACCCACCAGTCCACTTACAAATTATCCCTAGTTCCATCCACATAAGTATTGTTGTGTTTAGTAACCTTAGTCTGATAAAAATCTGTACATATCAATTTGGGGATATATTCATTAAAGGATTTACTTATCCACAATGAATATCTTTTAGATTTTTCAAGCTTCACGTCTTTGAGCCTAAACTTTGCCTATACTGGATTCAGTGAAAGATGCATTAGGGAACCCATACTAGTCCACCAAGAAATGACATCATCTTTCCTAAGCTGAGTTTACTCTGGAGGTCAGAAGGATTCATTACTTTCAGAGTTGTACTAAAATGAAAGTAAGGTGGAAACAGTGAGACATGAGTTCAGGGTATTGACAAAATAGGAAGGCAGTTAACCCACCTCAAACCCACTGGATACTAAAAGCTCAGGGATGCCTGCAGCGGGTGAAAAGCTTTCTGATCGAATCAGACAAATGGTTCCTCTCAAGCTTGTGAACAGGAGAAATCAAAGAGGAGCCAAATGTGCTTTGGGAAAGCTATAATAGAAAGAAGATGATTTTCAGGCAAGCGAGAATCCAGATGAGGACAGTGCTAGCGGTTAACCTTCTGTGATTCTTATACTGGTGACACACACCCTAAGCCACGGGGGACTCGCCTTGTTCCTCTAAGGATGCTTCAACCATTAGGCTGCTGTGCCAAAAAGCAGTACAGGCACAGCCTCCCAGAGCCTGAGCTTCCACTTAGTAGGAAGAATAAGCATGCCTATCCCAAGGTAGCCCAGATGTATTCCCCAGGCCAGGAAGTAAGTGTAGGCAGTATTTCAGGAACTCTTGGAGCAGGTCTGAGGATCAGGGAGGGCAGTGATGTGATCAGACTATTTTGTTGTTGTCACTGAGGTTTCAGCACTCTAGGCTGAAATTTCAAATAGAAAGGGAGAGACACCACAGCATTAAAAACTCCCTCCAGTGCTGTGGGGGGATAGGGGATTAGAATCTGTGTCTCTCACACACACATCAAATCAAGTGAGCTGTCTCACTGGTCCATCATGTTTGTTTGTTCATTTATTTACTTTATTGCTGCTGGGGTTATCACTGGGGCTTAGTGCCATCACTACACATCCATTGCTGCCAGTGGCCATTTTTTTTCCTTATTTTTTCCCCGTTCTTTCTATTTAATTTGACAAGACAGAGAGAAATTGAGAGGGGAGTGAGAAATAGAGAGAAAGATAGACATCTATAGACCTGCTTCATCACTTGTGAAGCATCCCCCTGCAGATGGGCAGTGGGAACTCGAACCCCGGTCCTTGTGCATGGTGTGCCACCACCCAGCACTTGCCCAGTATTTCCTAGATATACCACCAGACTGCTTCCCCCACATACCCCCAAAGTCCTTCTTTGACAGAGATTGTTTTATCTTTTTGTTTGTTTGTTCTTTAAAGATAGAATCTGAGTGAGGGTCAGAGAGAGTGAAAGAGACTGTGGCACTGAAGCTTCCCTCAGTGCAGTGAGGGAAGGGCTCAAACCTGGGTTACACACATGACAAAGCAGTGCACTATTTAGCTGGTCCCTATTCTGTCCTCTCTCAAACCTTGAGGCAGATCTCTGTCCCTAAGGTCACAAGGAAATCACTACCTAACTGAAATCGGCCCTGTTGTTTGCAGAGAAGCATTCATATTGCCAAAGAGAGGCAGGTTCCTGGAGAAGAGAGACGGCTTGAGGAGAGCCAGAGCAAAGGAAGCTTCAAAACTGTGGTCTGTTAACCATTCCAGCACCATTCTCCTTGGCCGTGACCTTGGAGTATAGTAGAATCCCTGCCGTACTTACTCTCTTCATTCCACATAAATCACCTTTGTGCTTAATGGATATTTGTTGAGTTTCATTGGAGTTCCTGGAATCATACTAACTCCTACACATGAGTGTGGTTGTCCCATCATTAGACAGACAGAACCCCTACTTTGCCTTTGGAACATCAATAGACTCTTTTCTTTTTTTTTTTTTTAATTTATTTTTTTTTTATTTAAGAAAGGATTAATTAACAAAACCATAGGGTAGGAGGGGTACAATTCCACACAATTCCCACCACCCAATCTCCATATCCCACCCCCTCCCCAGTAGCTTTCCCATTCTCTATCCCTCTGGGAGCATGGACCCAGGGTCATTGAGGGTTGCAGAAGGTGGAAGGTCTGGCTTCTGTAATTGCTTCCCCGCTGAACATGGGCGTTGACTGCTCGGTCCATACTCCCAGTCTGCCTCTCTCTTTCCCCAGTAGGGTGGGTCTCTGGGGAAGCGGAGCTCCAGGACACATTGGTGGGGTCTTCAATCCAGGGACTCTTTTCAATAGGAGAGGCAAACAGAAAATTTAGTAAAACGGACCCACAAATATTTGTTGGAATTGTCTTTCTCAGAACAGGCTAGCTTTAGTTACAAGCTTTCCTTTGCCTAGCTAGGAATGTCTAGAGAAGGAAGACAACTTGAACCCAAAAAGCAAATAAATTCTTCCTACAGGTTCTTCCTAGAGACTCTGGAAACAGTAAGAACCCTTATTCTAGTTTCTTTCTTCCTTTTTCTTTTTCTCTTCCTTTTCCTTTCCTTCCTTCCCCCCTTCTTTCTTTCATAGAGACAGAGAGATACCTGCAGCACTGATTCATCACTTGTGAAGCTTCCCCCTGCAAGTGGGGACCAGGGGCTTGAGCCTAGATCCTTGCCCACTATAATGTGTGCACTTAACCAGGTGCACCACTGCCTGACCCTCTATTCTAGTTTCTTAAGGAATCAGAGACAAAGAAGTGAGCATGTTTGAGAAAACACACTGCGTTGTGTAGTGGTGCTCTAGCTCTCTGCACCGTGCTACCCACTAAACCTCCACATTGCATCAACGTAGGAGCTGTTGACCCTTCTGATTCTCCTGAGTGCAGTCCTCATCTATCAGGATTTCTTTCTGACCCTGTTAAAATTAACAGAATAATGTTTCCATTAAGCCTTACCTTCATCTCTTCCTAAATAAAACGATGGTCTGCTAAGATAGCTCAGCTGGGAAATGCATGTGCTTTGTCATGAACACAACGTAGGCTCAAGCTTGACTGACTTCTACTGCAGTAGAGGAAACTTCATCGCTGTGTTACCTCTTCTTCTCTCTGTCTCTATCTAGCAATGAAGCCCTGGCGACAAGAAGAAAAACACATTCCATTATTTTGATTTTCTCCTTTGTGTCTTTTATTCAAATAGTATATATGCCAAAAAATTATATAGTAAATGTATATTGCAGTTATGTTTAAAACTTATTTTGTAGACCATAGATGAAATTAACTAGATACCTTGGAGTAAGACAATATTATAGTTTATTCATCATTTTTTCTTTCTCATCATTAAATAGTCTTGCCAGGCTAGAAACCAGACTTTCTTTCAAAATGGAGAAAATAAGCAAACAGTGGAACACAGGGACCCAAGTTACCCTCAGAGAACAAGTGAGAGAAACTCTTTTCTGACCTAGTGATTTTTTTCCCCTCTAGACTTAAAAGGACAACAGACATGATGTTTGGCGGAAAGCAGGTGGTGGTCTGTGGCTACGGTGAGGTAAGAGCTAACTTTTCATCTGGAGAGACAGCATGATGGTTCTGCAAAAGACTTTCATGCCTGAGGTTCTGAGGTCCCAGGTTCAATCCCCAGCACCATAAGCCAGAGCTGAGCATTGCACTCACTCATGCTCCATGCTTTCTCTCTCTCTCTCTTCCTCTCTCTCTCTCTCTCTCTCTCTTCCCCTCTCTCTGTATCTCTTTCATTAAGTAGTAAATAAAATATATTTAAAAAACAAAAGCTAACTTTTCAGCTGAAATACACTCACCTGTACAAACAGAAGAATGCCACTTCTTGGTGGTGGGGGAGTTCTTTAGAGAACCCCTGGTTTAAGTACAGTATTGCCTTTTCCTTTCTCATTTTTGGCCTTAAGTTGATTTACTGACTGTTCCAGTACTCTTTGTGATGTTCTTTTAGCTGCTGTTTTGATTATAAATCGTGAGTGTGGGTGTTCAAGTGCACACGCATGTACTAAGCAGGGGCTCAGAGTCGGTTTATGAGCTGCATTCATTTGTCTTTCTTATTTCCCCCCAAAGCATAAGTCCATTATTTAGTGAGATTTCTCTTGGGGGTGGCAAGGGGAGTGCACTGCATCAGCAGCTTGGAGAAGTGGGTCCTCCCCCCCCCGACTGTCCTCAAGTTGTGTGTTCACTGTTTGCTCTTCTCAGGTGGGGAAGGGGTGCTGTGCTGCTCTGAAAGCCATGGGCTCCATCGTGTATGTCACGGAGATCGACCCCATCTGTGCCTTGCAGGCCTGGTAAGATCACGCTGGGAGCCTTGTCTTGCCCTTCCTCCCTCTCCTGCATAGTGACTGTGTGATCTTCCAGCTGCCTCTAAAAGTGGTGAGGCAAATGCCCTGCTTTACCTTAGAGGGGCCCAGGGCCCAAGAGAGGCTGCTGTGAGCTCTCAGAGCCTGTCTTTCAAAGATCAAAGAGCCCTGCTCAGAGAGAGTTGAGATGATCAGAGACACTCAAGTTGAGAATTCCCGTGCAACTCTGCAGTGGGATATCTTGAGCCAGAGAAGAAGTTTCTCCTCCCCTTTTCCCTTTGAAAATAATGATCAAAAGCAAAATAGGCTAGCAGCCTATATCCTTTCTGATGCGGTGCATTGGCAAAACCACTTCTGTGATACTTCTCCCCAAAATGTAAACCCTAAATCCAGTCAGGAAGAAGCATCAGAGACATCCAGGGGAGGAGCATGAGCTGCTAGGGTAGAGCCTGGTGAGCAGCAGCTTGGACTCTACTAGCTGGCGACAGTTCACACCATTCTTGTGATTCTTGAATTTGAAACGAGTTCAAAATTAAAACATCATTTTAAAAGAATAGTTTTGTTCCCTCATGAGAGTATGAGTAGTCATACCTACCTCAAAGAGTTGTGAAAGTTCAGTAAAATTTGAGGCAAGGTGGTGGCACACCTGGTTGAGCACACATGTTGTCATGGACAATGACCTGGGTTCAAGCCTCAATCCTCATCTGAGGGGGAGAAGCTACTACAAGTGGTAAAGCAGTGCTGCACATGTCTCTCTGTCTCTCTCCCTCTCTTTCTCCACTTTCTCTCTCAATTTCTCTCTGTCCTAATAAATAATTAAATCTTTAAATAATTTCATAAAATAATAATTACATTATATGCATATATATAATGATTAACCAAAATGCAGAGCTGCTGTCCCATAATATACACTAACTAAATGGAAGCTCTTCTTGTCTCTTCTCATCCTCGGCAGAATGGAAAGATCGCTGTCCCTGACAGTTCTCGGGATAGAGTGTGGTGTGGCCTAAAGACCTGCCGTGACCATTTCCCCTACCTCACATATCCTGAGCCTAAAGTTCCCCCTGCAGACTCATTGGTTTTCTGGGAGTCAGCTCCACCCACCCCACTTTAGCACTCTCAGAGTTCTTTAAAGAAAGCTGCCTGTGCTCTAATATGACTGCCATCCGGCCTCCAGTTCCCTTGCAGACATGATCTTCTCACTCACTCTTTATTAGTGGCACTGCTCTGTGCTGAGGCCGGCTAAGGTTGCTAGATGAATGACAATGACACAAGGTCTCTGCTTTTAGAAGCACACAGATAAATAACCGCTGCAGAGTGTAGCAAATGCTGTGAGCAGGCTAAACAGTGAGCACCTCACAAGAGCACAGAGGGAACATATCTAATGAACCAGGAGGCAGAATAGAAAGAGGCGTCAGGAGAGCTGAATATAGAGACGTGTGTAAGTGGTTTCTTAGTCAATTCCAGGGACAGGCAGATGTGAGTGGTTACAGAGGGAGAGAATAGGACAGGTTTAAGGAACTGGAAATAAGGGGCCAGGTAATGAGTGCATACACAGGGACCTGGATTCAAACCCACAGTCCCCACCTGCAGGGATGGGGGACGTTTCAAAAGCAGTGAAGCAGTGTTATAGATAGATAACTTCCTCTCCCTCTCCCTCTCCCTTCTCTCAATTCCCTTTTCTATCCTATCAAATAAAATATATATTTTTAAAAAGGAACTGGAAGTTTTTATTTACTTATTTTGCCTCCAGGGTTTTTGCTGGAATTTGGTGCCAGCACTACAAATCCACCACTCCTGGCTGCCATTTTTTCCTTATTTTTTTTTTTTCTTGTTTTTCCCCATTTCATTCAGCAAGTGACATGATCTAAAATAGCATTTAAAGAAACCACTCTGTACAGTGGGTTAGAAACATAAAGCTAGAAGTGGTGAGGTTGGATCAGGGACAATGGCAGTAACCTATAAGAAGTTCTAATGTTCAGTAAGCAAGGCCAGCGTGAGTGGAGAGAACTAAGATTCAAGAGACTATATGGAATGTTTTGTTTTTTTTTTTTGACTGTATAGAATTTTAAAAAGGAGGAGTCAACAGATTTGGTGACAGATTCAGTGAGGAAGAGGTAGTAAACTAGGAAATTCTAATTTATCCAAAAGACAGCTTACTGAGTAGGAAGTGTGCCTTGCCACGCATGCAACCTAGGTTCAAACCCTGACACCACATGGGAGAATTACAGCACTGGGGGAAGCTCTGGTACTATGGTATGTCTTCCTCTTTCTTTGTCTCTCTCTACCTGAAAAGAATTTTTTTAATCAACATGGGAGCCATTTGCTCATGTGCCAGGCCCCAGCTTGGGGAGGGGGATATATATGCATATATATTTCGATGGCAAAGGGTTCCCCAGCTGCCTGTTGAGGCTAATTTACGCCACTTTATTTCTACAGTATGGATGGATTTCGGCTGGTGAAATTGAACGAGGTCATCCGACAAGTGGATATTGTTATTACCTGTACAGGTATGATTATGACATATAAAATGGGCTGGCACTTAGGAACACTTTCATGGGAATAAAATTCCTGGAAATGTTCTGAATAAAACCTGTCTCTAAAAGCCAGAGACAAACTGTCTAATAACCAATGAGTCTTTCACAGCTTTCCGCTCTCTGCTCTGAAGTATACCATTAGGTTACCCCAGAGGAAGAGTTCTCTCCAGAGGCTTCTCACTGTTCTTTCTTCCCATTCAGCCTCAGCTGTCAAGGAGATGACTGGAAAGGAGTTGTATTTAGAAAGCAAGATCTTAAATTGGTACATTTGGTTTGTTTTTTAAATTCATTTTATTTTATTTTGGGCTAGAGACAGAGAAATTGAGAGGGGAAGGGAAGCCAGAGAGGGAGAAGGAAAGAGACACACCTGCAGGTGGGGATGAAGGGCATTAAACCCAGGTCCTCAGGCATCCTACTTGGTGCGCCACTACCCAGCCCCTATCTTTGATTTTTTTAATTCTGCCCCCCAAAAGCAAAACATATTTCCTGGTAGTGTCTGTAATTAAAGCAAGTCTAGAACAAAATTCTTCATAGAGAAAGTGGATAAGATAATTGTGTTAACTCCCAAAGAAGTGGATTTTTGAGCTTTAGAAAGGAATATGCAGGGGCCGGGTGGTGGCGCACCTAGTTGAGCGCACATGCTACAGTGAAAAAGGACTCAGGTTCAGTCCCTCCAGTCTCCACATGCAGGGGGAAAGCTTCTCTATCTCCCACTTCCCTCTCAATATCTGGCTATCTCTATTGAACAAATAAAGATAATATTTAAAAAAAAAAAAAAGGAACATGCAGAAATGGCTACTTTCCTTGAGATGAGATGCTTATTTTATCTTTCTGATAGAACCATAGAGCACTAGAACACTGATTTTCTTTTGTAATTTTATTTTAGAGGAGGAAAATCAGAAAAAATGTAAAAATGTGTTTGTAGCCTCAGGGAAAACAGGAAAGAGAGACCATGAGAAACTATGCTTGCTTGCTTTATAACAATCCCCTCCATCTCTTTTTTTCCTTTTCAAGTAGTTTTATACAGATGAAATTCACAAGCCATACATTTCACCCATTTTAAATATACAATTCAGTGTTTCCTAGCAAAGTCAGAGTCATAACCATGAGCACAGTCTAATAGATGTAATTCAGAAGCATAAAATTCACCCTTTTTATGTTTATTGTTATTGCTATTGCTATTGTTGTTGGATAGGACAGAAAGAAATTTAGAGAGGAGTGGAAGAAAGAGAGGGGGAGAGAAAGATAGACACCTGCAGACCTGCTTCACCACCTCTGAAGTGACCCCCCTGCAGGTGGAAAGCTGGGAGCTCGAACCGGGATCTTTATGCTGGTCAGAGCGCTCTGCGCCATGTGCGCTTTACCTGCTGCACTACCGCCTGGCCCCCAGTATTATTTCTTTATAAGGCTTGGCCACATTTTATTTGTCCACTCATGATTGACGGACACTTGGGTTCTCACCTTTTGACTATTATGAATAATGCTGCTGTGAACATTGTGCACAAGTCTTTTACTGTGAGTATATTTTCAGTTCTCTTGGGTATATTCCACCAAGAGGTGGGATTACTGGACATTTTGAAGAACTTCCAGGCTTCTCCAAAGTGATTACCGCATTTTACAGTCCTACCAACAATGCATAAGAGTTAAATTTCTACTAAGCTTGCCACCACTTGTTATTGTCTGTCTTTTTTATTAAACATCCTAGTACATGAGAAAGGCTATCTTGTTGTGACTCTGATTTGCATTCCCTAATGACTAATGATATTGAGCATCTTGTTGGCACATCTTTTGAAAAATGGCTATTCAGATCTTTTGTTCATTTTGAAAGTTAGGTTACTTATAGAGCCAGGAGCGAGCTCACGTGATAAAGTGTGCACCTTTCCATGTCCAAAGTCTTAGGTTGGAGCTTTGACACCATGGGGAAAGCACAACAGCTCTGGGGCAAGCTCCACAAATGCTGGGCCAGTACTGTGATAATCTAAAGAAAAACAAGTGCCTTATCAGATATATGATTTACACTTCTGCTAAGATTTAGTTTTATTTTACATGACGTAGAGAGCGTTTCATGCAGGGGGGGGGGGCAGTGAGTGGGCAGGAGAGAGCTCACCCAGTAAGGAACACACTTTACTATGAACAAGGACCCAGGTTTGATCCCTCCCCAACCTCCCCACAGATACTACACAAGAACACCATGCAGAGGTTTCACAAGCTGAAGAGTGTTGCTGTGGTACCCCCCCCACCCCCCCCCACACACACACTGTCTCCCTCTCTAAGATAAAAAGACCCTTGGCAGGTGGGAACTGACTCTCCTGCTATACTGCACACATTACCATGTATGAAAGCACTTTCAGGGGAAAGCTTCATGAGCAGTAGAGTAGTGCTGAGGGGTTTCTCCTACCTCTTTCACCCTCTACCTAGAGGGAAATCATGGCATCCAGAAGTGGTGGAATCATATAGAAACTGGTTCCCAACTATAACCCTGGTGACAGCAAAGGGAGGGAGACAGACAAGCCAGAGCATCGCACTAGTACATGCAGTGCTGGGGTTCAAACCAGGAGCAAATCCTGTGCTTTACCAGTTGAGCCATTTCTGTTCCACTACAGGCATATATATTTAAGTTTTCTTTATTGGGGGATTAATAGTTTGCAGTTGACAGTAAATACAATAGTTTGTACATGCATAACATTTCCCAGTTTTTTCCACATAACAATACAACCCCCTCTAGGTCCTCTGCACTGCAGATATTTTGTTCCATTCTGTGGGCTTTCTCTTCGCTTGCTTAGTGGTATCATTTGTAGCACAGAAGTTGTTTTATTTTTAATTTCTTTATTGGAGAATTAATGTTTTACATTAGACAGTAAATATAATAGTTTGTACATGCATAACATTTCCAGGTATTACATATAACAATACAACCCCCACTAGGTCCTCTGTCATCCATTTGGGACCTGTATTCTCCCCCACACCCACCCCAGAGTCTTTTACTTTGGTGCAAGCACAGAAGTTTTCATTTTGGTGCATTTCAGTGTTTTCTTTGGATTTTTTCCTTAGGATTAGGTGTTATAACTAAGAAACCATTGCCTAATCCAACTTCATAAAGATGCATTCCTCTGTTTTGCTAATAATTTTATCATTTTGGATCTTTTTAAAAAATATTTATTTATTTATTCTTTTTTGTTGCCCTTGTTTTATTGTTGTAGTTATTATTGTTGTTGATACTGTCGTTGGATAAGACAGAGAAAAATTGAGAGAGGAGGGGAAGACAGAGAGGGGGAGAGAAAGATAGACACCTGCAGACCTGCTTCACTGCTTGTGAAGCGACTCCCCTGCAGGTGGGGAGCCAGAGGCTTGAACTGAGATCCTTACGCCAGTCCTTGCACTTTGCGCCACATGCATTTAACCTGTTGCACTACCACCCGACTCCCCCATTTTGGATCTTTTTTATCCATCTTTTTATTTTATTTTGTCTGTGGAGCTTCACTGCTCTGGACTGACTTTTTCAGATGAAGACAGAGAAAGAGTGAAAGAGACCACATCATCAAAGCTTCCTTCAGTATGGTAGGGCCTGGGCTTGAACCTGGGTCATGTACATGACAAAGCAATGCACTATCCCAGTGAGCCATTCCACCAGAACCCCCTTTTTGGCTGTTCTACTTAGACCTCTAATCCATTTCTACTTACAGTTAACATAAACCTGAGGTGGGAGTCGAGTTTTGTTGCTGAAATGAAATGTGACTCGCTCTCTCCTACTGTTCAGGTAACAAGAACGTGGTGACCAGAGAGCACTTGGACCGTATGAAGAACAGCTGCATTGTGTGCAATATGGGACATTCCAATACAGAGATTGATGTGGTAAGGGCCAGTGACACCTCCTTTGAGGATTTTTTCCCCTCTCCTTAAGAGCCCTCCTCTGGAAAAGGAATGGCAGGATCACTAGCCTTCTCCAGCACAGCTATCCCACAAAGCGGTCTGCAGTGTACTCACTGACTAGCTCACAGCCTGGGCTTCATCTCAGCTTAATCATTTCTCCATTTTCTCCTTCCACCCCGGCCTGCATGCCAGCTCACACACTGAGCCACTATATATGTCTGGCAGGGAAGGCTGGGTACACTCAACACTACACAAAAAGGTGCTAAATGAGAGGCAGCATGGTAATTGCTATTTTCGGGCTGTTGGACTTTACTGTAAAGGTGAGTAAGCATGTTGGTCCAAGGAGAGAAGTCAGGGGAGAGAGATGTATGGACATGGGCCAATAGAATGGCTCACTTGGATAGTGCGCTGCTTTGCCACCTACACAACCTGTGTTTAGCTGCCCCAGAAGCTAAGTAGATAAAATCATTGAGCTCTCAGGCCTGACATCCTGAGTTCTACCCCCAGCCTTGTGTGTGCCAGAGTGACACTCTGCTTCTTTCTCCCTCTCATTAATTGCTAAATCCTTTAAAAAACAAAAACAACCTTCAGCATGAATTTCTGCCATCTGATAAACAATCATGTTAGAACCTACAAAAAACAAAAGGCATTTAATTATCTATTTTTTTAATTATTTTTGTATAACAGAATTACATGTCGACAGGGGTTTGAATCCACACCATTCCCACCACCAGAGCTCTGAATCTTCACTCTCCCCACTGCAATCCACCACAGTTCCCTAAGGTTGTAGACATGGGCCAACCATCGTCTCTACAACTGTCTGTCCACACATTTATACATAGTTGCCCCACACTTTTTTTTTTTTCCTGATTCAATCCTCTTTCCCTCCAAGCCACTCATGACAACATAACTACCTCCATATATCCCTCTCCTTTTCCTCTCTCTCTCTCTCTCTGGGTGCTGATGGAGCTGGAGTTCAGAGCCTCTTCATCCTATCCCTTCTCCCCTGCTGGGAGTATGGATCAAGGTTGTTTTGGGAGCATAGAAGGTAGGAATTCTGGCTTCTATAATTGCTTCTCTGTTGAGCATGAGCATTGACAGGTTGATCTATACCCCCCAGCCTGTTTCTGTCTCTCCCTAGTGGGCCAGAACTCTGGAGATGCAAGGGTCCAGGACACATTGGTGAGGTTGTCTGCCCAGAAAAGTCGGGATAGAGTCATGGTAGCATCTGTAACTTGGTGTCTGGAAGGTGGCATGACCTAAACTGAGACAAAATGATTAATGAACTATCTCCTATTTCCTAAAAGATCAAAATGAAATTAGATACTAAACTGATCATACACTAGCAATTTATAAACTTTCTTCAAGGGGAAAAAGAAAGAAGGAAAGAAAGAGAGAAAATCAGAAAACAATCCAGGTTTAAGCCCAGCCTCCACTACATGAAGGAAGCTTTGGTGCTGTGGGCTAGTTTACTCTTCATCTAAAAAAAAAAAAAAATGTATGAGGTAGGATGAGAAGACTACTTTCTTTCTTTCTTTTTTTAAAGATTTTGTTTATTTATTAATGAGAAAGATTGGAGGAGAGAGAGAAAGAACCAGTTATCACTCTGGCACATGTGCTGCGGGGGATTGAACTTGGGACCTCATGCTTGAGAATCCAACACTTTATCCATTACACCACCTCCCGGAACATGAAAAGATTTCTTAAGAATGACTGTGTCTGTCAAATACAGTGGGTTTTCTTTCCTTTGCTTCTATTTGAACTAGATCCTCCCTTAGAACTTATTTTTCAGGGTTAGGGAGATAGCATAATGGTTATGCAAAAAGACGTTCACGTCTGAGGCTTTGAGGTCCCAGATTCAATCTCCAAAACCACCATAAGCTAGAGCTGAGCAGTGCTCTGGTGTGTGTGTGTGTGTGTGTATACCTCCCCCCATCCACTGAGTATCTCTCTCATTAAAATAAATAATTTTTAAAAAACTTATTTTCCAGACTATACTAATCAGGGCTGAAGGGATCATATTGAGTTCTCTAAAGCAAACCCAGACAATCTAGCACCTTCGTTCTCTGATTTGGCTATTATATAGTCACCTTCATATTTTTTTCAACTCAGCATAATAGTGATCCTACTAACTTGACCAAGTAATACTTGATAGAAGTGTGATTTACTGGAGGCCGGCCAGTAGCGCATCGGGGTAAGCGCACATGGTGCAAAGCGCAAGGACTGGCATAAGGATCCCAGCTCCCCACCTTCGGGGGGTAAGGGCTCGCTTCATAAGTGATGAAGCAGATCTGCAGGTGTCTATCTCTTCTCCTCTCTCAATTTCTCTCTGTCCTGTCCAACAATAACAACAATAATAATAGTAACAACAATGATAAACAACAAGGGCAACAAAAGGGAAAAAATAGCTTCCAGGAGCAATGGATGCATAGTGCAAGCACTGAGCCCCAGCAATAACCCTGGAGGCAAAAAAAAAAAATGTGATTTACTACCTGCTAAATTATTTATTTATTTATTATTTTTATTGTCACCAGAGTTATCACTGACACTCAAAGCAGGCATTACAAATCCACCACTCCTGGCAACTATTTTCTCCCTTTTTTTGATAGGACAGAGAGAAATTGAGAGGGCGGGGGAAAGACGGGAGAGACAGAGGACCTGCTTCACCATCCGTGAAGCATTCCCCTGCAGGTGGGATGTGGGGGCTCAAACCTGGGTTCTTGCTCATGGTGATGTGTGCGCTCAACCAAGTACACCACTGCCCAGGCACCCTGTGATTTACTTCTTTTAGAATTTGTCAAAGAATCTCTCGGTGTGACTTTGAGTCTGGCTTGGCATTTTCCTGTCTCCACTGTGTTTCCCTGTGGGAATGGCTCAAGCACAGTGCTTTCATCTCCACTGAGGTCTACTCTGGTTGAGCGTCAGCACTGCCCAGGGAGGCCAGTTCCAATCTGTGGACAGCCTGTTGGATAAAGCTGCTTGGAACAGTTTCTCTTTTTCACTCTGTGCTCTAGTTTTCTGTTACTAAAAATAACTGGAGAAAGACAACCCACCAAAGTCTTTCTCCTTGAGGTTTGAGTCGTGTGGGCTCCATTGTGTCTTACATTATATTTTGCTCATGGTGAATAATTTAAGTCTTTTTATCTATTTATTTATTCCTGTTTGTTGCACTGTTTGTTTTATTGTTGTAGATATTATTGATGTCATTGTTGTTGGATAGGCCAGAGAGAAATGGAGAGAGGAGGGGAAGACAGGGAGAGAAAGATAGGTACCCACAGACCTGGTTCACCTGTGAAGCGACTTCCCTGAAGGTGGGGAGCCCAGAACATCATTCTGGAACGTGTGATGCCAGAAATAGAGCTCAGGATCTCCTGCTTACACGTCCACTGCCGTAAGCATTGAGCCTCCTCCCAGGTTGCTTGTTGATATTTCTGAAATACTCAAGCACGCATTTGTCCTTCCTTAAATTGATCTGCTTATAGTGTCCCCCATGGGAAAGGCCTAAAGGAAAGTAATTATGCTTAGAGAGCTAGAGAGAAACTTCAGTGGGTTTAAGGGACTTTCCCTTCTAAATCCTCAAGAAGCTGTAAAATAAGCAGTTATGTAACTTCTATTTCTACTTTATCTCATTTCATCCTTTGCCCTCCCCACAAATGCCTGGCTTTCGCATGAGAAAGTGAGAAGCTGAGTACACCGTGCAATCTATACACTATTCATGAGACCCAGATACTTATGTTGCACTGTCTCCCTGCATGTTGGTCTAGTATCCTGATCGTACACTCTTATGATTTCTTGATTAACTTTAAATCGTCATAGTAATCACTCCTGAAGGCAGTCTAGGCATAAGTAATCTCTCAGGATAAAGACAGGAAACTTAATTTTCAGTCACATCTGTCTACTGTGTGACTGCTTTATGCCTCGTACTAATCTAGATGCTTGGAGCCAGTGACAAGGAGAAAAATACCTGCCCTCGTGAAGCTTTAGTTTAGTGGGGGAAAGACACCAAGCACAGAAGTACCATTCGCAGTACATGTTAGAAAGTGGAAGCATCAGGAGAATAAATAAAAATCGGGCATGGTGAAGGGGAAATGGAATGCTAGGCTGCAGTCTGAAGTAGAGGGGCCAAGACATAAGCCTTAGTGGCTGGGCCGTGGTGCACCCGGTTAAGTGCACGTACTACCATGCTGGAGACCCAGTTCAAGCTGCCGCTCCCCACCTGCAGGGGGGAAGTTTCATGAACAGTGAAGCAGGTCTGCAGGTGCCTCACCTCCTCTCTCCTTCTCTGTCCTCCTATCCTTCCTCAGTTTCCATCTGTCCTATCAAATAAAAAAGAAATAGAGGAGGGGGAAGGAAAAATGCTGCTGGGGACAGTGCTGGCACCGAGCCCCAACAACAATAACCCCAGTGGCAAGGGGGGGCAGGTGGTGGTACACCTGGTTAAGTGCACACATTACAGTGCACAAGGACCCGGGTCCAAGCCCCTGGGCCCTCCTGCAGGGGGAAAGCTTCACAAGTGGTGAAGCAGGGCTGCTGGTGTCTCTCTTTCCTTCACAATTTCTCTAGGTCTCTATCCAAAAAAAAAAAGACAAGCCTCAGTAAGGCGATGTTAAGGCCCAGAGAGGAGACACCTGCCAGTTTGATTTTTTATTTTTTTAGGTGAGTTCACCTAAGTTCATTTTGGGAGAGCAGCCAGGGGTGGACCTCCCTGTCTGAGGAGTGCCAGTGAGGCCAGTGTGCTTGGTGCAGAATGAGCAATGGGCAGGGGAGCCTGGGAGAGAAGTCAGAAGTGACAGGCCAGGTGTATAGGACCTCTGAGGCCATTGTACAATGCCTGACCACACACTCTGGGAGAAGCTGGGAGCCATTGTTGATTAGAACAATTTGACTTGGTTTTGTTTGTTTGTTCTGTTTTTGTTTTTTTAAAGTCATCAGGATTATTGTTCAGGCTCCACCATTCCTGGTGGTCCTTTGTAATAGAGGTTTAGAAAGAGAGACAAAGAGGAGAGACACCTGGAACACTGCTATGTAACTCAAGAAGCTTCTCCCCTGAAGTGAGGACTGGGACGTCAACCCAGGTCCTTGCACATGATAATGTGTCGCTCTGCTGGATGCCCCACCACCTAGTCCCTCTGATCTATTTTAAAAAGGCTGGCATTAAGGAGAGAGAGCTCCATAGGCAGGCATATATATATATATATTCCCTTTTGTTGCCCTTGTTCTTTTTTTTATTTTTTTTTTTTTTATTTAAGGTAGACTTTCATACCTGAGGCTCAGAGCTACCAGATTCAGTCCCTTGCACCAACATACACCAGAGCTGAGTGGTATATTGGTTAAAAACAAAGTAAAATAAAAATAAAAGGATGCTATCAATTATAAAAGGGCCACACTGGCTACCATGTTAAAACTAGACCTAGTTTTGCAAGTGTTTCTAAATAGCCCTAGTATCTGCCATGGGCACCAGCTACAGGCCAGCTCTCAGTCCTCTGTGTGCTTTTCTTAGCAGAAGCTAAATGGATGAACAAGTGGTCCAGAGAGAGACGCTCAGAGGGACTTTGGGACAGCTGACTTACTTAGCCTTTGATGTCCATGTCACAGGACATGCTAAATTAAGAAAAATACTAAATATCCTATTTATTGATTTATTTGATAGAGACAGAGAGGAATTGATAGGAAGTATTAGAGGAAGGGGCACCTCTAGCACTGCTTCACCATCATGAAGCTTCTCCCCACCCCAAGCCCCCCACCTCAGATGGGAACCAGGGGCTTGAACCTGGGTCCTTGTGCACGGTGATATGTGTGTTTTATTTATTTATTTATTTATTTATTTATTTATTTATCACCAGGGTTATTACTGGGACTCAATGCCTGCATTATGAATCCACTGCTCCTGGAGGTTATTTTTTTCTCTTTTGTTGCTCTTGTTGTTTATCATTGTTGTTCTTGTTGTTAATTGCTGTCAGTGTTGCTGGATAGGACAGAGAGAAATTGAGAGCGAAGAGAAAGACAGAGAGGAGAAAAGAAAGAACAGGGGACAGGGCGGTATCACAGTGGATTAAGTGCACATGGTGCGAAGTACAAGGACCAGTGTAAGGATCCTGTTTCGAGCCCCCAGCTCTCCACCTTCAGGGGGGTCACTTCACAGGCAGTGAAGCAGGTCTGCAGGTGTCTCTCTTTCTCTCTCCCTCTCTGTCTTTCCCTTCTCTCTTGATTTCTCTGTCTTATCCAACAACAATAATAACAACAATGATAAACAACAAGGGCAACAAAAGGTGAAAAAAGTAAATAAAATTCTAAAAAAAGAAAAGAAAGATAGCCACCACCACCCACCCCCCCTGCAGGTAGGGAGTCAGGGGCTCAAACCAGGATCCTTACACTGGTCCTTGAGCTTCACACCCTATGCACTTAACCCACTGCGCCACCACTCAGCCCCCAATGTGTGTGATCTTAACATGTGCATCACCTTCCAGTCCCCACAAAATGAAATTTAAAGAAATGACAAGCTCAGCCAGTTGTTGAAATGAGAATATACACTCACTTTTTAGCACACCTGTGTTGAATACTAATTCAGCTCTGCACCCCATACTGAAAAGACGGAAGGAACGGCGACAAGCATCTTTGCTCTCCTGGAGCATCTGTTCTGTGGTGGAGGATAGACACTGAACAGTTACTGTCATTTAGATCTTCATGTAGAAGAACAACAGCAGGGTAGGGACACTGAGTATACTTGGGTAGTTAGGGGATCAAGTTGTCACTTAGTTTGAGTGATCAGATGTTATCTGAGGGAATAGCATTTGAGCCGCAACTGAGCTGTACAAGCAAGCCATGTGAGCATTCTCTTCATAGAGAACAGCAAGTAAAAGACCCAGCAGGAGGAACACACTTGATTGTACTTGAGGAACAGAAATCACACCACATGTCAGGAATAGATAAGCATGGGGAAAAGGCTAAGAGGCAGCTCAAGGAGATCATGGCTCATGTAGAAATTCATAGACCATACTGAGGACTTCAGAAGTCACTGGAAGGTTTGAACAGGTGACTGGCAATATCTAAACTGTCTTAAAAGATAACTCTGGGGCTGGTAAAATAGCTCACTTGGATAGGGCCTCAGAGGCCTTTGTATGAAGAGAGAGGGTGTGTGTGTTTCTTCCTGGAAAAAACAAACTGTTCAAAACATGCAGCCCCAATATGAGCTAGTTTGCAGTGGGATGTACATCTAGTTTGAGAAGGTAGTCTAAACAGGTAAACATTTTCTGGTAAGTTGCATGATAACTATAAAGCTGTGGTAAAGAGAGATGGTGTCTTTAAGAGAAATCCTTATAAACCTGCACTAGCCACAGGACACCCTTCTCTGGAGGTATGTCACTGTCAAATAGGCCACAGTAGGCCACTGGAACCACCTGACATTAATTTAGTATAGTTTCTCTGTAACCTAGTTTTTCAACTGACCCAGAGCTCTTTTGCTTACATCATAGCCATTCTGTACTCTAGCAAACTGCATCTGCTAAGCATTGTCATTTTCTGAACTTCATCAGATCTGTCCTTTCCTTGATTCTATCATGTCTTTGTTTCTCCCAAGGAAAACTTCCTAGGACAGGAGATTCCTGTTATGGTGCTAATGCTACTCTCAGTCACTGAAATAACGTACCGTGCGAAAGATTGGGAGTGTAAAACGCTAAGAACTTTGAATACTTTGAGTTCTCATTACCTCTATTAAAAACTGCCAGTGCCACTAAAGACTATTTCTTGACATTTTGTGGTTATTGCCCTTCGTTTTTTTTTTCTTCATAAAGAGAGAAATTGAGGGGGGGGAGCTGGGCAGTAGCACAGTGAGTTAAGCGCACATGGCACAAAGCACAAGGGCTGGCAAAAGGATCCCGGTTCAAGCCCCCAGCTCCCCACACCTACAGAGTGTTGCTTCGCAAGTGGTGAAGCAAGTCAGCAGGTGTCTGTCCTTCTCTCCTCCTCTCTGTCTTCCCCTCCTCTCTCCATTTCTCTCTGTCCTATCCAAGAACAACAATAGCTATGACAACAATAATAATGACAACAAGGGCAACAAAATGGGAAAAATAGCCTCCAGGAGCAGTGGGTTAGAAGTGCAGGCACTGAGCCCCAGTGATAACCTGGAGGCAAAAAAAAAAAAAAAGAGAGAGAGAAATTGAGAGGGGAGGGAAAGAGAAAGAGAAACACCTGCAGCACTGCTTCACTTGCGAAGCTTCCCCCTGCGGGTGGAGACTGGCGTTTGAACCTGAATCTTTGTGCATGGTACTGTGTGCGACACCACCTGACCACCTACCCAAGGTAGTATTTCTGAAGGCTAAAGGATCAACCCTGTCTGTTCTTTTGCAAATAGTCTGTTTGCTTAAATTCTTCTTAACTTGTTTACAGTGCTTACAATATTTATTCTTAAAATTCTAATTTATTTATTTATTTAGACCAGAGCACAGCTTAGCTTGATAGCCCTTGGTGGTGCCTGTGATCAAACCTAGGCCTTTTTGAAATCCAGTTCTGTGTACTATGGCTACACTCTCTCCTTAACTCTTAAAATCCTAGTTTTAAAGTAATACTTGCTTTGTTTAAAAATTCAAACAATATAGAGATGGTTGAAGTCAAGTAAAAAAATAATATGTGAAGGAGTAGGGCAGTAGCGCAGCGGGTTAAGCGCATGTGGCGCAAAGCGCAAGGACCGACGTAAGGATCCTGGTTCGAGCCCCCAGCTCCCCACCTGCAGGGGAGTCACCTCACAGGCGGTGAAGCAGGTCTACAGGTGTCTATCTTTCTCTCCCCCTCTCTGTCTTCCCCTCCTCTTCATTTCTCTCTGTCCTATCCAACAACGATGACATCAATAACAACAACAGTAATTACTACAACAATAACTACAACAACAATGAAACACAACAAGGGCAACAAAAGGGAAAATAAATATAAATAATAATAACAGTTTAAAAAATAATAATAATAATACATGACCATGTTGACAATATACATCTTTTTTTTAATTAAGGATTTACATAATATTTCATTGTCTGGAATTGTCTTGATTTACTTAGTCATGTCCATGTTACTATTTCAGTCCACATTGGGCTATTATGAATAACACTGGGTGAAACATTCTGGACACTTAAGTTTCTGAACTTGAGCAAGTGTATCAGCATGGTAGAGCCCTACAGTTGAAACCGATTAATCGAAGAGCAGGTACACATAAAATTGTGTTAACTACTGCCAACTATAAAGGTTGGATCATTGTATAAAGCTTGGCATCTCAGGAAAAAATTTTATTTCCCATCTACCTAGTAAAGAAATGACCCAGCATCTCAACACAGTCCTGAATATACTGAAATATGATTATGTTGGGCAGGGAGAAATAGCAGAATGCTTATGCAATGGGCTTTCATGTGTGAGGCTCTGAAGTCCCAAGTTTAGTCCCCTATACTACCATAAGCAAAGCTGAGCAGTGCTCTGATTAATTATAATAATAATAATGTGGCTGCTTTCAAACCAGATTGGTAATGCAAAGAGGAGATACAGTCTCTCTACATGAACAACTCACATTCTAGAAGAGGATTCTCCAGTCTCACCAGTTTGTTTGTTTTTAATAATATTTTATTTTATTTTAGTGAGAAATTAATAAATAGGTAAATGAATTTATTAATAAATATTTAAAAATAATAAAATTAAGCCTTTTCAGGTATCTGAATAAAGAATCTCATTTCCAGCATATACTTATGGGAAGCATCAAAGGTTTCCAGTGAGAATGCCAGACAGAAACAGAGAGAGAGAGAGATCAGAACGCTGCTCAGCTCCGGCTTATGGTGGTGCTGGGGTTGAACTTGGGAACCTCAAGAGCCTCAGGTATGAAAGGTGTTTTGCATAACTATTATGTTTTCTTCCTGGACCACCACCCCCAATCTCACCTTCATTAGTATTCTTGACTACAGGATCTAGAATATAATAAGTACTGAGTCATTGATTATAAAGTATTTTTTTAATTTCTTTTTTTTATAGTCAACAGTAAATACAATAGTTTGTACATGCATACCACTTGGCCAGTTTTCCACATAACAGTATAACCCCCACTAGGTCTTCTGCCACCCTGTTCCAGCATCTGAACCCTCCAGTATTTGTTCTTCTTTGTCTGCAAACTGCCACTTAGCAGAACTTCTCAGCTTTACCAACTGGGCCAGTAGACAGTTTGGGATAAGAACCCCCTTTCTGTATTACGCTTGACCCAGTGGAACACGGAAGTTGCTATTTGGTTGCTGATGTTCATAAACTTAGCATTCCTTCTTTCTTGGCAAACAATATACAGAGATGGAGGGAGGGTGCACCTTGGGGAGCTCTCAAGCATTTTTCAACACGGTAATTCACATGTGCACTTAGACCACAAAGCTTCTAGCTTTAAGGTGAACCACCATTATCGACATGGGGGGAGCCCGGACACTGAGAGATGAGGGCAGGGCCAGGCCCCGGTGGACTGTGTTGAGGACTCAGCCTTCTCTAACTAATGCCTCTCCGCTCTGACCCACCTTTGGCACTTGCGTATTCATTTTGCCCTGTATTTGTTTGCACGTGTCTATAAAGCTTCTGTTCCTCGTTTACATATTATTTCATGTTTCCAGCTGAAGTAAGAGCTTTCTGAAAGCAGAGGTCATGTCTTTGGTTTCTTTTTTATGTACCATAGCACCTTTAACTGTGTTCCACAGAGAGTGGGCAGACAGCTGAAGTTGTGGAATGACATCCTGAGTGACTGGCTAGGCATGAGATAAACTCCCTGAAATGGAACATTCTCAGCCAGCCCAGGATAAGTGGTGTTCATCTGGCACATTGGTTGTTCCTTTCAGCTTGCTCTTTGAAATGGTTCCCTGACATCGTCCCACCCACAGAGTGGGAGCTGGCGTAACTGATTACGTGCTCTGTCTGTCTGTCTGCCAGGCGAGTCTGAGGACACCAGAGCTGACCTGGGAGCGAGTGAGATCCCAAGTGGACCATGTGATCTGGCCCGATGGCAAGAGGATAGTGCTGCTGGCAGAGGTAAGAGCTGAGCCTGGCTGGAGAGCTCCAGCCCTTACAGGAGCGACTGCAGTACCAGGCCCTGCCCCCTTATCTTCTCCCCTACCCTCCCACTCCTCTAGGACTGAGTTTAACTCCTTTAACTGAGTTTAACGCCACAGGAGTTTGCATCTAATTGTGAAAGGGCTCTTCATTCAGCAATTAAGAACCTATTTTGGTTCCCCACTTTTCACCAATTATCTTGTCTTTCTATGTCACTCTACCAGTTGAGTCAGATAATGACTATTACTCTGGGAAGAATTAGCAGATGGAATTGATGCCACTGAGTGATGCTTACAGAGAACTAATGGCACCTGTGGGATGGTTTAGTCAGTCAGCACTCAGTGCATATTCCTGCTGTAGCTCAGACTATCTTGGGCAAGTCCTGGGAAGGTCACATCTTTGAAGAGTTTTGTTTTGTTTTTCTTCTTTTCTTTTGAGTCTCCCTTCTGAGTTGAGCTGATGTGCAGGCCCCCGGCTGTCTGTGTGTTGCATAGTTAATATTTCCCCATTTTGGCTTCTCCTGGGCCAGCCTTCCTCTTGACTAACCCTACTTTGCCTCACATTGTTTGACAACTTTTCCCTTCTTTAGAGTTTCTCCTCTCTGGTTCTTGATCCCTGACACTAAAAGGTTGCCCTCTGCTCTTACCTTGAAGGTTTTTGTTTTTTTTTTAGATTTTATTTATTTATTAATGAGAAACATAGGCAGAGAGAGAGAAACAGACATCACTCTGGTACATGTGCTGCCAGGGATTAAACTTGGGGTCTCCTGCTTGAGAGTCCAGTGCTGCATCCACTGTGCCACCTCCTAGACCACCCCTGAAGTTTTCTCTTTCACATCAAGGGTTCTTTTTCTGTCCTTTTTTATTTGAAAGGACAGAGGGAAATTGAGAGGAAAGGGGAAAGAGACAGAGAGACACCTGCAACACTGCTTCACCGCTCATAATGCTTCCCTTTTGCAGTTAGGGACTGGTGTTTGAGTTTTGTTTTCCTTCCCCTTAAGGGGGTGGTAGGGGAGGGTAAGCCATGGTGCACCTGGTTAAGTGCGCACATTAAAACATTAAAATGTAAAGGAACCAGGTTCCAGCCCCTGGTTCCCACCTGCAGGGGGCGAGATTCACAAGTGGTGAAGCAAGACTGCAGGTATCTTTCTCTTTCCTTTTTTTTTTTTTTTTTTCTTTACCAGAGCACTGCTCAGCTCTCTGGTTTATGGTGGTGCAGGGAATTAAACCTGGGACTTTGGAGCTTCAGGCATGAGAGCCTCTTTGCATAACCATTATGCTGTCTACCCCTGAATAAATAAAAAATTAAATATATATATATATATATATTTTTTTTTTTTTTTTTTTTTACTTATTTTGAGAGAGAGCCAGGGCCATGCTCTGGCATAGGAGGTGCCGGCCCATCAGACTTGTGGTCTCAAGCATGCAGGTCCTGTACTCTGCGACCAGGTTGCCTCCCTGATGCTTGTCTTTTTTCCCCACCACTCCTGATGGCCATTTTTCTCTTCCCTCTTTTATTTAAAAACATGTTTATGAGGCTGGGTGGTGGCCAGTTCCTTTTTTTTTTTTCTTTTCAGTTAAATAGGTTACAAAAAATGTAAAAGGGACTTATATTTATATTGGAGTGTCCTTATTATTCTCTTTACCTTTCCTCTCCTTATCTCACCTTCTCAAATGGTGTAGTATACCTGTAAAGGAGCTGGACATT
The DNA here is from genome assembly GCF_950295315.1 of Erinaceus europaeus. Taxonomy (NCBI): domain Eukaryota; kingdom Metazoa; phylum Chordata; class Mammalia; order Eulipotyphla; family Erinaceidae; genus Erinaceus; species Erinaceus europaeus. The sequence goes on from NC_080169.1 coordinate 100,160,676, forward strand.
TCCTTCTCAAGCAGGGGACAGGTATGAGGAGGGGATAGCCGGTTATTAAATGCCTGTCTCTTACTTTGATAGAAGCCCACTGCCTGGTGACATATTTCTAGGTACCCTGTAGTGATATTAATGACAAAAATAAGCATTCCCATTTTTCAACTGCTTGGGTTGAATTTTTAAACAGTGGTCTTCCTAGAAAGCAAAATAACAACTGGTATCACTGGAGGTAGTTTCTAGTCCTTCTGCCTTCTGAATGCCCACTCAGAATACAAAACTGCCCTCAAATTCAAGAGACCTAAACTGAGGGAAAAGCACACACCAAAAAAAAAGTAATCACAGCTTCCTGAATCCAAAAACAACAGGAGGGCCGGGTGGTGGTGCACCTGGTTGAGCGCATATGTTACCCTGCGCAAGGACCCAAGTTCAAGCCCCCAGCCCCACCTGCAGGGGGAAAGCTTCACAAGTGGTGAAGCAGGGCTGCAGATGTCTCCCTGTCTCTCTCCTTCTCTAACCACCTCCTTCCCTCTTGATTTCTGGCTTAAAAAAAAAAAAAAAAAAACACCAACTCCCCTCAAAGCTGGAAAGATTACCTCTGGGCCTGACCAGATTGTTGTATAGAACAGTCTTTCAAAAGAAAGCCAGTCTCTTTCCCCCACTCCAACACACACACACACACACACACACACACACACACCAGCAGGGGGAAAGCTTCATGAGCAGTGAAGCGGTACTGTGGGTGTCTCTGACTCTCCCCGTTTCTATGCATCCCTTCCTTCTCAATTTCTCTGCCTCTGTCCAATAAACAAAAGAATTTTTTCTTTTTTTCTTTTTTCTTTCTTTCTTTTTTTTTTTTTACCAGAGCACTGCTCAGCTCTGGCTTATGACAGGGTGAGGGATTGAACCTGGGACTTGAGAGCCTCAGGCATAACCATTATGCTATACCCCCACCCAAGTTAAAGAATTTTTTAAAAGCCAGTTCCTTTGACAGAAAGACACTGCTATAGGAGATAGAAAATTCAATAGAGATTTCTCTTTCTCAAAAACTTCAGTATCATAAAACGATCTCTGTTGTATTGTTATATGGAAAACTGAAAAATGTTATGCATGTACAAACTATTAAAAAATAAATAAATAAAATTATCTCTGTTCCTGCACATCATCCCAGAGATCTTCTTTCTATGACCTTCATCAAGTTTTCCAGTTTTGTTTTTTTTATGGTCTCACTTAAACATTAGTCAACAAATGTCCATGTACTAGAACCCATAGGCACTTTCCATCCAGTATGTAGGTGGAAAATGTTTGGAAAATAGTGGCCATGCCCCACCCTCACTCCTCAAAGGCCAGAGAGGCTCTGTGCTAACTATCTGTGACTTCACCCTTGCTCTGTAGGGCCGTCTTCTGAACCTAAGCTGCTCCACAGTGCCTACCTTTGTGCTTTCAATCACCGCTACTACTCAGGTAAGGCCTCCAGAGGGGAAAGCTATGGCCAGCAAGGGTCATTGACCATCCGGGCTTAATGTGTAAGATGGATTGTTATGGAGGGTACACCAGTGTCTCTCTCTGTCTCTCTCTCTTTCTCTCTTTGGTTTTTTAGGCTCTTGCTTTGATAGAACTTTACAATGCTCCTGAGGGTCGCTACAAGCAGGATGTCTACCTGTTGCCTAAGAAAATGGGTAAGTATGCGCTCACTATCCCATTCCCAGCCTGACCAAAATGGTTGAAAATCAGAAACCTAAATAAGTTTGAGGGCATTAAACTTCTTATTGAAAGGGAGAAAGGTATCTGTGTCTTCCTACATGTCGTTTTCCGCATGAGTTGCTTGAGAGAAGTTGGGGTGTTTTTCTATGATTCACTTTACCTACCTGTAAGTTTTGAGGATTGTTCTCACTTGGTGTGTCTCATATGCAAATGTCTCAGAAGAAAAAAAAAAAAGATCTTCCCACCAAGAAAAATCCTCTACCTTTTGACATCTGACTTATTCCAGTTACGCACTGCTAGAGAGGACCTGCCAAATTTTCCCAGACAAGCAAGACTTCATACTATGCCTTCTAACTCTGACCATTGTTTCAGGACATAAGGAAGACTGAATAGTTTCTGTTAAGAGTTTAGTTATGTGAGTGTTTCACATAAGAGAAACATTAAACTGTCTTAAATTATTAAAGAACCAGGGATGAGGTGGTGGCACACCGGGTTAAGTGCACATAGTATGAAGCACAGCGACCAGCGCAAGGATCCTGGTTTGAGTCCCCGGCTTCCCACCTGCAGAGAGGTCACTTCACAAGTGGTGGAGCAGATCTGCAGGTATCTGTCTTTCTCTCCCCCTCTCTGTCTTCCCCATCTCTCTCAATTTCTTTCTGTCCTATCCAACAACAACAGGAACAACAACTAAAAGTGGGAAAAATGGCCACCAGGAGCAGTAGATTCATAGTGCAGGCACCGAACCCCAGTAATAACCCTGGAGGCAAAAAAAAAAAAAAGTTATTTTTAAGAACCTGCCTCAGAGTCCAGAGCTAATACAGTATGTTTATAAACCATGAAGCATAGATGAGGAACTAAATCAACCTTCCATTTGGTTGATTTGGTTTTAGTAGTAGATACATAGTAATTGTTAGAAGTTAACATATTTTCTCTTTAATATGTCTTTTGGAAGACCTTAAAAAAAAGAGTTCACATTCTGAGTACATAATGAAGTTAGGAAGGTCAAACAAATGCTTAGGAAATCACATAACATTCTCAATAAGTGGCATGTTTTCAAGTGATAGAGAAGAAGCAAAATCCCTTCAGAATTAGAGTCCCCGAAGGCAAAACCAACAGTGTATCAGTGGTTACAAGACTTTAAGATTACAGAGTATAGATCCACACCACATCTTCCTCCAAAGCTCTGCGTCCCCACCCGCCCACCTCTCAAAGATACCACTATAGTTCTCACAAAGTCTTAGAAACAGTTTGTTTACTTCTGGTATGTTTTTTATTTTTCCCCCAATTTACAACTTCACATATATCAGTTCTCTAGATTCCACATATGAGTGATACCATCTGATAGTTGTCCTTCATTTCTCTCTCTCTTTTTTTTTAATATTTATTTATTTATTTATTCCCTTTTTTGTTGCCCTTGTTTTTTATTGTTGTGGTTATTGATGCCGTCGTTGTTGGATAGGACAGAGAGAAATGGAGAGAGATGGGGAAGACAGAGAGGGAGAGAAAGACACCTGCAGACCTGCTTCACTGCTTGGGATGTGACTGCTCTGCAGGTGTAGAGCTGGGGGCTCAAACTAGGATTCTTACACTGTTCCTTGTGCTTTGCGCCACCTGCGCTTAACCCGTTGCACTACCGCCTGACTGCCTGTCCTTCATCTCTTTACTTACGTGGCTAAGCGTGATTTCTCCAGTTCCATCCATTTTGTCCCAGAGGTCACAATACTGTCCTTTCTGATTGCAGAGTAGTGTCCCATGGAATGTATATCACATAACTTCTTTATCCAGTCATCTTGCAATGGGCAGTTAGGCTGCTTCCACTCTTTGGCTATTGTGAGTACCACAGCTATGAGCATAAGGGGCATATATCCCTTTGAATTAATGTTTGCATGTCTTTTGGATAAATGCCTAAGAGGTATTGCTGGATCATAAGGCAGTTTAATTTCTATTTGTTTAACCTCTTCTTACAGACTCTCAAAGGAGCTACACCAGGTGTGAGTTTTTCTTAGTGGCTGAAAGTGTAGAGTTACAGGCAGAACTAAAGCTTGAGCTTTCTAGATTTTAGCCTCCTTACTGCCCCATCCTTTTATGTCTTTTTTTTATTATTCCCTTTTGTTGCCCTTGTTGTTTTATTGTTGTAGTTATTATTGTTGTTGTCATTGCTGGATAGGACAGAGAGAAATGGAGAGAGGAGGGGAAGACAGAGAGGAGGAGAGAAAGATAGACACCTGCAGACCTGCTTCACCGCCTGTGAAGCGACTTCCCTGTAGGTGGAGAGCCGGGGTTCGAACCGGGATCCTTACTCCAGTCCTTGTGCTTTGCGCCACCTGCGCTTAACCCGCTGTGCTACAACCCGACTCCCCATCCTTTTATATCTTAAGTCCCCTGATTTTTTTTTTTTTTTTTTTTTTTTTTTTGCCACCAGGGTTATTGCTGTGGCTTAGTGCCTACACTATGAATCCACTACTCCTGGAGGATATTTTTTTCCCTATTTGTTGCCCTTGTTTTTTTTATCATTGTTGTGGTTATTATTGTTGTTGTTGTTGTTGGATAGGACAGAGAAATCAAAAGAGGAGGGATAGACAGAGAGGGGGAGAGAAATATAGACATCTGCATATCTGCTTCACAGCTTGTGAGGTGACCCCTCCTGTAGGTAGGGAGCTGGGGCCTCAAACTGAGATCCTTATGCTGGTCCTTGGGCTTAGCGCCTTGTGCGCTTAACCAGCTATGCTACTGCCTGATCCCCCAGGCCCCTGATACTTTCATTTCTCTCCCCATCTTTCTGGGTAAAATGGAAGGTTCTAGATTGAAGCACCTAGTATGGAAGAAATATTGCTTTGTTTTTGAAGGTGGTGTGTTGTGGTTTTTTTGTTTTGTTTTGTTTTGTTTTGTTTTTAGAAATGTTATATTGCTTTGGCAAGCACTAGACTTGAACAGGGGAGACAGCATAATGATTATGCAGAAAAACTTTCATATCTGAGGCTCCAGAGTTCAATTCCCAGTACCACCATAAGCTAAAGCTGAGCAGTACTCTAGTAAAAATAATAAAATAAAAATAAGTTTTAAAAAAGAAAGAAAAGCTTTAATAAACAGGAAAAAATTATAGCCTTGGTGGTAGGAGTGGTGTGGAACTATACCTCTATGATAATATTACAAATCACTGTTAATTCGCTAATAGAATTTTTTTAAAAATAAAAACCATCAGCAGTTAAAAAGAGCACTAAATTTGAAGCACAAGCAAGCATTCATTAGAACTATGAGCCCTTGTATGAATGGTGAGGAGTTGGAAGACTTAACACCAGGGCTCCCATCTTCTCTTCTAGATGAGTATGTGGCAAGCCTACACCTGCCCACCTTTGATGCCCACCTGACTGAGCTGACAGATGAACAGGCCAAGTATCTGGGACTCAACAAGAATGGGCCATTCAAACCCAACTACTACAGGTGTCTCGGGCTCCCCAGGAAACAAGGGGGCGGGGAGGTGCTTCCTACACTAGCAGTGGCCACTCCTCACACCCTCACCCACAGAGGATTCTCCAGGACCTTCTCGAGAGATTCTTTACCCCTCAGTAGGGAGAAACATATTCTCACTACTGTGAAGTAGCACCACAGAGATCTCCCCTCACCATGTACTCCAGAAAAGTCCTGGCCTCCCTACTCCACCTCTCGGCAGGCGCTTCCTGTCCCAGAACCACGCGCTCTGATACCATCACCGTCTCCTCTTTCTTTTTCCCTCCAGGTATTAAGTTCCTGTAACTCCAGCCAGGCGAAGTTTTAAGGAATCGAACTTGGGAGTCTTTTCTCCACTCCTCTACAGGAAAGAACCCAGCAAGCTGCTTCTTCACTCAGCTGCCTGCCGTGCTCACCCTCTCTGTTAGGTTATTTATTTATTAAACTCTAGAATCCTGTGCCTGCTGGCCTGGCCCAGAGTGTGGTTACTGCCCTGAGGGCCAGAGAGCCACTAAGAACAGGCCGAGGAAGGAAGAAATGGGGCGGCCACTCCCCCGCACCACCTGCACCATCCATCCCCCATCACCGAATCCTCAGCAGCAGTCAGACTGTCTCTTGTCAGGCTCAGGAGTTTAGTCCAGGGATTCTAGACTCCTTGCTCCCTGGGGTTTCCTGGAATAGATTTCCAGCAACTGCCTTTCTCAGCTTTGGCCTGTTTTCATGTGAGGCCTTCTGGAAGCCACTGAATTACCCTGGCCTAGGTCCGCAGCCTTGCCCGTCACTACCACTGCCTTCTTTATCACATGCTAGAGAAGAAGGAAGGCAAGGGCCCTGGCAAGCTATGCTGAGAGCCCAGCTCTGCCTTCTTCCTTACCCAAGACTCCCTGCTTCTCCTTGAGGGTGTCCACGTTAATGTTTTGTGGTTCCAATAGGACTGCACCTCCGTTAATTTTCAGCCACTCTGGTGTCTGTCAGACGTTTGTTTTGCCATTCTTCTAACCCAGCTAGCCTGTGCTTGGGAATTGGGGGCCAGCCCCTCTGGGGCCCATAGCTTTATTTCCTTGTCATTTCACTGGATAGTTTCCTGGGAAGCTTTCTCCAGATTTGCACTCTTTCAGAAAAAATGAAGGCTTGTGAAACACTGCTTCCTCATACTTCCTTTGTTGCCGAAAGCTACTTCTGTAACTGAGCAGGGGAAGACGCCCTTTCCAGGGGAGTTAGAGGTGGGGCAGGTCTCTCAGGACCGCAGCTTAGCACCCTAGCGAAGCAGAGCGCATTCGTGACTGGCTAGGCTCTGCTGAGATGATACCGCACACTGTGTCTGGATGGCCACAGCTAGTTTGAGTAATTTGAATCTCATCAGACATTTCATCCTCTTGGTCTTCTACTGATGAAAGTGAGATGTGCCCTCTTTGTCACTTTGTTTATGGTCTTTGCTAAGATATATATATATATATATATATATATATATATATATATATATATATATATATACTGGCTCTTTCCATTTTAGGATTCTGCATCTAGAAAGATAGTTTCCTGAGTAACTCCAACAGTACAAAAAATAATAATAATAATGTTTGCACCTGAAATTTTATATGAGCATTAGATTTCTTTTGGAGATTGGCCTGTTGGTTCTGTTGGGGCCATACTAGTTCCAGGAGTGAAATCTGGAATGGCCCTAGGAATCTTGTATGAAATAAGTCTGGTTTTCTTCCCCATACCAGCCCTCTTTAACACTCTCAGATTATATTAATTTCCTTTTTTTTTTTTTTTCATTTTTCTATGCTGGCTTGCCTCAACATCTCAAGACTAAAGTGACTCTCGGGTCCCACAGACCACCCAGGATCACTATGACCTTTGCATCTGATTCATTTCTTCCCCACTACCTCCACCTCCAAGACTTTTAGTCTATCTGGATACCCGTAGAGCTGTCTGTAAGTGGAGTGAGTTAGATAGACCTTTAGAAAACAGTTACTCGCCTCACTGAACAGTATAGAGGCTCAGCCGATTGAGTTGGTTCCTCAGAGGTCTGGGAAAGTGTCACAGGCAAGGCTGTAGGCTTTCAGGAAGAAAATCACAATTGCTGAAAAGGCCAGTGGGCCACTCAGTTCTTCGTTCTGCTGACCCAAGATCTCTGGTCCACCTTCCTCTGTCCTTCCTCCATTCTTGTCCCACCCCCCATATGAGCGCGGCTCCCAGGCCACACACTCCTGCAAAGCTTTTTTTTTTTTTTTTTTTTTTTTTTTTGCTGCTTGGCTTTCTCGGAGCAGACTTGAAATCGCTGCTCCTGTGGTTTTCCTCAAAATTCACTTTGTCATGGTTTTCAAAAAGAAATCAAAATGCATTATTGCATTAAGCTTTTTTTTTTTTCCATAAAGGACAATTACAGAGAAAATAGGCAACACCAGCAAATTATATGTGGACAAGTTCTAAACTATATATACATACATATATTATATATATATAAATAAATAAAATAATCATCTAGTTCTTTACTGTCACCTTACTGAAAGGATATAAAGCCTCTTAAGAATTTCCATTTCTGAGAAACTCTTGGAAATCTATGTCTGAGTGATTGTATTAGATCAGCAATAATGACTATGTAATCTCAAAAGATAAATAAAATATTCTTAAAATGGAGTCTTTGCCTGAGAGTATTCCTTGTTTCTGTAAGCTAGGAATTCAGAGATGAGAGAGGTTTGGGGGCGGGGAGGCAACAGGCTGGATAGTCTGTTTGAGGGCTAGGAAATAAAAACAGAAGCAGTGGCCTGAGAGATGGTACAGTGGTTAGAACTGTGAACTTACAAGTGTAAGGTCCTGAGTTTGATCCCAGGCACTGCATGTACCAAAGTGATGCTCTTGTTCTCTCTTCCTCCCTCTTTTTCTGTCTTGTGTTAATAAGTAAAATGTGTATTTTTAAAAAGTAGAAGCAGTTACCAACAAAGAGCACATCTGAATGGCCTTAGCCTTGTAACCATTCCACTGACAGTTACCCCCACTCCACCCTATTCGTGAGTATAAAGAACCTTTCTCAGAACTACCACCTAGGGAGGGTGAGAAGTGTAGACTTAAGGCAGAGGAGCTAAAAACCTAGCTGTAGGTCTCCCAAGCCCTCTGTGTTCTGCCCTCAGCTAGAGAGCCCTGGAGACCAGCATTCTATGGGTTGGGGCCAAGGAGCCCTGATATTCAGCACCTGTCCACATAAACTAAAGACAAGAAGAACTAAGGAATGGACCTTCTAGAGCTTTGTATCTGAAGCTGGGTTTTTGTCTGACTTAATCTGTAGCCAGAGAATCGATCTTGTTCATTCTTTCTCAGCGGCCAGTAAAGTGACCGTATTTGAGTCATTTCCTGACAGCTGCCTGCTTTAGCTGACAGCCTAAACTAGTTCATCTCTATGAGATGTTCTGTATCAGGAGCTTCTGCCTCTTTGACTTCTATTGATCTAAACTAAGGAGCGCAGGGCTAAAATAGTCGGGACAGTTAAGCTGGAGACTCTCCAGTGGAAAGGAGAATGTGGCAGCTAGCTGTGAAGCCTGTGACCCAGCTGACAGGCTTTGCTTGTGTGTTCTCTTCCTCTCTTTCTCCCCCGTTCCTTTCTCTCCAATGGGGTGTGACTCCTCTTGTGAAGGGTGGAATCCTGAGTGCCTGGTCTTAGTTCAGGCTCACCGGGTAAGCCCAGGCAGCACAGCTCGCTCCAAGTCTTCTGTGTCTCGTGGTCTGATGCAGAAAGCTTGGACTTGGACTTTGACTGCTCTGCTATTTATAAGTCATGTGACTTGGCCAGATTATGTAACTACAGACAGCCTCAGTTGTCCTACCTCTGAAATGGTTACTGGTGGGCTCTCAGTGTAAGGGCTTCATGATGGATTTCGTCTTGTAAAGGTGACTTCAAGACCTGCTACAGGGGGTTGAGAAGTGGTGCACACCAGGTTAAATGCATCTAGTATGAAGTTCAAGGTTCCCAGTTCAAGCCCCTACCTCCCCATCTGGGGGGGGGGTCACTTCACAAGGCTGAAGCAGATCTGCAGGTGTCTTATCTTTCTCTTTCCCCCTCTATCTACACCTCCCATCTCACATGAGAAGAAGTGTGCTTAAGCCCATGTGCCACCACCCAGGCCCTACACCTGCCTTCTCAATTTCTCTCTGTCCTATCAAAAAAAAAAAAAAAAGGAAAGAACCAGAGTATCAGTCTGGCACATGCAGAGTGTGGCTCAAACTCAGGACCTCGTGTGAGCATCTAACACTTTATCCACTGCTCCACTTGCCAGACTGGTCAGCCTGCTGTTTCATCCAGGTTGACACAGAGACAGAGGGAGTCTCCCCCTATCTGCCCCCTTATCTCAATAGTTAAAGAAGGGACTGGAGAATCTTCCTCAGTCCTCCTCCCACCTGAAGGCCCCACTCCTCCCTCTGCAGGAATAAGCTAGACAAGTTGCAAAGCCTCAAACCTGGCCGTGCCTGTCCCTTGCCCTCAGGGGTCCTGCTGGCTCACAGAAGAGAAGTTGTAGTCCTGGATCTGGCAGCCCAGAGCTCACAGTGCCCAGGAAGAGAGGCTCTGGGCAAAGGGAGAGCGGAGAATCAATTCTTTTCTGGAGAAGCCCCAATGGGGAGCACTCTAGCAGGTTTTCCACACTGAAGCTGCGGTGAGCCAGGCGTGGGTTGCGGCTTCTGAAGCTGAGTGTGACTCTTTTAAGAATTTAACAAATTATACCCTGGATTTTTTTTTTCCCCCAAATCAAATAGTTTGGGCCTTGGGCCAAGGACTTTCTTGGAAATTTCTATTAATTCTATTCAAGTCTATTAGACCAGTGGGTCTCAAACACAAAGGAGTTCACCCTCCACCCCCAGAATATTTTGCAGTATTGGGAGACAGTTGGGGTTCACAACAAGGAGACAAGAGAAGTCAGGGGTTGTATAGTGCATGGGGCAGTAGCCCCCTACAGCAAGTTACTTTTTAGTGACAGAAATTTCTATTAAATATACATAAATAAGGCATATAAAAAGGGAATGGGGGGCAGGAGGTGGTGGTTGGTGTACCTGGTTGAGCTGACACATTATCATGCACAAAAACCCAGGTTCAAGCCCTTCTTCACCTGCAGGGGGGAATGCTTCATAAACGATAAAGCAGTATTGCAAGTCTCTCTCTCTCTCTATCTCCGTCTCTATCTCCCCAGCACTCTTGATTTCTTTATATCCAAAATAAATAAAAATGTTTAAGTTTAAAAAAATGAAAAGACGGGAGCCAGGTAGTGGCACACCAGGTTAAGTGAACATATTATAACATGCAGAAGCCCCGGTTCAAACCCCCAGTCCCCACCTGCAGAGGGAAAAACTTTGCAAGTGGCGAAACAGTGCTGTTTGTGATTCATCTCCCCCTACCCTCTCGATTTCTGGCTGTCCTATCCAATAAATATAATAAGAATAAAGTTTTTTTTTTAAGCTGAAAGGACAGAGATGGGGGTAGATAGCATAATGGTTATGCAAACACACTCTCATGCCTGAGCTCCTGAGTCCCAGGTTCAGAAAGAAAAAGAAAGGGGAGTAGGGTGGTAGCGCAGCAGGTTAAGTGGTGCGAAGCACAAGGAGCGAAGTAAGGGCCCGGCTCCCCACCTGCAAGGGAGTCACTTCACAGGCAGTGAAGCAGGTCTGCAGGTATCTATCTTTCTCTCCCCTTCTCTGTCTTCCCCCTCATCTCTCAATTTCTCTTTGTCCTATCTAACACCGACGGCATCAATAACAATAATAATAACTACAAAACCAATAAAAAACAAGGGCAACAAAAGGGAAAATAAATATTTTAAAAATTTAAAAAAAAATGAAAGGACAGGGTTGTCCCTAAGATATAGGAAGTGGGACCAATTCCTCTGAGTTCCTTGGTTTTGCCCTTTGCTTTCTCATATAAGTGCAAAGAAAAAACAGTATTTCCATATATAATATTACACTATATTATATTGACTTGGGAGTGAATCTTTTAAATTTTTAAAATTATATTTATTGGATAAAGACAGCCAGAAATCAAGAGGGAAGGGGGAGATAGGGAGAGAAATAGACACTTGCAGCCCTGCTTCACCACTAGCAAAGCTTTCCCCCTGCAAGTGGGGGCTGGGGACTTGAACCCGGGTCATTGAACACTGTAACGTGCGCTCAGCCAGGTGCGCTACCCCCCAGGCCCTTGGGAGTGAATCTTACTTCAGTTAAGACCAACACTTCACTGAGTGAGAAGAGAGTCAAAAGGAAGGATAAGGAGATGAAATAGCAATTGAACAGAAAGGTGTTTTCTTGTTTTTTCTATCAGAGTTTTTGCTGGAACTTTATGCCTGCATAATTCCATCACTCTTATTCTAATTTTTTAAGCTAGAGGGTGAGGTTGAGACAGAGCTCTACAGCTGTGAACCACTCCTGTACAGATGTTCCCATATTGTGGTGGTGGGTGGGGAGAGGGCAGACCTGACTGGAATCTGGGTCCTGGCATATAGTTAAGTGCACTCTACCAGGTGAGCTATCTCCCACTCTCTATAGAAATGTTATGGAAGGGAAGTTGAGCGGTAGCACAGCAGGTTAAGAGTATGTGGTGCAAAGCGCAAGGACCGGTGTAAGGACCCTGGTTCAAGCCCCCGGCTCCCCACCTGCAGGGGAGTCGTTTCACAAGTGGTGAAGCAGGTCTGCAGGTGTCTCTCTTTCTTTCCCCCTCTCTGTCTTCCCCTCCTCTCTCCAATTTCTCTCTGTCCTATCCAAGAACGACGACATCAATAACAACAACAATAACTACAACAGTTAAACAAGGGCAACAAAAGGGAATAAATAAATATTTAAAAAAGAAATGTTAAAGAAGAATACAAATTAACCACGTGAGGAGCAGAAAGTCATCTTTCCGAAAGTCATCTTTCCGTTTTCCACCACACACACACACACACACACACACACACACACACACACACACACCCTCCCAGTCCCAGCACATCACATGCAAAGACACTGAGCTAAGATAAAACAACAATTGAGACAACAGGGCCAGGTGCTGGCACACCTGGTTAAGCACACACATTACAGTGCACAATGACCCAGGTTCAAGCCCTTGGTTCCCACTTGCAGGGGGAAAACTTCACGAGTGGTGAAGCAGGGCTGCAGATGTCTCTATCTCTTTCCCTATCACCCCTCTCAATTTCTGTCGCTACCCAATTAAAAAAAAAAAAAAAAAAAGGATATGCCAGGAGCTGTTCACCTCTTGAGAGTTCAAGTTTACTGGACAGCAGTTTTGCGTGTATGAAATCAACCGGTCAGACAGACATAGCTGCAAAGTGTCTGTTGCAACATCTGGAAGACAGCGATTCAGCAACTGCTCCCCCCACGCATACAACACATGCACCAACCCCCAATTCCCTCCGTTTTTATCATCCGGCTTGTCTGGGTTTCTGTGACCAGACCGCCTGAATATTCACTGTCTGCTGCGGCCTCGGAAAGGAATTCCCAAGCAGGCACCCACACAGCCCTAGGTAAGACTCAGCCCTTGGGAAGGGGCTTGAAAAATTGGACTAGGGTGTGAGGAGGTGGGGGGATGGGAGGCTAGGGGGGACTCCGTTCAGCAAGGCGCCACACTTGCCCAGAGAAAGTCACATAGATGACCCAGAAAGCCCTGAAGGACACCAGCAATGGGGGGGGGGGGTGTGGAAACCTCCCCCCAAACCGTCCCTCAAGCCCCAGCTGAGCCTTCACAGCGGGCGGGAGGAATTCTCTAGAAATCTCAGCTTCCAGAGGCCAGGCCCTCTCACCTGGCCGGCGGAGATCGAACACCCCAGCCACCCTCCGCAACTTGAGCTGGAGCCGGGGTGTGGGGGTGAAGGTCTGCAGTGTAGCAGACTAAATCACCTCGAAAAGGTCGCCTCCTCGTGGGAGGGGGTGACTGCAGGGGGACAGGAGTGAGAGGCAAAGGAACACGCCTCCTGGAGCTCCAGACCAAGAAAGAAGGTGGAACCTGGAGTCCAGCTTGGGGGCCCTGAGTCCAGCAACTCAGCAACACCAGCAGAGAAAATTGGGGGTGGGGGGAATGCCTTGAGTACGCCCCCACATCCTCCAAGTCCCGCTCACCGAACAGCCAATCGCGCCTCGGAGGCGGGGCATCGGGGAACGCCATAAGCCAATAGAGACACGGGGGAGGCCCCGGGGGCGGGGCCAGGCGGAGGGCGCGCGGCGGCGGGGTAGCCTGGGACAGAGAACGCGGAGCGGCCGCGGGGAGTCGCCACTCCGAGCCTATGGAGGAACCTGCAGCGCCCGGGGCCGCCGGCCCTCCAGCCAATGGCAATGGCAACGGCAACGGCAATGGCAACGGCGGCAGAGCTAAGCAGGCAGCGCCCAAGGGTCGGGAAGCTTTCCGCAACCAGCGGCGGGAGTCTGAGGTGAGGAGCTCGCGGCGCTTGGCTTGGGGCTAGGAGCGCCGCCGAGCGGGGCTTCGGCCCGGGAGCGCCCCCTCCCCCTGTATTCCTTGGGGCTCCGCCCGGTGCACCCTTGACAACCCGCGCCCGCGGGGGCCGCCGCAGCCTGGACCTCGGGCTCTGCACCCGCCGATCCCGCTTTGTGGGGGCCGAACCTGGGGGCGCGGGGTGCAGCACGCCCGGCAACCTCAGTGGGTGCACCCACTTAACCTCCTCCCTTTCTCCCCCCCCGGACCTCGGCAGCTCCACTTTCCCGGGAAAGAGCGGCGAAACCACTGGCCAGAGGGGTGGGGGGCCCGGAGGTCCGCCGCAGTGAATGGAGGCGGGTGGCCGCCCTCCGCCGCGGGGCTCTCCAACCTCCCCCCCCCCCCCAGCCCCCTAGAGGAGCCCGCAGACCTCTCCCTCCACCTGCGTGCCCGGGGACCTTTGCGGGGCTGCCTTGCTGAGGACCCGAACCCGAAAGTGTTAACGAGGCAGGATGGAGCAGGGGCCGGTCCCCGCAGTGGGAGTTTGGATGGAGCCAAGGGAAGTGGCCGGGGATCCTAGCCTGCAGCTAGGAATAGGGGTTCTGGCTCTCTTTCCAGTTCTGAAATGAAGTCCTAACTAGGGGGACCCGGGGGTTGTCACTGCTACCATCTCTCAGCCCAGCTACTGCCCCCCATCCAGCTCGGAGACTGGACCACAGAAGGCGAGGTGGGGGCTAGGGGGCTGGGGAGGGGGGGTTCTGCGGACATCACCCGCCTTTAACTCTCTTCCAGACTAGGAGAAGCGTCTGGTGGGAAATAGGGGGTCCCAGCCGCAGGCAGCCCGGCCTCACGGTTGATCTTCTGGCACGAGACCAAAGCCCTCTGAGCTCCAGTTTCTTTATCTGTGAAATGAGGTTAAGGCTCCCCTGCCCATCCCCATCCCCTGCCCCAGAAGGTTGCCATCCAGTGAAAAGCAGCCGGTCCGCGTGTGAAAAGCTTTGTGCCCGCACCCGTAGTGCTCAGTCCTGCCTGATCATGGATAGTAAGGCAGAGCTGGGACCGTTGATAGAAGCCGGCAGGTAGCACAGCCCCGGGTTTACCATCTGAAGAGCACTTCACAATTCCCAGAGGGGCTTCCTGTAAGGTTTTCATTTTGATGACTGTGAATGACGTTAATGAGATGCTTCCCATTTTTTAAGAAATGTTTATTTGAGGACCGGCCGGCGGTGGCGCACTGGGTTAAGTGCACATAATATGAAGCACAAGGATCCAGGTTCCCCACCTGCAGGAAGGGTCCCCTCACAAGAGGTGAAGCAGGTCTACAGGTGTCTATCTTCCCCTCCCCTCTCAATTTCTCTTTCTGTTCTATCCAAAAAAAAAAAGGCCACAGGAGCAGTGGATTCGTGGTGCAGGCACTCAGCCCCAGCAACAGCCCTGTAGGCAAAAAGAAAAAGAAAGAAAGAAATATTTATTTGTTTGTTTTGGATAAAGACAAATTGAGAGGGGAAGAGAGAGATAGAGGTCAGAGAGACACTTGCAGCACTGCTTCACTACTTGTAAATCTTCTCCCCCTGTAGGTGGGTACCAGGGCTAGAATCCAGGTCCTGGTGCAGTGTAGTGTGTGCACTCAAATTATGTGCACCACCACCTGACCCCACTTAAAAAAACAATTTATTTCACAAGAGAAAAAGAGAGTCATGTCAGAGCATGACTCTGACACCTGCAATGCCTGGGATCAAACTTGGCACTTCATGTTGTCAGTCCTGAACCTTACCACTGTGCCACCATTTATTTACTTATTTAATTTGCTCAGCTTTGGCTGATGGTGGTGCTGGGGACTGAACTGTGAGACCTTCAGTGCCTCAGGCTCAAGAATCTGTTGCATAACTATTATGTTATTTCCCTAGACCCTTATTTATTTATTTATTGCCCCCAGGGTTATCACTGGTGCCTGCACTATGAGTCCACTACTCCTAGTGGCTATTTTTTTCCTTTATTATTATTTTTGTTGTTGTTGTTGGATAGGACAGAGAGAAATTGAGGGAGAATAGGGAGAGACGGGAATTGAAGGATAGACACCTGCAGACCTGCCTCACCGCTCATGAAGCGACCGTCCTTCATGTGGGGAACCGGGGGGGGCTCAAACCAGGATTCTTTTAAGCGTACATGGCACAAAGTGCAAGGACCGGCACAAGGATCCCGGTTCGAGCCCAACTCCCCACTTGCAGGGGAGTCGCTTCACAAGTGGTGAAGCAAGTCTGCAGGTGGCTCTCTTTCTCTCCCCCTCTCTGTCTTCCCCTCCTCTCTCCATTTCTCTCTGTCCTATCCAACAATGACATCATCAATAGCAACAACAATTATAACTACAACAATAAAAACAAGGACAACAAAAGGGAATAAATAAATATTAAAAAATAAAACACCAGGATTCTTATACAGGTCCTTGTGCTTGGTACTATATGCACTTGACCCAGTGCAACCACCACCTGCCCCCCCATTTATTTATTTATTTATTTTTCTTTTTTTTTTAAATATTTATTTTATTTATTTATTCCCTTTTTGTTGCCCTTGTTGTTTTATTGTTGTAGTTATTATTGTTGTTGTCCTTGTTGGATAGGACAGAGAGAAATGGAGAGAGATGGGGAAGACAGAGAGGAGGAGAGAAAGATAGACACCTGCAGACCTGCTTCAACCGCCTGTGAAGCGACTCCCCTGCAGGTGGGGAGCCGGGGTTCGAACCGGGATCCTTATGCCGATCCTTGTGCTTTGCATTTATTTATTAAGATTTTTTTTTTTGCATAGGAAAGGGTATTTCACATCACTCACACACACACAGAGAGAGAGAGAGAGAGAAACACCAGAGCTTCACTTCAGTGTACACAGTGTTGGGAATCAAACCAAGAACCTCAGGCACCTAAGTGCAGTGTTACTTGTTAAGCCATCTCCCTCGCCACACACACTACAGTTTTTGAGAGGTGTTAGAGCTGAAAGACTTGCTAACAGAAATGCTGCCCTAGCTCACTAGATCTGGGTTTGTAGCTTCCTCTCCCTCTGCCTCAGGGCAGATCCAGCCCCTGAAAGCCCCCAAGCCTTCTTTCCCCAGGGAGGCAGTGTTCTTACTCAATCTGGAGGGGTGGTGGTGAGTCACTAAGTCAAGTACTAAGTCTTCTGTCTGTGCTTGGCACTGCTTTGCGTGCTAGGCACATAGTGGTGAATAAGACAAGGTCTTTGCCCGGGGGAACATTCTAGTGGGGTGCAGAGACAGACAGTATGTGATACAATCTCAGAAGGATATGTTCTCTCTCTTTTTTCCTCTTTCCCCCCACTCTTTTTTTTTTTTTCCTTTTAAATCTCTGGGGCTTCAGACTGACATTTTTCAGTTGTGAATAGAAAGAAGGGGCTGGTGGGGCTAGGCGGTGGTGCACCTGGTTAAGTGCACATGTGTACAAGGACCTGGGTTCAAGCCTGCAGTCCCCACCTGAAGGAGGGAAGCTTCGTGAGTGGTGCTGGAGATGCTCCTGAGGGCCCCAGGTCCCTCTCTGTGTTACCACAGAGGCTGCTGGGTACACAAGCTCCCCTGGCCTTCCCAGCAGCAGGGAAATCCACTTTATCAGCCAGTGCCCATGGCTCCCTGGGCTCAGCCTCTGCCTCCCCCTTCTCTTCCTTTCCAGTGGAAAATAGTCCTCAAGGGAAATGGTTTCTTTCCCTCCAGGGCTTCTAGAAAATTTGGCTGGCATGAGGTTACAGAACTCAGCTGTGATTCTGGGGCACTGCCAGCCCACCCTTCCCAGTGGCTCAGTGCAAACACATCCTGATCAAAACAGGCAGCTAGAAGATAATTATTTGCTGAATAGAAAGATGGTTAACCTTAACCTAGCCAGCAGGGTCACCTCAAGCCTTGGACCCAGTCACCTCCCACCTCCCATGACGGTTCCCAAAAATCCTTGCCAAAACTTTCACAGGCTTGTGGCAAAGTGAGCAAAACTTGGATCATTGAAGTGAGTTGTTTGTCAAGGTAGTGAAGACGCTGAAGGAGGTGTGCAGAGTCAAACAGTGTCTTCCTAGCTGTAGGTGGCAACCTTTTCTTTAAGATTTATTGCAGCCTGGGAGGTAGCACAGTGGATAAGTTGTTGGCCTCTCAAGCACGAGGTCCTGAGTTCGATTCCCAGCGTCACATGTGCCAGAGTGATCCTCTGGTTCTCTCTCTCCCCCACCTACACTCTCATTAATACATAAATATTTATCTATAAAAATGTATTTGTTTAAAATCTATCTGTTGTATGAGACAGACAGCAAGAAGCGGAGCACCCCTCTGGCTTATGCTCTGCAGGCCTTCTGCTCTACCTTTGAACCACTGCCCTAGATGCAGGGACCAGCATTTTTGGGAGGAGTAGATTAAGGGGCCCAGGAGGTGGCTCAGGAGTAGAGCACAGGAACATGTATGAAGTTCCAAGTATGATACCTAGTACCACATATGCTGGAATAATGCTCTAGTTCTCTCTCTCTCATTAAATAAATGAATGTTTAAAAAATAATATATAATGATTTAATAATGGTTTACAGGACTATAGGATTACAAGGGTATAGTTCCACACTTTACCCACAACCAAAGTTATCTGCTTCAATGAATAAATCTTGATATTTATTTATTTATTGCCACCAGGGTTATTGTTGGGGCTTGGTGCCTGCACGACAAATGTACTGCTCTTAGTAGCCATTCGCCCCCCCCCACTTTATCTGATAGGGCAGAGAGAAGTTGAGAGAGATGGGGGGATAGAGAGGGAGAGGGACAGAGAGAGAGAGACATCTGTAGCACTTTATTCACTACTGATGAAGCTTCCCCTGCAGATAGGGAGTAGGGACTCAAACCATGGTCCCTGTGCATGGTAATGTGTTTGCTTAGACAGGTGCACCACCACCTGCTTCCTCCAGTTAATAAAAAATTTTTTTTTTTTTTTTGCCTCCAGGGTTATCTCTGGGGCTCAGTGCCTGCACTATGAATCCACTGCTCCTGGAGGCCATTTTTCCCATTTTGTTGCCCTTGTTGTGGTTGTTATTGTTGTTGTGGCTGTTGTTGTTGTTAGAAAGGACAGAGAGAAATAGAGAGAGGAGGGAAAGACAGAGAGGGGGAGAGAAAGACACCTGCAGACCTGCTTCACCTCCTATAAAGTGATTCCCCCTGCAGGTGGGGAGAGGTGAGCTTGAACCGGGATCTTTACGCTTTGCACCACCTGTGCTTAACCCGCTGCGCTACCTCCCGGCCCCCCAGTTAATAAATCTTAAAAAGAGAGAGGGAGAGAAGAGAGATTTGGTCCAGGAAGCTAGCTCAACATTGTTAGAGCATAAGACTTGCATGGCTGAGGCCCCAGGACATCTGAAGTTTAGTTCTGATAGTACCATAAGCCAGAGTTGAGCAGTGCTCTGGTGTATCTCTTTCTCATACACACATATACACACATGTAAAAAAGACATTTCTGGGGGTCAGGCAGTAGCGCAGTGGGTTAAGCGCACATGGTGCGAAGCGCAAGGACCAGCGGAAGGAACTCAGTTCAAATCCGGCTCCCCATCTACAGGGGGGTTGCTTCGCAAGCAGTGAAGCAGGTCTGCAGGTGTCTATCTTTCTCTCCCCCTCTGTCTTCCCCCCACCTCTTGATTCCTTTCGGTCCTGTCCAGCAGCAATGACAGCAATAATAACAATAATAATAACCACAACAACGATTAAAAAAGGGGGGTAACAAAAGGGGAAAATAGCCTCCAGGAGCAGTGGATTCATAGTGCAGGCACTGAGCCCCAGTGGAGACAAAAAAAAAAAAAAAAAAGACATTCCTATATAATTGTAATAAATATGTAATTATTACTTGTTAAACTTATTCCACATGATGGCGGAGGAGGACCTAAGTGGGAGGTTAGAATGTTATATGGAAAACTGAGAAATGTTACACATGTACAAACTACTGTATTTTACTGTCGACTGTAAACCATTAATCCCCCCCAATAAAGGAAAAATTCTATAAATATTTTTTTAAATTTCATTCCAGTTGTGTGTATATGTACAAGGGCATGATGTGAAATTTACTTATACTTTGATTTACAATAAGAGTTTGAAAAACATTGCTTTTAGAGATATATTTTTTCTTTTTTTTTTTAAATAATTTATTTCTTTATTGGGGAATTAATGCTTTACATTCAACATTAAATACAATAGTTAGAACATGCATAACATTCCCCAGATTCCCATTTAACAATACAACCCCCACTATTTCATTCATCATTTTTCATGGACCTGTATTCTCCCCACCTACCCACCCACCCCAGAGTCTTTTACTTTGGTGTAATACTCCAATTCCATTTCAGGTTCAACTTGTGTTTTCTTTTCTGGTCTTGTTTTTTTTTTTTTTTTGCATTTTTTTTTATTTAAGAAAGGATTAATTAACAAAACCATAGGGTAGGAGGGGTACAATTCCACACAATTCCCACCACCCAATCTCCATATCCCACCCCCTCCCCAGTAGCTTTCCCATTCTCTATCCCTCTGGGAGCATGGACCCAGGGTCATTGAGGGTTGCAGAAGGTAGAAGGTCTGGCTTCTGTAATTGCTTCCTCGCTGAACATGGGTGTTGACTGGTCAGTCATATTTTTTCTTTTTTAATTTTTTTATATTTATTTTACCTTTTGTTGCCATTGTTTTTCATTGTTGTTGTAGTTATTATTGTTGTTATTGCTGTCGTTGTTGTTGTATAGGACAGAGAGAAAAGGAGAGAGGAGGGGAAGACAGAGAGGGGGAGAGAAAGACACCTGCAGACCTGCTTTACTGCTTGAGAAGCAACCCCCTGCAGGTGGGGAGCCAGGGGCTTGAACCGGGATCCTTACTCTGGTCCTTGCACTTTGCGCTACCTGTGCTTAACCTGGTGCGCTACCATCCGACTCCCTAGAGATACTTTTATTCAGAAACTGGATCTCTGTCCCATTTTGGGGAGACCAAACTGCCATTTTTGAAATATCTTGAAAGACCCTACTTACTAGAATAAAATATCAGTGAGTTTATGTAATTGCCCACCCTCTACCTTTTTACCTTCCTTGCTGGGCTTGGTAATGTAGAAGTTCAAGTTTTTTTTGCTCCAGTGGGCTTAAGCACAATTTGTTTCATTGGCAACATGAATTGATAAAAGTGGATTTTCGAAAACAACAAATACTGTGTACAGAACCATGCAAACACCCTTTTTAATTTTTTTTTTTTTTTAGTTATCTTTATTTATTGGATAGAGACAGCCAGAAATCAAGAGGGAAGGGGTGATGGAGAGGGAGAGAAACAGAGAGACACCTGCAGCACTGCATCACCACTTGCAAAGCTTTCCTTCCCCCTGCAGGTGGGGACGGGGCCTTGAATCCAGGTTCTTGCGTACTGTAATATGTGCGCTCAACCAGGTGTGCCACCACCTGCCCCCCCATGCAAACACTCTTACTTGATGTGATAATCCTCTTTTAAAAAAACAAAAGGAAGGAAGGGGGCTGGGTGGTAGCACAGTGGGTTAAGCGCACATGGCGTGACGCACAAGGACCAGAGTAAGGATCCCTGTTCGAGCCCCAGCTCCCCACCTGCAGGGGAGTCGCTTCACAAGCAATGAAGCAGGTCTGCAAGTGTCTATCTTTCTCTCCCCCTCTCAGTCTTCCCCTCCTCTCTCCATTTCTCTCTGTCCTATCCAACAATAATGATAACAATAACAACCACAATAACAATAAACAAGTGCAACAAAAGGAGACTACACTAGTGCTGCACTACAAATCCAGATTTGTAGAGATTGTTATGACTAACAAACACTCCTACCACTTGAAATAGCCAATGTCTTAGGAATTCAGTCAAAGGGGCATGAGGCAAAGACCAAAATTATTATTTTTTTCAAAATTTTTTTATTATTGTCTTTATTTATTTATTGGATAGGGACAGTGCCTGCACTACAAATCCGGGAGCAGTGGGTTTGTAGTGCAGGCACCAAGCCTCAGCGATAACCTGGAGGGAAAAAAGAAGGAAGAAAGGAAAGAGAAAGGAAGACTGTCCTTAGGGAAGATCCTCCGATGGAAAATTTATAAGGATAGTGCAGCATCGTGCATGCAAGGAAATATTAAAAACAGCTGAAAGGCGCAATGGAAGAGAACTGGTTAGGCAGACCATTAGGTCGCTGTCTGCTTAGCCAAAGCGATAGCTTTAGCAATGAGGAAAATGCTTTTTTAATGTAATATTAATATTGTAGGGCGCCGGGCGGTGGCAGGCTTGGTTAAGTAAGTGCATTCGTTACCACGCAAAAGGACCCAGATATGAGCTCCTGCTTCCCACCTGCAGTGGGGGAAGCTTCACACGTGGTAAAGGAAGGTCTGCAGATGTCTCTCTCTCTCTCTCTCTATCTCCCCCTCTCCTGTCAATTTCTCTCTATCCTATCAAATAAAATAGAAAAACTAAAGGGAAAAAATGACATTTGGGAGCAGTGGGTTTGTCGTGCAGACAGCTAGCCCCAGTGATATCCCTGGTGGCAAAAAAAAATTGTAGAGTGAGTAAATTTCTAGACACAGTAACTGCCTACATACATAATGCTTGCTACCAAGTGCTGGGTGGTACGATGAGTGCCCTTCCTGTTTCAGCTCAGTTGGTCCTTATAGTGACTTGGTGTGTTATCTTGAAGGTAAGAAAACTGGCCACTGCCTTACCTGCCACAACCTTTGCCTTTGACACCACCTGTAGTTGGCCCAGATCCCAGAGTCAAGGGCTCAGTCCCTCAAAACTGCCCTTATGTCAGATGCTGTAAGTGGGGTCGCCAGGCTACCTGTCTTTGCACCTAGCCAGCTGTAGGTTCAGAGGGTGTGAGGGACTTGAAGCCAGGTCCTTGCACATAGTAACATGTGCTTTTCCAGGTGAGCCACCACCCAGCCCTTGTTAGAGATTTTATGTGGGACTATGGCCTCAGTGTGTTTTGTTGTTGTTGTTGTTGTCTGTTAGGTCATTACTGAGATTTCACCACTCTAGGATGGCTTTTTCAGATAGAGAACAAGAGACAGAGACAAAGAGGCAGACAGAGGGTTTGAAAGAGACCACGGCACTGAAGATTCCTTTAGTGTGATGGGGGCAGGGCTCAAATCTGGGTCATGTACATGGCAAAGCAGCGCACTTTCCAAGTGAGCTATTTCATCAGTCCCCTGGGCCAGTCTCTACTTGTTATTTTCAGAGAACGAGAAGCAGAGACACCACAGTGCAGCTCCACCATCTATGGAGTTCCTTGGTGCTGTCCTTGGTGTTTCCATGTGGTGCTGAGAATTAACCCAGAGCCTAATGCATAGAAGGTGTGAGACACTCTATTGTGAGACACCTCCTGGACTGGCAGGAGATGTTTTTACTAATTTAATTTTTAATTTACATCTTATTCATTTTATTAGATACAGAGAAATTGAGAGGGAAGGGGGAAACAGAGAGGGGAAAAAGAGAGATCTGCCTCACAGTGTCACTGCTCGTGAAGCTTCCCAGTGCAGGTAGGGGTGGGGGCTTGAACCCAGATCCTTGTCTATGGCAGCAGGGGCACTCAACTAGGCCCCTGGTATGAGATTGTTATGACTAACAAACACTCCTACCACTTGAAATCTCAAATGTCTTAGGAATTCAGTCAATGGGGCATGAGGCAAAGACCAAGATTTTTTTTTTTCAAAATTTTTTATTATTGTCTTTATTCATTTATTGGATAGAGACATCCAGAAATAGAGAGGGAAGGGAGAAAGACAGAGAGAGACCTGCAGCACTGCTTCACCACCTGCAAAGCTTTTCCCCTGCAGGTGGGGGCTGGAACCCAGGTCTTTGAGCATTGTAACATGTGCACTCAACCAAATATGCCACCACCCAGCCCCCCAAATTATTTATTTTTTATTTTATTTTTTTCAAATTTTATTTATATTTCTAATGGAGAGGATCCTGTAAACACTTTCTCTTGCACATCTTTTTTTTTTTTTTTTTTTTTTTGGTATTATCTCTATTTATTTATTGGATAGGCACAACCAGAAATCGAGAGGGAAGGGGATGATAGGTAGGGATAGAGACAGAGAGATACCTGCACACTGCTTCACCACTCGCAAAGCTTTCCACCTGCAGGTGGGGACCAGAGACTTGAACCTGCATCCTTGCACATTGTAACATGTGCTCTCAACCAGGTGCACCACCACCTGGCCCCCTAAAATTATTTTTTATATCTCCAGTGAGGCACAGAGATGTTAGTTAACTTACTCAATATCACATAATATGAGACAGCTGAAAGAAAATATTTTTTAAAAAATCCATACAGGACCAGGTAGTAAGCAAAGACCTAAGTTCAAGCCCCTGGTCCCCACATGCAGTGCTCTTTCTCTCTACCTCCCTCTTCCCTCTCAATTTCTCTCTGTCTCTATAAAAAAGAAAGGAAGGACAGGAGGGAGGGAGGAAGGGAGTGTAGGAGGGAAGAAGGGAAGGAGGGAGGAAGAACCTCCAGGAATGGAGGCTTTTTTTGTGCAGGCTCCAAGCACCAGTGATAACCCTGTTGGCAATTAAGAATAATAATCTGGGAGTAGGGTGATAGCACAGTGGTTAAACACATGTGCCACAAAGCGCAAGGACTGGTATAAGGATCCCGGTTCGAGCCCCCGGCTCCCCACCTGCAGGGGAGTCGCTTCACAGGCAGTGAAGCAGGTCTGCAGGTGTCTATCTTTCTCTCCCCCTCTTTGTCTTCCCCTCCTCTCTCCATTTCTCTCTGTCCACCAATGACAACATCAATAACAACAACAATAATAACTACAACAATAAAACAACAAGGGCAACAAAAGGGAATAAATAAATAAATAAATATTTAAAAATAATTTTAAAAAGAATAATAATCTGAGCTGGGGAAGCAGCATGACGGCTGTGCAAATGACTCATGCCTGAGGCTCTTGAGTTCCCAGGCTCAATTCCCAGCACCACCATAAGCCAGAGATGAGCAGTGCCCTGGTAAAAAACAAATAAACTAATAAAATAACATAATAATAAATTAAAATAACAAACATAGCAATATATGTACTCCAAAATGCTTAGAGAGATTAAAAAGTGGGATCACAGTAAAGGCATTTTTTTTCTGCCGCTAGAGTTATGGGTGGGGCTTAGTGCCTGTGTGACTCCATTCCTCTCTGCAGTCATTTTTTTCTTCCAGATAGTGAGGGGCACAGAGAACGGCTACAGCACTGCTCCACCACTTGTGCAGTTTCCTGTTACAAGTGCTCCCATGTCGTGTTCTGGGGCTCACAGCCAGGTTCTCATGCATGATGATGCGAGTCCTCTACCGGGCAAGCCACACGCCAGCCCCGAGAAAACATTTTCTTTTCTTTTTCTTTTTTTTTCCTCATTTTTTATAATATTTTATTTCATGAACGAGATACAGAGAAAGCGAGAACGAGAGAGAGAGAGAGAGAGAGAGAGAGAGAGGAGAGCACTGCTCAGCTCTGGTTTATGGTGGTGCTAGGGATTAAACTTGACACCTTTGGTGCCTCAGGCATGAAAGTCTTTTTTTTTTTTTTCTCTTTTCTTTCTTTCTTTATTCCCTTTTGTTGCCCTTGTTGTTTTATTGTTGTAGTTACTGATGTCTTCATTGTTGGATAGGACAGAGAGAAATGGAGAGAGGAGGGGAAGACAGAGAGGGGGAGAAAGAGATAGACACCTGCAGACCTGCTTCACTGCCTGTGAAGTGACTCCCCTGCAGGTGGGGAGCTGGGGGCTCGAACTGGGATCATTCCCCTGGTCCTTGTGCTTTGCACCATGTGTGCTTAACCCGCTGCACTACCACCCGACTCCCATGAAAGTCTTTTTACACAAACAACCATTATGCTATCTGCCCAGCCCGAGAGAACATTTTCTAATGGGATTGTGAGTATGTATGTACACCATCGTCTGGAATCCAGCCTCTGGGAGAACTCGGGAGAGGAGCACCGCCACCTTTGGCAGCCCTGGGCAATGGAGCGTGAGAGCGGAAGGCATTCTGTGTAGACACGCATGTGACCCACAGAATGAGACTGGTCCGGAATTGTACATGGGGCTAATAACAGAGCTGAAACTACAAGCCACTTCCCTTCTCCCTTTCTTTCTCTCACTCTCTGTGTTCCCTGTTTTAAAAAATATTTTACTTAAGTCTGGGGAGAGAGCATAATAGTTATACACACAGACTTTCAAGTCTGAGGCTCTGAGCTTCCAGGTTCAATCCCAGTTCCACCTTAAGCCAGAGTTGAGTAGTGCTCTGGTGTCAAAAAAAAAGGGAGGGGAGAAAGAAAAAATTATTTTTAATTTATTTTGGATAGAGACAGACGTGAGATGGAAAGTGGGGAGAGGCCTGCAGTACCATTACTCAGCACCTGCCTTATGTTTCTGTCCGCTTCCTGTCTCTGGAGCTCAGCTAGAGGTGCTCCAGCTGTGTGTCTGGAGTACAGAGACAGGCACAGTGCCCAGCTGTCAACACCCACCACCGGACCCTCTACCCAGTGCTTCTGCTTCTCCCTCAGCTTCTTCCACCCCTCCCTGCATGGGCCCTCAGGTTCCAGCTTGGAAGAGGATACCCCTCAGGCGTGACTACCCCAGCCACCTTCCCAACCTTAGATTGGCTTCCAAGAGAGGGATGCAATAAAATGGGGTGTACAGGCTCTTCTGATCAGCACTATACCCCATGTCACCCCAAAGATCTCTTCATTTCAGGGCTCCATGGACTGTCCCACTCTGGAATTTGAGTATGGAGACTCTGATGGGCACGCAGCGGAGCTGGCAGGTATGGGGCCTGAGGCTGGCAGGTGAGGGGTCTGGGGCTGGCAGGTGAGGGGTCTGGGGCTGGCAGGTGTGGGGTCTGAGGCTGGCAGGTTTGAGATCTGGGGCTGGCAGGTGTGAGATCCAGGGCTGGCAGGTATGGGGTCTGGAGCTGGCAGGTGTGGGTTCAGGAGCTGGCAGATGTGGGGTCTGGGTTCCGGGGCAGGCAGGTGTGGGGTCAGGGGCTGGCAGGTAGGGGGTCTGGAGCTGGCAGGTGTGGGTTCAGGAGCTGGCAGATGTGGGGTCTGGGTTCCGGGGTAGGCAAGTGTGGGGTCAGGGGCTGGCAGGTGTGGGGTCGGGCTGGCAGATGTGGGGTCAGAGCTTATGAAAGTGTCAGGGGGAGGGGACAGGGACCATCATCTTGCATTGCATCAGTTCCCAGCGCAAGGCTATGAACAAAGACTGTTCTCCACATCCTCCGGCTCCTCACCTGGGCAACCTGGGGTGGGGTTGTGGCCGCATTCTCCTCTGGGTTCTGGGCTGCTCCTGCCATCTGCATTCAGTTCAGGCTCACAGCAGGGCCCCGAGTCACATGTGCCGAGTGCCAGTTATTAATAGATGAGCTTCAGGTGGAGCTGGTGTGAAAGTTAAATACTCTGTCACATGGAAGTGGCACTTGGAGACATGCTTTTTCAGAGAAAGGAGACAAATACAGTCTTAAAGACCTTCTTAGGAAGAAGCATGGAGAATAAATGTTGAGATGAGTGACAGAACTAGAGTACTGAGCTTAGGAACCACCGTAGATGTAGAGTCAGTTCAGAACTCCAGTAAATGTAGATGAAAAGAAAATGTATATCTCTATCACTCTTTCATATTCATCAGACTTCAAATCTTAAAAGCCTGGGGTTGGAGAAGACATAAATAAATGAATACAGAATAAATTAATATGGGGGCACACTGCATTAAGTGCATTTGTTACCATGTGCAAGGACCCGAGTTTGAGCCCCTGCTTCCCCACCTGCGGGGAGTACTGGAAAAACATGTGCTTTAATTATAGAGAGAGCCAGAGCATCACTCCACAACATTTGATGCTGGGGATCTAATTGGGAACTTCACACTTGAGAGTCCAGCACTTTATTCACTGCACCCCCTCTCAGGATATATTTAAAAAATGACTACTTGTATACACTGCCAGACATGGGTGAAAAGAGTATGCAATTGGAAAGCACTGTGGTCAGATCCAGCAGAGTCCAAGATGCCCACATGTTATGACCCAGCAGATCTACTTAATGCCCAGCCTGAAGAACACAGACATAAAAACACATCTGCGGGGAGCTGGGCAGTAGCGCAGTGGGTTAAGTGCAGGTGGCACAAAGCGCAAGGACTGGCATAAGGATCCTGGTTCGAGCCACTGGCTCCCCCCACCTGCAGGCTTCACAGGCAGTGAAGCAGGTCTGCAGGTGTCTGTCTTTCTCTCCCCCTCTCTGTCTCCCCTCCTCTCTCCATTTCTCTCTGTCCTTTCCAATAGTTATGACAACAATAATATCTACAACAATAAAACCACAAGGGCAACGAAAGGGAATAAATAAATATTTTTAAAAAGAACATATCTGCGAAGGTGTTTATCACAGTCATGAAGAGTCACAAACAACTCAGTAGAGGGATGGATAAAAACTATAGTATGCCAATATCAGAATTCTACTGTATAGCCATTCAAATAATCAATCCAGACTAATGTGCTGCCATAAACAATTTACTAGCTAGAGACAGAAAAGTTGAGAGAGACTGGGAAGATAGGGAGAGAGAAAGAGACCGTCATCATTCATGAAGCTTTCCCCATGCAAATGGGGATGAAGGGCTTGAACTTGGAACTTGAATAGGGTACCTGTGCATTCAAACAGGTGTGCCACTGCCCAGCCTGAAGTGTCAATAAATTTCTCTGTTTGGAAAAAATAGCTGCTGGGAAAGGCAGATTCATAGTGCCGGTACTAAGCTTCAGCAATAACCCTGATGGCAATAAAAATTTAAAATAAGAATAATAATAAATAAAACATGTGTTGATGACCACATGCACATACATACACGCGTCGTCAAAGTTTAAAAATAGGCATGAGAAACACATGCTGGCAGCTGGCTGGTGAGAGAGAAGGAAACGCTAATGTGAAAACCACATTTGTTTAGCCTGACGATTCTCACAGGTGTCTTGTGTGTGATCTACCTGCGACTTTGACAAATAAAAACAATAAGTAAAATAAATAAAAACAAAAACTGCCAGTACCTCAGGGCTTTGCCCCCTCCTCTGGCCCAGGATATATACTTAGCCACACTATATATACCCACTCTTGGCCAAGAATTTCAGACTCATTGTGGGATTTGCTTCTGGCCACCCTACAATGCTGGCCCTCAGGTCCAGAGCCCTGGCTCCTGAACTACTATTCTTTTTTTTTTTTTTTCTCTCTCTCCTCTCTTGCCGTCAGGGTTATCACTGGGACTCCATGCATGATTCCTCTACTCCCCACAGACCTTATTATTATTTTTTTTAGACAGAGGATGAGAGACAGGGAGGGAGACAGAAGAGAGGAAACAGCACTGCTCTCCAGATCATGATGCTTTTCCAAGCAGGTGCTGCCATGTGGTGGCCAGGGGCTCAGACCTGCATCCTCGCTCGTGGCAAAGTGTGCATTCAACTGGGTGGGCCACCTCGGAGCACCCAGGGAGACTGTTGTTCTTAGAGTCTATATTTTTTTTTCTGAACCCTATCAGCTCTTTGGCACCATAGCTGCTGTCTGCAGCCTTTTCTGCACCTACACCTGGGTGGCCATAGGCAAGAAGCTAAACACCTCTCTCCCCTTTGAGGAAACTGCAAAGAAAGAATGAAACTGGTTTCAGCCCTGAAGAGCCAGCTCCCAGGGCTTCCCCAGCCCTCACCCTGGCGCTGTAAATAGTCAAGGACTCTGCCCCTGAATTTCAGGAGTTGTCTTCCCCTCCCAGGAGGCAGGAAGGCCTGGTGTGGGTTGACCACAGGCCAGGCAGTGACCCTAAGAAGCAGCAATCAGTACCCCTTCCCATGCCCCCACTCCTTGCCTGGACACACACCGAAGGCCACCCTCTCTGCTGTCAGCAGCCAGCTGGCAGGAGGAGGGCAGGTTTGATGGTTTAATCACCCACGGACCTGGACGGCTATTTTTAACTGTTCTGGCTCCAAACTGAGTTAGACAAAGGAATGTGCTGGGAGCAGTGGCTCTTTCATGCCACATGCTCTCCCATCCTGGAAGGGTCTGCTGGGTGACCGTGACTCTGTTCTGTCTTCCAGAGTTGTATAGCTACACGGAGAACCTGGAATTCACCACCAACAGACAGTGCTTTGAAGAGGATTTCAGGACTCAAGGTAATCCAGATTCCTGCTTTATCCTTCTTCGATCTCAGCCCCAGCTAGGAAAAGCCTGGACTAAAATCTATCCCTTACTATTTTAAAAATATGTTTTATTTTAAAGAGAGATATGGTGGTGCAGGGGATTGAACCTGAGACTTCTGAGCTTTAGGCATGAAAGTCTTAATGCAGAACCATTATTCTATCTCCTCCTGCCCAAGTCTGTCCCTTCTTTGGCACCCACAACCACAGGGCTCTTTCTCTTTTTGCAGAACTACAGAGGGGAAGTAAGAGCCCTTACCCACTTCGAAGCTCCTTTCTCTGGTGGAAAGGGCCAAAAAGCAAAGCGATGGGCAGGGGGGAAGGTGAATCTGCAGCACCTTCAGGGAGCAAGCAGTGTCATCCTCAAAGCCAGCAGAGGCTATAAGGACAGTGACGTCAAAAGAGAAGGAATCCAGTGCTGGGTATCAACTTCCAGCTGGAGCACTGGGGGGAGGAGGGGCTTGGGCCCTGTAGGGAGAAAAGAGCAGTGGGACATGGAGAGCAGCTGGGAGAACAGAGATCATAGGCTGAGGACTGGGCTCTGGGCAGGACATCAGGGCTTGACTTTTTTTTTTATATATTTATTTGTTGCCGTCATTATTATTATTGATGTTGTCATTGTTGTTGGATAAGACAGAGAGAAATGGAGAGAGGAGGGGAAGACAGAGAGGAGGAGAGAAAGATAGACAGATGCTGACCTGTTTCACCACTTGTGAAGCGACTCCCCTGCAGGTGGGGAGCCGGGGGCTCGAACTGGGATCCTTACACCGGTCCATGTGCTTTGCACCATGTGCACTTCAGGGCTTGACTTTTACTGGTGTTTTTTTTTTCTTTCTTTCTTTCTTTCTTTCTTTCTTTCTTTCTTTCTTTTCCCCCACAATAGTTTTTTTTTTTTTTTTAATTGCCACCAGGGTTGTCGCTGGGGCTCAGTGGCAGCACTGCAAATCCAACACAACTGGTGGCAATTTTTCTTCCTTTCTTTCTATTTTATTTGATGGGCCTGAGAGAAATTGAGTAGGATGGTGGAGATAGAGAGGGAGAGAGAATAAGGGACACCTACAGACCTATCTGCTTCATTGCTTATGTAGCTTCCTCCCTGCAGGTGGGGAGCAGGGTTCAAACCCAGGCCCTTGTGCATGACAACATGTGCACTCAACTGGGTATGCCACCACCCACCCCTCGCCACCACCCACCCCTCGCCACCACCACCCCCCAAAAAAATTATTTACTACAGACCTACAAAAAAATGAAAGAATTATATGTTACACTTGCTTGCTAGGGTTTCTTTTCCTTTTTATAAGACAGCAGCATGAAAGTTTTTTGTTTGTTTGTTTGTTTGTTTTTAATGGGAGAAGAGAAAGCAAGGGATGGGACTCAGGATCCTTTGCTGGAGTGTTCAGTGGTTTATCTGCTGCACCACCTCCTGGGTCACACTTTTACTGTTCCTTCCTCTTTCTTAGCTAGATAAAGAAAGTTCTTTATTATATTATTTTTTGGCTTCAGGATTATTGCTGGGACTTGGTGCGAGCATTATGAATCCACTGCTCGTGGAAGCCATCTTTTTTTATATATATAGGACAAAGGGAAATTGAGAGGGAAGGGGAAGATAGAGGATGAGAGAAAGATAGACACCTGCAGACCTGCTACATCACTTGTGAAGTGAACCCCCTGCAGGTGGGGAACCGGGGTCTCGAACCAGGATCTTTGTGCAAGTCCTTATGCTTCATACTATGTGTCCTTAACCCAGTGCATCACCACTCAGTCCCTAAGTCCCTAAAAGCTATTTTGTTTTAATTTGCCTCCAGGTTTATCATTGGGGCTCCATGCAGGCACTACTACTCCACTGCTCCTGGTGGCCATTACTTTCTATTTTATTGAATAGAACAGAGATAAATTGGGAAGAGAGGAAGACAGAGAAGAGAGAGAAAGCTAGATACCTGCATACCTGCTTCATTGCTGTAAAGTGTCCCCCCTGCAGGTGGAGGGGGGCTCAAAGCAGGATCTATGTGCAAAGTACTATGTGCACTTCACCGGCTGTGCCACGACCCAGCCCCCACGAGAGCTCTTTAAGAGCAGAGTATGGGGGTCAGGTTAAGTGCATATGGCACAAAGTGCAAGGACCAGCATAAGGATGCCAGTTCAAGCCCCCGGCTCCCCACCTGCAGAGGGGTTGTTCCACAGGCGGTGAAGCAGGTCTGCGGGTATCTATCTTTCTCTCCTCCTCTCTGTCCTTCCTTTCTCCATTTCTCTCTGTCCTATCCAACAACAACAACATCAATAACAACAGCAATAACCACAACAAGGATAAAAAAACAAGGGCAACAAAAGGGAAAAACTAGCCTCTAGGAGCAGTGGATTTGTGGTGCAGGCACCGAGCCCCAGTGATAACCCTGGAGGCAAAAAAAAAAAAAAAAAAAGCAGAGTTTGCTGGGGTCCGAGAGCCAAAGTGAAGAAGCTATGGGGAGAAACTGACCTTGGCTGTGTGTGGCCTTCTGTCCCCAGTGCAGGGCAGGGAGTGGCTGGAGCTGGAGGAAGAGGCCCAGAAAACCTATGTGATGGGACTCCTGGACCGGTTGGAGGTGACCAGCAGGGAGCAGCGGCTGAAGGTGGCCCGGGCTGTCCTCTACCTGGCGCAAGGTGAGCCAGCAATGGAACAGACACTGGGGACAGGAACAGTGTGGTTGCTAGAAATGGGAAAAGACCCACCAGGCTGAAGAAGCAGGACCCTTGCCTCTCAAGATAGATCTGACCTGCTAGGAGTAAGCTGGCACTTGTGAAGAAGCAATGGACTGGAGGCCAGGTGGTGGTGCACCAGGTTGAGCACAGATGTTGGGTCCCTGCTCCCCACCTGCAGGGGAGAAGCTTCATAAGCTGTGAAGCAGTTCTGCAGGTATCTTTCTTCCTCTGTATCCCTCTTCCCCCTCTCAATTTCTCTCTGTCCTATCAAATAAGAAAGAAAGGAAGGGTGGGAAGGCCACCTGTAGTAGTGGATTTATCGTGCTTGTATTGAGCCCCAGAGATTACCCTGCTGGTGATAAAAAAAAAAAAAAAAAGTCATAGAGGGTGGGGGAAGAAGGAAAAGATGAATTGGGGACAGTTTTCCAGAAAAGATTTCTGAGCTGGAACAATCAGCCCATAGCACATGAAGACAAAAGCCATTGGCAGGGCCAACAAATTGGGAGACTTGACATTTGGGAAAGAAAAAAGTCAGAGGCATGCTTCCCTGGAGGTGACATACTCTTCTTTAAATTTCTTTTTAAATTTTTGCCCCCAGGGTTATTGCTGGGGCTCAGTGCCTGCGCTACGAATCCACTGCTCCTAGAGGCCATGTTTTTCCCATTTTTTGTTGCCCTTGTTGTCATTATTGTTATTGTTGCCATGATATTGTTGTTGGATAGGACAGAGAGAAATCGAGAGAGATGGGGAGACAGAGAGGGGGAGAGAAAGACACCTGCAGACCCGCTTCAGCACTTGTGAAGTAGCCCCTCCCCTGCAGGTGGGGAGCCGGGGGCTCAAACCGGGATCCTTGCATCAGTCCTTGCTTCTTGCCTCGTGCGCTTAACCCTGCGCTACCACCTGACCCTCGGAGGTGACATACTCTTAAGAGCTCTGAACTTGGAAGCATGAAGATCTGAATTCGAGCCCTGGCATTGCATGTGCCAACGGGATGCCCTGGTTCACTCTCTATATATATCATAAATAAATACTTTTTAAGGTTTTGAACAGTGGTGCACCTGGTTGAATGTACACATTACAGTGCACGAGGACTGGGGTTCAAGCCCTCAATCCCCACCTGCAGGGGGGACGTTTCACAAATGGTAAAGCAGATCTGCAGGTTTCTTTCTTTCTTTCTTTCTTTCTTTCTTTCTTTCTTTCTTTCTTTCTTCCTCTACATCTCCCTCTTCCCTGCTCAATATCTCTCTGTCTCTATCCAAAATAAATAAATAAAAATATTTTTACATAGGGGGCTGGGCGGTAGCACAGCAGGTTAAGCGCACATGGCCCGAAGCACAAAAACTGACACAAGGATCCTCATTCGAGCCCCTCACTCCCCACAAGCAGTGAAGCAGGTCTGCAGGTCCCTGTTTGAAATTTTAAAATAGTGGAAGGAAGTCTTCCAGGAACAGTGAAATTGCACATAGAAAAGGCCCCAAGGGGAATGGGAAATGTGTAATATAGAAGAAAAAAAAATTATCTGGGGAGATCTTGTCAATATTTCCATTTTATAAATAAATGTAAAAAAATAAGGAAAAGAAACCAAGAACCATCCTACCTGGGCCAGGGCAGTAGTACAGTGGTAATACACCTGACTTATATGCCTGAGGCCTCCAGGGGTCCAGGTTCAATCCCTGGTACCACCATACACCAGAGCTGTGCAGTGCTCTGGTCTCTTGTCGCTCTGATGAAAATAAGTAAATAAGTAGAAATCCCCGCACTCAAGAGGAGTGAGGCCCTTACATCATTCATCTGACAGTTCCTACTAGTCACTGATGCGCACAGATAAAGGCTGCTAGGCTGGGGAGCCTGACACACGCTGGCTGGCTCAGGCACTGGCCGCTGGAAGTTGACGGGAGCAGCAGACTCAAGACGATCTGGGTGAGGCCTGCCCTGCGGGTCACCCTCTCCCTCTCCCCTAGGCACAGACAACCCACTTTCTGTGCTGACTGAGTGAAATAAAAATTCTTCATTTATGTATGTAAAAATATTTTTTCCTTTTTTTTTTGCCTCCAGGGTTATCGTTGGGGCTCAGTGCCCACACTATGAATCCACTGCTCCTGGAGGCTATTTTCCCCATTTTTGTTGTTTTTGTTGATGTTGTCATTGCTGTTATTGTTGCCAGACAGGATAGAGAGAAACTGAGAGGAGGGGAAGACAAAAAGGGGGAGAGAAAGAAGAAGAGAGAGACACTATAGCACCACTCCGGCATTCATGGAGCTTCCCCTGGTGCTGTGCATGGTACTCCCATGTGGTGCGAGGGGTTTGAACTTGGGTCCTTGCCCATGCTAAAGCATGCACCCTGGGGTGGGGGGTATATAACATAACGGTTATGCAAAAAGACTCTGCCTGGGACTCTAAAGTCCCAGATTCAATCCCTTGCACCACCATAATTCAGAGCTGATCAGCGTTCTGGTAAAAAAAAAAAGTAAAAAAGGGGGAGCCAGGTGGTGGCACACCACCCGGTTAAGTGCACATAGTACTAAGCACAAGGATCCAGATTCAATCCCCCAGTTCCCCACCTGCAGTGGGGACACTTCAGAGTGGTGGAACAGATCTGCAGGCATCTCTCTTTCTCTCTGTGTCCCCCTCCTCTTTCAGTTTCTCTCTGTCTTATCAAATAAAATGGAAAAAGTGGCTGCCAGGAGCAGTGGATTTGTAGTGCTGGTGCTGAGCCCCAGCAATAACATTGGAGGAAGAAAAAAAAAAAGCATGCATCCTACTGGTTGAGCCATCTCCAGTGTTTTCTTAAGACTCTTTCCCAGAGCTCCTCTTTCCTGCCTCATTTCCCCACATCTTTGCTCACAGTTTCTGGGGTCAACTTGCAGAGGAAGCACCGGACTTCCCTCAGTGTCTCTACGGCGGCAACTCAGGCTTCAGCCAGGCCATCCGTGAGCACGCTGAGCCCGGCCAAGGGACCCCGCTTGCTCTTCCTCTTCTGCGAGTCCCCATCCCACCTGACTCAGCTGATGCTGGGTGTTGGGGTCGGGCAGGACACCCCTGCTTCAGCCCCGCTGTCTGGTCCCACAGGCACGTTTGGGGAGTGTGACTCTGAGGTAGACGTGCTGCACTGGTCCCGCTACAACTGCTTCCTGCTCTACCAGATGGGCACCTTCTCGGCCTTCCTGGAGCTGCTGCACATGGAAATTGAGTGAGGAGCAGTGACGGAAGGAGGGAGGGAGGGGAGGGGCTGATCCCCTCTTTACAGAGGCTTCTGCAGCTGAATCATACCCAGTCAGAGAACCATTGGCAGTGTCCCCCTTTCTGCCTGTCCAGCTGTGTCCCAAGGCCACTGGCAGCCCTCCCCCTCTTTTCCCTACCCAGCTCCCTAATCTATTCTGTCTTCCTTGCCCAGGTTGGACCCACTAGCAGTTCTGGTCCCCCTTCCAGCTTCAGGAACTAGGCTGAGGTGGGGGTGCGCTTTTTATCCAGACCCCTTCTCAGCTCAGCCTGACTCAGTCTGGACTCCGGGCAATCGTCTCTTTTACCTAAGAGGGATGGGTCCTGTGCCAGCGTCTTGGGACTTTTCCTCCTCCGGTGGGTGGGCCAGTGGCCCTGTGGAACATCTCCTCCTCTACCCTCTTCCTCCTTTCTTTCTCTTTTTCTTTTATTTTGATAAGGCAGAGAGAAATTGAGAGAGGAGGAGGAGATAAAGAGGGAGAGAGACAACTAGCAACACTGCATCATTACTTAGGAAGCTTCCCCCTTGCAGGTGGGGAGCAGGGCCTTGAACTCAGGTCCTTGCCCATGATAACATGCGCTCAACTGAGTGCACTCCCACCCAGCCTGTCTTTCTCCTTCTTATTTGCTGTTTGTTGTTTCTTTTTGTTTGTTCGTTTTTTATCATTATTCGGACTTCATCACTCTAGGCGAACTTTTTCAGATAGAAAGGCAGAGGCAGAGAGGAAGACAGGCAGCTCCAGAGCTTCCTTCAGCAAAGCGGGGGCCAGACTCGAACCTGAGTCATGCCCATGATGAAACAAGTGCACTAGCCAAGGGTCTTGCTGACCCTCCCATTTGTTTTTGTTTTCTCCCCAGGGTTATTGCTGGGGCTTGGTGACTGCACTACGCATCCACTGCTCCTGGAGGCCATTTGTTTCCATTTTTGTTGCCCTTGTTGTTGTTGGATAGGACAGAGAGAAATGGAGAGAGGAGGGGAAGACAGAGAGGGGAAGAGAAAGACAGACACCTGCAGACCTGCTTCACTGCCTGTGAATCGACCCCCTTGCAAGTGGGGAGCCGGGGGCTCGAACCAGATCCTTATGCCGGTCCTTGTGCTCCGCGCCATGTGTACTTAGCCCGCTGCGCTACTGCCCGGCACCCCCAATCATTCTTTTTACAAATATTCTTATATTTATTTATTTATTCCCTTTTGTTGCCCTTATTGTTTTATTGTTGTAATTATTATTGTTATTGATGTCGTTGTTGTTGGATAGGACAGAGAGAAATGGAGCAAGGAGGGGAAGACAGACAGAGGGAGAGAAAGACACTTACAGACCTGCTTCACCGCTTGTGAAGTGACTCCCCCTGAAGGTGGGGAGCCAGGGGCTCGAACCGGGATCCTTACGCTGGTCCTTGCGCTTTACACCACCTGCGCTTAACCCGCTGTGCTACCACCAGCACCCCCAATCATTATTTTTAAAGATGTATTTTACTCACTACCTGTGAGAGAGAGTTTCATATGAAACAGAGAGAGAGAGAGAGAGCCAATTCACCACTCTGCTATGTATGGCGCTAGGGATTGAACTAAGAACCTCAGGCATGCAAGTCTCGTGCCCTGCCACTTGAGCCATGTCCAGTTTTTTCTTTCCTTCATGATCTATATGGTGGCCTCCCTCACAGCGGCCTTATTTCAGTTCATATTTGTCTCCAGGGGTTGGGAGAGGTCTGTGTAGTTGTCATCCAATATTTTACTTAGAATCTATTTTGTGCCTGTCACAGTACTAGGGACAGTGGAGCTGTGGGGTCACATCCATGTGTGTGTGTACAGGGGTGGGGTGGACACCACAGAGTCTGCCTTCACTCAGCTATGCCACAGACAAGCTTTGCTGAGGGCGTGCGTGTGTGTGTGTGTGTGTGTGTGTGCGTGTGTGCGTGTGTGTGTGCGCGTGTGTGTGTGTGTGCGCGTGTGTGTGCGTGTGCGTGTGCTTCCATGGGCTCCTCTACCTGGAACTAGGTCATCTCGCCGGAAATGGCAGGTACTTGTGACTGATTAAGTGGGGACACGGAGAGGAGAGGCCTCCTCAGGGCCCAGCCAAGTCTCTCCTTTCTCCCTGAGCAGCAACAGCCAGGCCTGCAGCAGCGCCCTGAGAAAGCCAGCCATTTCCATCGCTGACAGCACGGAGCTTCGGTGAGTGGGCCAGCCCAGGTTTGGAGGGGGCAGGAACCTTGCCTGGGCCACCAGGTTCTAAGCCCAGCATCATCCTGTCTGCTGAGAGCTGCTGCCTCCCTTGGGCTGGGCCTCTACAGAGACCATCCCCCAAGCTCTGCCGAGAGGCAGGGGGCTGCCTGGGGACCTCTTCTGTGTCCCCCTCCCCCGCCCCCACAGGGTGCTGCTAAGTGTGATGTACCTCATGGTGGAGAACATCCGCCTGGAGCGAGACATGGACTCCCGTGGGTGGCGGGCAGCCCGGGAGACCTTCCGTACCGAGCTGAGTAAGTAGGGGCTCCGCTTGAGGGAGTCTAATGAGGGGGGCTGGTGGTGGAATGGTGGCCTAGCAGACAGCCACAGGCATGCCTGTCCCTGTGTCTGTGAACCTTGATGTCCTTGGTTGCAAGTAGGAATGGCCAGGGGGATAACTCTGCCAGTAGAGTGCACACTTCATGTACCCGAGGACCTGGGTTCAAGCCCCTTAGCCACTACGTGGGAGCACCTATGTGTGGGAAGCTTCACAAGCAGTGGAGGAGGGCTGTGGTATCTGTCTCTCTGTGTCTCAGCCTCAGTCTAAGAAAGAAAGAAAGAAAGAGTCTGAGGGGTGGAGGAAGTCATGCAAGGTGCAGAGACCCAAAGATAACTCTGGTGGCAAAATAAGTAAATAAATAGGAATGGCTCTTTCTCTCATTCCATCAAGAATCCCACTGGGAAGGGCTGAGGTGAATCACCTTGAGAGCTGTGTTCCAACATCAGTGGTATTATCACCAGACAAAGATAAAACATGGAGGCGGGCAGGCAGTGGCACACCTGGTTGAGCGCACACATTACCATGTGCAAGAACCCAAGTCTCAGTCCCTGCCCCTGCTCGGGAAAGCTTCGTGAGTGGTGGAGCAGGTCTGCAGGTATCTTTCTCTCAGTTTCTCTCTGTCCTGTGAAATAACATAGAAAGACAGAGAGAGAGAGAGAGAGAGAGAGGGAGGAAGTGGTCCCTGGGAGCAGTTCATTTGTAGTGCTGACACTGAGCCCCAGCGGTAGCCCTGGTGGCAGTAAAGTAAATAAATACGTATTTTTTTAAATTTATTTTCCCTTTTATTGCCCTTGTTGTTTAACATTGTTGTGGTTATTGATGTCGTTGTTGGATAGGACAGAGAGAAATGGAGAGAGGAGGGGAAGACAGAGAGGGGGAGAGAAAGATAGACACCTGCAGACCTGCTTCACCACTTGTGAAGCAACTCCCCTGCAGGTGGGGAACCAGGGGCTTGAACCCGGATCTTTACACTGGTCCTTGCGCTTTGTGCTTCCTGCGCTTAACCCACTGTGCCACCGCTCGACATATATATATATATATATGTATATGTATATGTATATGTATATGTATATATGTATATATATTTAATATCAGTTCTTCAAGGGCAGTGACCATCTCCTGGGAGCTCAGGAGTGGGGCTGAAGGGGCTGGTTTCAGTGACCTCACCATTCCCCCCACACCCTCTCACCCAGGCTTCTCCATGCATCACGAGGAGCCTTTTGCTCTCCTGCTCTTCTCCATGGTCACCAAGTTCTGCAGTGGCCTGGCCCCCCACTTCCCCATAAAGAAGGTTCTGCTGCTGCTCTGGAAGGTGGTCATGGTGAGTTGCACCCCCACCCTCCAGCAGGTCTACAGCACCCAGCACTCAGCACCCTCCACCTCCTGGGTGTCTCCCATTCTGGTTCACAGAGGCTGGAGCCTGGCAGGGGTGGGGGCAGCGATGGCAGGCGAGGGAGGGCACAGATCAGAGCGGCTCACCCACTTTGCCTGGCTGCAACTGGGTCGCCATTGCACTGGCCCCTGGAGGAGCTGGCACTGCTGAGGGACCTCAGACCAGGCTCTGTGCCTCAGTTTCTCCAGCAGTGAAACACAGGGATCAGATCCTCCCTCCAGATCATTTGAGAATTGGCTTTGAGATAAACCGCCCCTGACTTTTCTCCTTGAGAAGGGAGAGTCTTCCCTGCTCCCCCTGGGACCCCCCTTCCTTTGTTCCTGAGTTCCCTTGAACCCGGGTCCAGTAACTCTAGCTTTCTTCTAACTGCTGAGCTCCTTGGCTAGAGAGAATAGCCACTTGTCCCCGGGTTTGAGGGCCTCAGAGCAGATGGCTCTCCTCCTACATCCACCTTGCCCTGACTCCTCTCTCTCTCTCTCCCCACACCCTTCTTGCCTGTCCCCCTGCCCTTCCCTCAGTTTACCCTGGGCGGGTTCGAGCACCTGCAGGCCCTCAAGGTGCAGAAGCGCGCGGAGCTGGGGCTGCCGCCCCTGGCAGAGGACAGCATCCAGGTGGTGAAGAGCATGCGCGCCGCCTCGCCGCCCTCCTACACGCTGGACCTGGGTGAATCGCAGCTGGCGCCGCCTCCTGCCAAGCTCCGCGGGCGCCGGGGCTCCAGAAGGGTACGGCCCTCGGGAACCCCAGCTTCTGAGCCACTCTGCGGTAGGAGGGCCGAGGGTAACCCAGCTCTTACTGTCCGCCCCTGCCTGTGACGTGTGACCTGTGACCCCGAGGCTTTGGAGTACATCCTTTGACCTCTGTCCCTCATCCCCACAGGCTCCTGGGCTATCAGGATGTGGCATTGTGATAGCACGACAGAGAAACATGGGGCTACAGGGTCGCTGGCTTTCACCCCACTGCCAGGAATTCCTGAGCTCCCTAAGTAACCGTTGTATTTATTTATTTATTTATTTACTTATGTCTATTGAATAGAGACAGAAATTGAGAGAGGAGGGGGAGATAAAAAGGGAGAGAGGGCGAGACATCCGCAGCCCCGCTTCATCACTCATGAAGTTTTCCCCTTGCAGGAGGGGAGCACAGCTTAAACACAGGGCCTCGTGCACTTTAATATGAGAGCTTAACCAGCTGTGCTACAGCCTGGCCCCTGTTATTATTTTTTAATAGCAACAGGGGTGGGGGCTGTGGCTCACCTGATTAAGCATACATAGTACTAACCCAACTCAAGGATCGGGGTTCGAGCCCATGGCTCCCCACCTGTAGGGGGGACACTCCACAAGTGGTGAAGCAGGTCTGCAGGTGTTTATGTTCCTCTCTGCCTCTCTGCCTCCCCCTCCTCACTCAATTTCTCTCTGTCCTATCCAATAAAATGGAAAACAATCACCACCAGGAGCAGTGGATTCTTAGTGCTGACACCAATCCCAGAAGTAGTGGATTGTAGTGCTGGCACCAAGACCCAGTGATAATCCTGGCGGCAAAAAATAAAATACAAAAAAAAAAAAAAAATCACTGCATGAGTGGTTTAAAAAAATAGCAACAGAGAAGCAAAGAGAGACTGAGACCACAGCACTGAAACTGCCTGCAATGCAGTGGGGGCTAGGTTTGAACCTGTGTTGTGCACATGGCAAAGCAGCACACTATCCAAATAAGCTATTTCACAGGCCCACAAATAGCAGTTATGACATAATTCTAGGGGGAAGGACCTATGATGCCTGGATAAGGCTCTTGACAATCTGTGGGCCTGGGGGAGGTACTTTATCCTTTTGTTTATTGAAAAATATATTTATTAATGAGAAAGAATTAGGATATCACTTTGGCACATACAGTACTGGGGATTGAACTCAGGACCTCATGCATGTGATTCCACGGCTTCATCCACTGCACCATCTCCCAAGCCAACTTTATCCTTTTCTTAGCAGCAAGAAAGCTTCACCTACATGTTCTTATCTAGTCCTGGAACCAGAGGCTTATTTATAAAAACATATCTATTACAAATATGGGAGTGTCACATGAGAGAAAGATAAAACAGAACTCCACTCCTATGCATGCAGTATTGGGGATTGAACCAGGAACTTCAAGCAGTCTAATGGTGTTCTAACCAGTTGAGCTATTTCCCTAGCCACCAGAGACTTTCATTTATTTATTTATTTATTTATTTTCTTGTTGATTTACTTGCTTATTTATTTTGCCACTAGGGCTATCACTGGAGCTTGGGGCCTGCACAACTCCACTGCTCTCTATGGCCAGTTTTTTAAAAGAGAGAAGGGGGGACAGGGGTAGATAGCATAATGGTTATGCAAAGAGACTTTCATGCCTGAGGCTTCATAGTCCCAGGTTCAATCCCCTTCACCACCATAAACAAGAGCTGAGCAGTGCTCTGGTGTTTCTCTCTGTATATCTCTCTCTGTATCTCTCTCTCAAGAGAGAGAGAGAGAGAGAGAGAGAGAGAAAGGGGGTCGGAGAGAGAGGAGAGAAGAGAGAAACCTATAACACTCCTCCATCAGTCGTGAAACTCCCTTCTCACATTATTACATGTGCAATCTACCAGGTGCACCACCACCCAAATCCCAGAGACTTCTATTTATAAAATGATTATTTATTTCCCTGGAAAAGTCACAGGGACAGGTCACACTGAGGCCCTACCTCACTCCCATAGACTTGCCTGCCTTGAGTCCCACAGCTTTGAGGACAGGTCCAGGCATCTCACTCAGTGCTCCAATCTGCATTCTCTACAATGTGGATTTTTTTCTTTAACCTTTAATTTTTGTTTTATAAAGCAACACTTAGTCACTGTAGAAAATTTGGAACAAATATAAAGATGTGAAGAAGGGAGGGGGGAGACATTCACCCACAAGCTTAACAACCAGAGTCAGTCACTGTTAACTTTTTGGCCTATTTCTGTCCAATCTTTTTGGATTCTTCTCTCTCTCTCTCTCTCTCTCATAAATTTCCATTTATGCGACAAGATTTAAAATCCCAGGCTCACTTCCCCCTGCCTCCTCTTCCTCAACCAGCCAGCTGGTGTGCACTTGCAGAAGGCAAACTGATTGAATGTTCACCTAAGTGGAGCATAATTAGAAGGAAAGTACTGGGGGTAGAGAGAAAGCGCAAGGCCAGGCAGTGGTTCATCTAGTTGAGCACACACATTACAGTGTACATGGACCTAGGTTCAAGCCCACAGTGCCCACTTCCAGAGTGGTGGCTTCACAAGTGGTGAAGCAGGGCTGCAGGTGTCTCTCCGTTTCTCTTCCTGCCCCTCTTAATTTCTCTATGCCATATATATATATGTATATATATACATATATATATATATATATATATGACAGAGAGAGAGAGAGTGTGTACAAAAGCAAGCACAACTGTGCTTTGTGAAGCTAAGTAGCTGTGGTTGTGGTATCAGCAGCTGTCCACTCTCCAACTTTCTATAGGGTTATCTGCCTGCTAATTGCTCTGGATCAGGCCTGGTGGGGCATCTACACCGGAGCCATTGTTCCTCCATGTTCG
This sequence comes from Erinaceus europaeus, assembly GCF_950295315.1. Taxonomy (NCBI): domain Eukaryota; kingdom Metazoa; phylum Chordata; class Mammalia; order Eulipotyphla; family Erinaceidae; genus Erinaceus; species Erinaceus europaeus. The sequence goes on from NC_080169.1 coordinate 100,203,741, forward strand.
CTGCAGCCCCTGGGTCAGGGTAGGGGTGAGAGTGAGAGGCCTCAGCCAGGGCAGCCTAGGGTGCGATTTCCACACTCCTTCCCTTCTCTCCCCTCCCTCCAGCAACTCCTCACAAAGCAGGATAGCCTGGATATCTACAATGAAAGAGACCTCTTTAAGACGGAGGAGCCAGCACCCGAGGAGGATGAGGATCCCGCAGGTGATGGGGAACGGGCCCTGGACGGAGAGCTGGACCTGTTGGAGCAGGACCCTCTGGTGCCCCCTCCGCCTTCACAGGCTCCCCTCTCAGCTGAGCGGGTGGCCTTCCCCAAGGGCCTGCCCTGGGCTCCAAAAGTCAGGTAGGTCTGACAACATCCCAGGCTTTAGGGTCTGAGTCACTATAGGCCCAGGCTGAGGCATCCTCTGGGTAGAAGGCTCAGTGGGCTGGACTGGGCATCAGAACTCCTGGGGACTGACGTCTGCTCTGCTGGCTGCCATCTTGCCCCACGCTGAGGGGCAGGGGTGCAGGAAGATTTCCTTTATCCTCACTGTCTGTTTTCCTTCCTTCTGCTGGGGCTCGTCTCCCCACCACCCTCTCAGGCAGAAGGACATTGAGAACTTCTTGGAGATGAGCCGGAACAAGTTCATCGGATTCACTCTGGGGCAGTAAGTCACTGGACGCTCGAATCTGGCTCGAGAAGGGCCTTTGGAGAACTGACCAGAGGGGCAGGCAGCCTAGTGTCAGAGTGGTCCCATGGCTGTCACAATGAAACTTGGGGCCTTGAGGCCCAAGGCCACACCCCAGCACTGCCTTGGCTTCTTTCAGTGGGATCTTCTTTTTTCTAGAACATTCGTCTTCTTGGAATGGCTCAGGACCTGGAGCAACTAGTCACTTACCACTTGGGTTTTGGTTGCCTCACAAAAGCGCTGGGAGAGATCATCCTTAGTGGTCCTTCCTGTACTGATGGGCCAGAACCCTGTGACAAAAATCTGACCAGAGTGGACCCCAGCTTCCCTCCCGCCATCAGTCCTTCCCACTGGCTCCACCAGAATGTGGGCGGCACGATTCCTGGACTTCATTGTCCAGCCTGTCCTCAGGCTAACTGCCCTTTTATGTAGCAGTCCACCACTCCTGGACAAAGGGGGCCCCCCAAAGTTTACTGTATAGAACCCCTACCTTTCAGGGACAACTCTGGGTTCTGTTGTTGTTCAGTTTTTGCCCTGAGGGACCTGAAAGCTTACAGAGAGACCACTGCTTATCCACGTGGTTCTGGGGGTACTGTTGGTCCCCTGTCCCAATGACACCCATGACCTAAATCTTACGTTTCACAGGGACACTGATACCTTGGTGGGATTGCCCAGGCCCATCCATGAGAGTGTGAAGACCTTAAAGCAGGTAACTGGGGAGAGGGAGTCACCAAGGAAAACTCGAGTGCTGTGTCCTGGGCAGGGCTTCTCAAAGGGGCTCACTGAACGTGGCATTCTCTGTTTCCACTGCAGCAGTGTGACCCAAAAGAGACAAAAGCCTCCCCCCCCCCCCGCCTTCCTGGTTCCTACCTCTAACTGGGTAGAAGTCCCCTCTCTGTTTCTCCTTCCTTTCCTCTCTATCCCCGCCCCATGCTCAGCTTCTGTCCCTCTTGTTTCTCTCGCTGTTGGGCCATGGATTGCCACAGATGCTCCAGGATGATGGAGCAGTGGTCAGTTCTGCACCCAGAGCACGCAAGCACAGAGTGACAGCAGTCGGCGTTCTCTTGCACAGATGTTGAACCCTGACCCAACCCATCATCCTCACTCTGCACATACAAGCACACACAGGCAGAAGTCAGGTGGCAGTGCAGCATCTAGAGCTTGACTTCAGTTGCCCCTTGCCTGCCTGCCTGGCACAGGGACACAGGGCACAGGAACAAGTGTGGGCACATGGCACAGGCAGAAGCCCTGTGTGTGCAGGAAGCCCTGGCTCAGAGTCAGTGGCCCAAAGGGGAACAGGAGTCCTGCCTCTAAAGCATCCTCGAAGCGCTAGGGAGACAGCATAGTGATTCTGCAAAAGATTTTCATGCCTGAGGCTCTAAAGACCCAGATACAGTGCCCAGCACCACCACAAGTTAGAGCATAGGAGTGCTCTAGTCTCTCTCTCTCATTATATCTTTCTGATTTAAATAAATATATTTTTAAGAGAGCATCCATTTGAAAAACAATAAAAAAAAGAGCTCCCAAGCTGTCCGGGGTGAGGCCTGGTGAGCTGATGTACCCTCATCCCTGGGCAGGGGGAGCAGGGGGCAGGTGCCCTGAAATCATAGCCCTCAGCCCCCCATGTCTCATCCCCCCAGCACAAGTATGTCTCCATCGCCGACATCCAGATCAAGAATGAGGAGGAGCTGGAGAAGTGCCCCATGTCTTTGGTGAGTCGGGGGCCCTGCACAGGGGAAGGCAGGAAAGCCAGCCCCAGTGCTACCTTTCTGAGTCCTTGAAGAGTAAGGATCAAAGGAGAGCAGTCAAGGGAACAGGAAGACTGTCAGAGGCTGGAGATAGAGGGGACACACAATGATCCACTGTGTGACAGACTGCTGGAGACAAAGATGTCAGAAGAACAGGCCTCTGAGAAGGTGAGGGCCAGGCCAGGGGTCTGAAGCAGAAGAAAGGGGCTAAGGGACCTCAAGTTGAGTCACCTTCCTCTCCCTCCTGGCTTTGGAGCTTTCTTTTATTAAAGAAAAACATTTTGGGGGCCAGGCAGTGGCATACCTGGTTAAGTGCACACAGTATAGTGCACAAGGACCTGGGTTCAAGCCCCACCTTCAGGGAGGAAGCTTCACAAGTGGTGAAGCAGGGCTGCAGGTGTCTCTCTTGTCTCTTTCCTTCTCTATCTCCCCCTCTCCTCTCAATGTCTCTATGTCTCTATCCAATAATAAATAAATATAAATAGGGGACTGGGTGGTAGTGCAGTAGGTTAAGCTCATGTGGCGCAAAGCTCAAGGTCCAGTGTAAAGATCCTGGTTCAAGCCCCTGGCTCCCCACCTGCTGGGGGTTGCAGAGGGGTCGCTTGACAAACGGTGAAGCAGGTCTGCAGGTGCTTTTCTCTCCCCCTGTCTGTCTTCCCCTCCTCTCCTGATTTCTTTTTTTTTAATATTTGTTTATTTATTTATTAGTGGATAGAGACAGAGTGTAGTTGAGAGGGAAGGGGGAGATAGGGAAAGAGACAAATAGACACCTGCAGCCCTGCTTCACCACTCATGAAGCTTTCCCCCTGCAAGTGGGGACCAGGGGCTTGAACCTGGGTCCTTGTGCACTGTAATGTGAGCACTAAATACATTAAAAATTTTTTTTAAAGTTTAAAATTTTGAATTGACAGTAGAGAGGAAAGAGAAAACCAGGCCACCACTCTGGCACCTGCTATATCAGAGGGCAGACTCAGTACCTTGTGCTTATAAATCCAGCACTCTAGCCTGCATGCCACTTTCTGGGTCACTTGACTTCGGAACTTTCGAGAACTCTTTGGCTGGCTTTAGACCAACATCATGGAAGTGCCTCAGTGTTAGGTGTCTGAGCCAGTGTCCCAGATACTCTTCTAGCCCTGATGTCCAACAGGGCTGTGGCTCAGGACAGCTCGCAGGTGGGAGCTTAACCCCTGAGCCAGCCTGCAACTTGGAAAAGAAATTCCTGGACTGAGTCAGAGATCGTCAGGGCTGGAAGTGCCCTAAGAGGTCACCCAGACCAGCCCACAGGCCCTGGAGAAGAAACTAGGAGCCAGCAAAGGTGGTGGGGATGGGGAGAAACCTAACCACCTGTCATGTTGTGAGTCCTTAAAACATCTGGGATAGGGAGCTAGATGTGACGCTCAGCTCAACTGAGAAAACGCAGCTCTGGCCCTCAGGATGTGGCCTGGACATGATGTCTCCTGCCCTAGGGGGAAGAGGTGGTGCCCGAGACGCCGTGTGAAATGCTCTACCAGGGCATGCTGTACAGCCTCCCACAGTACATGGTAAGGAGCCTCCTGGCCGAAGGCATCCTCCCATAAAAGGAGGCTGCTCTACCAGGGGCCCTGAGCCCTGGTCATGAAGGTAGAGCTGGCCCAGCATGTGGAAAGTTCTCCCAGGCATGATGGCGGAAAAAGACACGAGTTGTGGGTGAGGCGTGTATCACAGGAAAATGAGGAATTGTAACCCCGTGTCAAGAACTTAACTATTGAATCATTAACTCTCAAATAAGATGATCTGGGGAAAAAAAAAACCTCTGGAAATTTGAATAACAGCCCTGCCTTGGCAGTTAATTTTTCTCAGTCTTATTTCCCTTACTTGTAAAATGATCATATTTACCTCTCGAATTTGTTTGAAAGATTGCAGACTAACTGGTAAATGCTCTATTTAAAAAAATAATAATAATAAATAAATAAATAAAAACTAGGCATAGTGGGAGAGCTTTTGGGCCTGTAAAAGGCCCCAAGTCTGACCCCAGTATTACATATACTAGAGTGCTGCTCTGGTTCTTCTCTCTCTTTATCTCTATCTCATATGAACCAAATAAAATAAAATAAAATAATGGATTAAAATATATCTTGAAAACAAGTTGAAAAGTTCAGACTGCTTTTGTGGAAATGCACTGACACCAGTCTTGGGGAAATATGGAAATGTATCCATGACAACAATCCTGTAAATTAACATTTCCTCAATAAAGTCATATAGAAACTGGAAAAAAAAAAAAAAAAGAAAGAAAGAAAGAAAGAAAGAAAAGGAAGTTCTCCCAGGGCTGACACACTCTAGACAGCCTCAGGCAGACATTGGCAAGGTGCTGGTGATCAGGGTTCACGAAAGAAAAAAAAGGAGTGGTGGACTCTTATTCCCTCAGACCCTTTGGAAAGATCAGCCTCAGGCAGAGCAGACTCTGAACTTCCCCCCTCCTTCTCCAGCCCCTTCCCTGGCCTCCCAGGCCGGCCTCTAAAACCCAGAGCTGAGGGGAGAGAGGTAAAGGTCTTGAAACACTTTTCACAAAAGGCCTGTGAAATAGCTCACCTGGATAGCATGCTGCTTTGCCACGTACTTGGCCAGGTTCAAGCCTGGCCCCCACTGCACTGGAGGAAGCTCCAGTGGTGTGGTTTCTTTCCTTCTTCCTCTCTGTCTCTGTCTAAAATCAAACGCTTTCTATAGGGTTATTCTGAGGCAGGAGAGAGCTGCCTTGTGGGGTGGGACAGGCAGGAACCATGTTCTTCCCTCCGCCACAGATTGCGCTGCTTAAGATCCTGCTGGCCGCTGCCCCCACGTCCAAGGCCAAGACCGACTCCATCAACATCCTGGCCGACGTGCTGCCAGAGGAGATGCCGTGAGTGCCTGGCTGCGCGGGGCCAGCGCGTGCTACCCTGAGCCCCTCACCCCACCTCCCACACAGCAGCAGCCCCACTCTGCCTTCTCAGCACTCAGCTGGGGGCCTGGGGTGGCACCTGTGCCTGGCTTCCCAGGAGGTAGCGCCCGAGGATCACCTACTCCAAGAGGCAGAGGCACCTACTCCAGCAGGCTCACCACTGGAGACCCCCAAGGTGTCCCCAGCACTGAGGGACACTCTTTCCATGTCTGGCTGCCCTGGGGTTGGTGTTTTTGCCCCCAAAGTCCTGTGGGCCTTCCTGTAAGGTTGACTCTCCCTCCTCCTCTTGCTTCTCCTTCTCTTATCCTCCTTCCCCTCCTGCTCCTCCTCCTTCACCTTCTCCTGTTCTTCCTACCTCTTTTCCTCCTTATCTCTCCCCCTCCTCCTCCCCATCCTGCTTCTCATCCTATTTCTGCTCTCCCTTCTCCTCCTCCTGTGCTCCCTGTGGTAGGATCACCGTCCTGCAAAGTATGAAGCTGGGCATTGACGTGAACAGGCACAAGGAGATCATCGTCAAGAGCATCTCCACCCTGCTGCTGCTCTTGCTCAAGCACTTCAAGCTCAACCACATCTACCAAGTGAGCCATGGGTATATCCTCCTGGGGCTCAGGGATCCTGCCCCCCATGTTGTTCTCTGTCCCCCCGCCAAGCACCATTCAGCCTCTGTCCACTCAGGGAGCCCAGATACCAGCTACACCAGCGCAGAGTGGAGGGATGGAGGGGTGTGGGCACCATCCGGGGGGGAATGGATGGCTGTGCTCTTGGGACTGAGGGAGAAATCTGCTGCTCGCTGGGACTGTGTATGTGTCGTCGCTGAGGCTTCATGGCTCCTAGCTTACTGAGATAGAAAGAGACTGAGGGAGGGTCCTGGGTGGAGGCACACATTAAGTGCACACGTTACCAAACTCGAGTTCAAGCCCCTGCTCCCGTCTGCTTCACGAGTGGTGAAGCAGGTCTGCAGATGTCAGTCTTTCTCTTCCTATCTCCTTGTCCTTTCTCAATTTCTCTCTGTCCAATCTAATAAAAATTAAAAAAAGAAAATGGTCACCAGAAACAGTGGATTCATAGTGCCGGCACTAAGCCTTAGCAGTAACCCTGGTGGTAATTTTAAAAAAGGGACAAGGGGGTAGGGCGATAGCACAGTGGGTTAAGTACACTTGGCGTGAAACGCAAGGACCGGCACTGTTGGGCAGTACGCCAGCTTCCCCCTGCTTAACTCTGCGGTCTATTTATATAACCAGTTACCTAAGAACCGCCCTGCCTACAGGCATTGGTTTAATCCCCACTGATTCACGCTGTCCTTTTGCTCTGCCCTCTCTCCAAGTCACACCATTTTCCACCACTCTCTTTTCGCTCCACCCTCTCTACGTCACATCCTGTTTCCACCCTACTTGGCGAGTATACATACAGCTGCTCTTCTGATTAAACACACTTGGAATTGCCTTCTGGCTCCAAGAGTCCCAGAGTCTCTCTCCTGCTACGCTAGCCCAGCACTAGTTCCTGATCCCTCTCCCGCACAGCAGCCTAGGTTGGCTCCAGTCAAGTTCTCTCTAACCCAGAGAGCACGTGCTCGGGAAGAAGCACCCTCAGGCTATCTCAGCATCCCTGTTCAGGTGCCAGGTGCTGTGGGCGGGAGAGAGACGACCAGGGACTCATGGCTGAGCTGGGAACGCAGTTCAATCTTTATTGAGTGGGAATGCAGTGTGATCTAGCTATCTCTAATCACAGTCTTGTCCTATATATCTCCTGAGGCGGAAGTGTCAGGTCAGAAGAGAATGTACGTAGGATAGGGGGTGGGGAGAAGGAAAAAGCGTGGGAACCAGTGGGGATTAAACCAGTGCGGGCAAAACAGTGATTATGTAAATAGACCACAGCAGCAAGCAATGCAACAGAAGGGGTCTTAGAAGCAGAATTTAGAAGCAGACCAACACAGCACAAGGATCCCGGTTCGAGCCCTCAGCTCCCCTCCTCCAGGGAAGTCACTTCACAAGCAGTGAAGCAGGTCTGCAGGTGTCTATCATTCTCTCCCCTTCTCTGTCTTCCCCTCCTCTCTAAATTTCTCTGTCCCATATCTAACAGCAACAATAGCAATGACAACAGTAACAATAACAACAGCAAGGGCAACAAAAATGGGAAAAAATGGCCTCCAGGAGCAGTGGATTCGTAGTGCAGGCACTGAGCGCCAGTGATAACCCTGGAGGCAAGAGAGAGAGAGAGAGAGAGAGAGAGACCATAGCACTAGTACTATCCAGTTAGCTATACTACTGGTCCTTTTTATTTTTATTTTCATGAGAGAGAGAGAGAGAGAGAAATTGAGAAGGATGGGACAGAGAGATACCTGCAGCACTTTTTCATTGCTTGTGAAGCTTCCCCCCTGCATGTGGGAACCTGAACCCGGGTCTTCGCACACTGTAATGGATGTGCTCAACTAGGTGCATCACCACCCAGCCTCCTAGAGCACTGGACTCCCAAGCGTGAGGTCCTGAATTGTATCCCTATCACTGCGTGTGCCAGGCTGATGTTCTGATTCTCTCTCTCCCAAACCAATCAGTCAATTAATCTTTAACAATAAATGAAGCGAGAGAGAGAAAGAGGCTAAGTGGCGGCTCACCCAGTCATGTGCACACATCACTAAGCTCCAGGTCCCTGTCTGCAGAGGAGGAAGAGTCACAAGTATCGGAGCAGTGCTGCAAGGGTCCCTCCTGGCTTCCTCGATTCCTCTTTTCTCCTTGATCCTCTACCAGAAACAAAGAAAAACCCACATGGTGCAAAGCATGGACTGGGATAAGGATCCCAGTTCGAGCCCCCGGCTCCCCACCTGCAGGGACGGGGGTTGCTTCACAAGTGGTGAAGTAGGTCTAGGTCTGCAGGTGTCTGTCTTTCTCTCCCCCTCTCTGTCTTCCCGTCCTCTCTCCATTTCTCTCTGTCCTATCCAACAATAGCACCACCAACGACAACAATAACAATAACAATAACAAGCGCAACAAAATGGGAAAAATGGCCTCCAGGAGCAGTAGATTCATAGTGCAATCACCAAGCCCAGCAATATCCCTGGAGGCAAAAAAAAAAAAAAAAGGAAAAGAAAAGAAAAGAAGAGAAAAAGAAAATGGCTGCTTTGAGCAGTGAAGTCATGTGGACATTGAGCCCCAGAGAAAACCCTGGTGGGGAAAAGAGAGACAGAGACAGAGTAAGAGTGAGACCAGCTTCCCCATGTAGGCACTGCTGATACCCTAAGGGCTTTGAATTTGGTCCTATGTGCACTGCCTCGATCCAGACTGGAGAGACTGGACAGCCTGGAGAGCTGTGGGCAGGAGAGGGGGTCTCTCCCCACTGTGAAGTCAGAATCCCAACTGCTAGAGGACCAGCAGGCCATGCGAGCACAGAGAGGCCCTTTCCAGGCCTGTGACTGTCCACCCAGGACACTGCACCCTCGATGACATTCAAGGACTTCTCAGGCTGGACGTGGCACACATGATTGAGAGCATGTACTACAGTACACAAAGACCCAGGTTCAAGCTTCATGAACGGTGAAGCAGGGCTGCAGGTGTCTCTCTCCCTCTCTATTCCCCCCTCCCTCTCAGTTTCTCACTGTCTCTATAAACAAATAATAGTGGTCCAGGAGGTGGCGCAGTGGATAGAGTGTTGAACTCTCAGGCATGAGGTCCTGAGTTTGAGCCCCAGTGGCACATGTACCAGGGTGCTGTCTGGTTCTTTCTCTCTCTCTCTTTCCCTCTCTCTTTCTCTCTCCTATTCCTCTCATTAATAAATAAAATATACTTTAGGTATCTTTTTTAAAAAATATTTTATTTATTTATTCCCTTTTGTTGCCCTTGTTGTTTTATTGTTGTAGTTATTATTGTTGTCATTGTTGTTGGATAGGATAGAGAGAAATGGACAGAGGAGGGGAAGACAGAGGGAGGGATAGAAAGATAGACACCTGCAGACCTGCTTCACCACTTGTGAGGTGACTCCCCTACAGGTGGGGAGCCAGGGCTCCAACCGGGATCCTTGCTCCGGTTAAAATATACTTTAAATAAATAAAATAAACAAATAATAAAAATGTTAAGGGGAGTCAGGTGGTGGTGAACCAATTGAGTGCACATGTTACCAAGCAAAAGGGTGTAGGTTCAAGCCCTGCTCCCCACCTGTGTGGGGGGGGGTGGCTTATGAGCAGTGAAGCAGTTCTGCAGGTGTCTCTCTTTATCCGTCTTTATGTCCCCCACCCCTCTCATTTCTCTCCTAGCAAATAAAATAGAAGAAGAAAAACAAACAAACAAAATTAATTGGGGAAAAAAATGACACCAGGAATGGTGGATTTGTAGTGCTGGCACCGAGCCCAAGGGATAGCCCTGGTGGCAAAAAAAAAAAAAAAAAAAAAAAAAAAGTCAGTGGATAATAAATAAAAATCCTATTTATTGCAATAAAAAATTTTTAAAAAAATCTGGAGCCAGGCAGTAACACAGTGGTTTAAGTGCCCCTGTCATGAAACATAAGGATCCCGGTTCGAGTCCCCGGCCCCCACCTGCAAGGGGTGGCTTTACAAGTGGTGAAGCAGGTCTGCAGATGTCTGTTTATCTTTCTCTTCACCCTCTGTCTTCCCGTCCTCTCTCAATTTCTCTCTGTCCTATCTAACAACAATAACAGCAACAACAACAACTATCATGATAAACAACAAGGGCAACAAAAGGGGAAAAATAGCTTCAAGGAGCAGTGGATTCATAGTGCAGGCACTGAGCCCCAGCAACAACCCTGGAGGCAAAAAAAAAAAAAAAGAATCTATATATAAAAAAGAACTGTGCGTGTGTTGGGCTGCTCTGTTGGGTCTTTCTGTCTCTCTCTCCCAATCGGCTTGCAGGGACCCCCTTTCCACACTGGCCCAGCAGTCTGGGCTCTGGGCCTGGAAGCAGACCATCAGTGCTCCCTGCTACATCGTGGGCACCAGCCAGGTGGCAGCACTCAGTGACATTGCCCTGCTTCCACTTTTTAAAAAATATATATATATTTTTATTTATTTACTTTGGTTAGAGACAGAGAGAAATTGAAGGTAGATATATGGGGCGTGACACCTACAGCTCTGCTTCACTGCTTGCAAAGTTTCTCCCCTTCAGGTAGGGTCCAAGGGCTTGAACCTGGGTCCTTGTTCATGGTAACATGTTCAGTCTACTAGGTGCACCACCTCCTGGCTATGCCCTGCTTTCTTTGCCTGGACACAAACCCTGTTCAGATTTAAGAGAGCAAAATGGAGCCCCATGTCCTGGTGTTTAGTCTCTCAAGGATGTCTTAGAGTGAAGGACTTTTGTTGATCCTTTGATTAAAATATTGAAACTCTGGGGGGGAGTAGGGAGATAGTTCATCATAATTTTCCAGATGCAAATGTCCAAGGTTCAAGTCCCCAGCCATGCCAAAGGGGATCCATTTTCTTTAAGTATATTTTTAAGTATTTTATTTATCAATGAGAAAGATAGGAGATTAAGAACCAGACATCACTCTGGTACACATGCTGCCGGGAATTGAACCTGGGACCTCATGCTTGAGAGTCCAGTGATTTATCCACTGTGCCACCTCTCAGACCACTCAAAGGGGATCCTTCACAAGCAATGGAATGGTGCTAAGCTGTCTCTGCTGTCTCTCTGTCTCTATCCCTTACTCTGTGGGAAAAAGAAGAAGGAGGAGAAAAGAAAGGAAGGAAGGAAGGAAAAAGAAGGAAGAGAAAAGCCAGCCAGGAGTGATGGAATCATACAGGCCCAAAGCCCCAGTGAAGCCCTGTCATTAAAAACAAAAACAAACAAACAAAAAAATCATGATGAGTACAGGCACCAATGTGGTAAAGGATGTAGGCTGGAGCCTACGTGCCCTAGACCAGCTGGCTATAGTGCGAGCTCCATCGTGTGTGAGGCCAGTGTATATTCTTCCTCACAGGGATACACTGAGCCAGAAGCACATGGGGACGGGGGAAGGGACACTCTGTTGGGGAGCCTCCCTGTCTTGCTGACCTTAGAACAAAACTCACAATGGTTTTTCACATTTCTCACCAGCAAAAATTCTTTCTGGCTTGTCCTCTCAGTTGTGACCTTGCATCACACACACACACACACACACACACACACACACACACTCACACACACTCATCCCTCTCCTTGTGGGATAGGCCGGCTGAATTAGATTCTGCCCACTTCCCAGATGAAAGGACTGATGGTACAATGAACAGCAGCTATTCTTAGGGATGAGTGTTAGGTGTGTGCTTCCTCCCCTCACACACACACCTTTTACTCTTTCTAACTATCAATAATATTTTCTATTGGATTGTTGGAAAAAGTCATGACACATTTTTGCATAGAAGATAACAGAGGGAGTCAGGTGTTAGTGCAGCAGGTTAAGCGAAGGTGGCGCAAAGTGCAAGGACTGGCGTGAGGACCTGGTTCGAGCCCCCGGCTCCCCACCTGCAGGGGAGTCGCCTCACAGGCGGTGAAGCAGGTCTGCAGGTGTCTATCTTTCTCTCCCCCTCTCTGTCTTCCCCTCCTCTCTCCATTTCTCTCTGTCCAATCCAACAACAACAACATCAACAATAATAACTACAACAACAATAAAAACAACAAGGGCAACAAAAAGGAGATATAAATAAATAGTTTTTAATGAACAAATAAATAAAAAGAAGATAACAGAGTAGGGTGTGCTATGGTGCACCTGGTTGAGTGTATTCATTACTATGAGTGAGGACCTGGGTTCAAGCCCCTGCTCCCCACCTACTGGGTAGGAAGCTTCACTATCAGTGAAACAGGGCTGAAGATGTCTCTCTTTCTCCCTCTCTATCTTCCCTTCCCCTCTGAATTTCTTTTTTTTTTTTAGATATTATATTATTTGTAAAGGTTTTATTAATTTTTTAATGAGAAAGATAGGAGGAGAGAAAGAACGAGACATCACTCTGGTACATGTGGGATTGAACTCGGGACCCTCATGCTTGAGAGTCCAATGCTTAATTTATTTATTGGATAGACACAGCCAGAAATCGAGAGGAAGGGGGAAGTAGAGAGGGAGAGACACCTGCAACACTGCTTCACCACTTGCTTCTTTCCCCCTGCAGATTGGGTCTGGGGGCTTGAACCCAGGTCCTTACGGATTGTAACATATGAGCTCAACCAGGTGTGTCAACACCTGGCACCTACCTTTCCCTCTCAATTTCTATCTCTTCTATCAAATAAAAAAAGTAAGAAAATAAAAAATACATAAATAAGAAAAAAAAAGAAAAGTGACCTCCAGAAGTAGTGAATTTGTCATGCAGGTACCAAGCGCCAGTGACAACCCTGGTGGCAATTAAAAAAGAAGGAAGGAAAAGGGAAGAAAGGAAAATGACAGTGTACATGAGTCCTTCGGTCAACAAACTGAACTTTCTTTCTTTAAAAAAAAAACTTTATTTAGGGAGTTGGGTGGTAGCGCAGTGGGTTAAGCGCACGTGGTATGAAGCGCAAGGACCGGCATAAGGATCCCGGTTCGAGACCCGGCTCCCCACCTGCGGGGGAGTCGCTTCACAGGCGGTGAAGCAGGTCTGCAGGTGTCTGTCTTTCTCTCCTCCTCTCTGTCTTCCCCTCCTCTCTCCATTTCTCTCTGTCCTATCCAACAATGACGACATTAATAACAACAATAATAACTGCAACAATAAAACAACAAGGGCAACAAAAGGGAAAGTAAAAAAGTTAATAATTTTATTTATTTTTATTTTTATTTATTTACAACAATAAAAATAAATTTCTCCTCTATCGCCTCTATCTTTCTCCTCTATCTTCCTTTCCCTCTCAATTTCTCTATACTGTCAAATAAAAATAAAGAAAAAAAATGGCCACCAGAAGTGGTGGATTCATAGTGTGGAGCAAATAATAACCCTGGAAGCAATTAAAATAATTTTTTAAAATAATTAACTGAATTCCAGAATTTAAATATATATATATTTATTGGGGGAATACCAAAATTAAGATTATATTACCACAGACACTACAATGTAAAGTCCCCCTTTGTGTACTAGAATATCCTCTTATTTCCAGACTTTGTGGAGTTTGCTTTTAAAAATCACTCCTGCCCTTTGTTTCAGTTTGAATATGTATCACAGCATTTGGTGTTTGCCAACTGCATCCCACTGATCCTGAAGTTCTTCAATCAAAATATCGTGTCCTACATCACTGCCAAAAACAGGTAGGGACACTGCGAAGGCTTGTTTCAAAGGACTATTCTGGGATGGCCGTGAAAGAGGCATCCTGTCTCAGCTGTTCAGGTCTGGCGTTTCTAAGTCCCTTCTGTCTTAGATCTGTCACTGTTCTGTTTAATTTCCTGCCAGTGTCAACTGATGAGGAGTGGTTTTACCTCTGCACAGAAGTATTTGAATCTTAATCATTTTGAACGTTAAAACATGTCATGGCTCTAAGAATTCGTAGCAATAAAAAGCCCTATAACAGAAGAACTCAAGAGTGTTGTGTGTGTGTGTGTGTGAGAGAGAGAGAGAGAGAGAGAGAGGCTGGCTCAGTCATGCTACTTTGTCAGCTGTCAAGTGCTATACAAATGATGAAGCTGACAGAAAATAGTGGAGTCTTACTCAGATCCATTTGTAGTTTAAAAAAAGGTTGGGGGGGTGGCATGAGTGGTGGCACACCTGGTTAAGTGCACACATTACCATGTTCAAGGACCTGGGTTTGAGCCCCCACCCCCCACCTGCAGGAGGGAAGCTTTACAAGCAATAAACCAAGTATGTCTCTATAGAGAAGAGAGACACTGCTGCACTACTCAACTCCCAGGTGGGGACTAGGGGCTTGAACCTAGGTCCTTGCACATTACCGTCACCTAGCCCCCTAATAGTATACTGAGGCCATTACAAAATTGTTGGGTAATCAGAGGAAATAAAAACATAGGTTGAGCTGGGAAAGGAGCACAGCAATAAGAGGGACAACCGTGTGAGTCAGTCAGCCATTTTGTTTATGAGTAACTGAGACCAGCCGGGCCTGGCCTACAGAATGGGGAGCTTGTAAGTCTGAGGAACCTGGGCCCCAGGTCCACAGAATGTTTGTGTGTAGGGTGGTGAATTTCTCCTCAGACTCTCACAGAGCTCTCATAAGCACTAGTTAAGGTAAACACTGGGGAGAGCAGGAAGCTCCCCACCTCCACTTCTGGACACCAGCCCTCTGGACCTCAACTCCAGCTTCCTCTCTCACTGGCACTCTCACTTCCACTCCTCAGGTCACTTGGTAAAAGGTGTCATGTGAACAGCCCTGAGGCTGCTTCAGAGACTGAAGTGACTACCCAAATCTCTTTCACACTCCCAGGGTTACTTGTCCATGTCAGAGCCAGTCAATCAACTGAGGCTGGGGATGTTGAGTCCCAAGAACCAAATGTCCCGCCTGAGCCTCTGAGCCTGGAAGGAGAGGGACACACAACCCAGTAGAGTGTCCTTGGGATTCAGTTGGTCGGCCACTGAAAGAGTGGTGATGCCAGACAGCAGGCACATTTGGCTCAGGTTGACCTAGACAAGATGGCCGCCCTATATACCACGGGTCAGCCTGACTGTTGGTTGACCCCCATGTCTCTCACCAGAGCATTCATTGCCCGTTAGTGTCTGGATTTCTCCTAGCTCTGACAACCTAGATGTTCTAGATTTTTACATCATTATTTCATGCCCCTAAAAGCAGATTTCAGTTCACTGAGACTGGAAGCAAAGCCATCTTTGATTTCCTGCCCATATATTTTCAGTCACCAGTACCTAGTTTACCATGGGGCTTTGTCAGTGGGAGGTAGGTAAATAAAGGGATGAACCGGTCTAGAATGTTTCTCCTACTGGGGCAGTGCAGAACTGGCCACCTTGGTGGCCCAGGGGATGAGTCATAATGGCAGACAACATTAAAGTTGCATCCACTACCCCTGCTCCCCAGATGTCTTTGTGGGTCTCTCAAAAGAACAAAATAAAGTGTCGCCTTTTGTTGGATAGAGTGTTTTGACTTTTGAAATTAGGAGGTAGATCCAAGGAATCTCGATAGCACTGCTCTGCTAGCACCTTTTATTCATTTTCAGCTGCAGTAGTTTAGCCAGAGTGATGCTTATGGAGTGCCAGGGCTAGGGAGATAGCACCATCTCAAGTACTACAAGGCTGGGGAGACAGCATGATAGTTAGGCAAAAACACTTTCATGCCTGAGGTTATAAGGGCCCAGAGTCAATACCCAGCACTGCCATAAGCCAGAACTGAACAGTGTGCTCTGGTGAAGGAAAGAAGGAAGGAAGGAAGGAAGGAAGGAAGGAAGGAAGGAAGGAAGGAGAAAGAGAAAGAGAAAAAAGGAAAGTTGTGTGTGTTTCTTCTTATGCCTGAGGCTCCAGAGGTCCCAGGTTCAGTCCCCAGCACCACTATGAGCTGAGCAGTGCTCAGGTCAAAAGCAATAAATGAATAAATGAATGAATGAATGTCAGAACCAGAAGGAGCGTCACTGAACAGCTAGTTCAAATTCCCAGTTATACCACTGAGGAAAAAGGAGAAGAGGAAAGAAAGTGCTGGCATTTGTTGGGTGACTGTTCCTGTGACTATGTGGCACGTCATTTCCCTTACTGACTCACACCTGTACCCTAGGTTCACAGCAGAACCTCAAACAGTCCCCAGCAGTTTTGGGGTGGGGGTAGGCAAAGTGTACTGCCATTCTTGAACTACTAGACTGACCTTGCTGTAGGAAGCCTGCCATTAGCAGCCTCTTAAATCATCTCCCAGAGCTCCTAGTTGTTAAGAGACTATCTGGTGAGAGAAACAAGGAGAGGTCTTCATTCTATGTTCATGTCCACAGATGACGGGACTGAGTTTGGTCACACTTATACATGAGCAGATACTTAATGCATGCATATTTGCATATAAATTTGATTGGATGTGATTTATTAGAGAGAACCAGAGCATCAGTCTGGCACATGTGATGCTGGGGATCAAACTCAGGACCACATGCTTGAAAGTCCAACACTCTATCCACTTTGCCACCTTCTGGGCCACTGCATATTCCATTTAAGAGGGAACTAAGGGAGAAAGATGGCCATATGGAGGCCCTATCTGCAGTCTCTTGCACCTACCAGCTGGGCTTCTACTAGGAAGAATTTTCTTACTTCCTCTCACAGCCGTTGAGGAAGAGAGACAGGAAGTTAAGGTCTCCTGGCACCAGGACCCTCAGTCTTAGCTGAATTCACTAGGCACGATGCCCTTTTGGACAAAGCCGTCTGCTGCCATTGCTATCTACCCAAGGCCTGTTCCACCCTCTTCTTCTTCCAGCATCTCGGTCTTGGATTACCCAGGCTGCACCATCCAGGATCTGCCGGAGCTCACTGCAGAAAGTTTGGTGAGAACTGGGAGGCTTGTACCCTGTGGCATCCTCTGCTGGCAGAAACTGGCTTTTGCTGTACCTGCTTCTCTCCTACCCCACCCGGCCCTGGGCTGGGGGTCTCAGCTCAATTAGGCAGGCTGGCAGGTGCGGGGGTCAGCCAGGATGTGAGAACTACTGATGGAGCTGAGGATTTGGGAGAACAGAGCAGAGCTGAGCTGAGCATTTTGCAGAGATGAGGCTGAGGTCACTGGAAACCACCGAGGGGTAGGGACTCAGGAAGCTAATAGGAGTGAAATCAAGTGTGAACATCTGTGCCGGCCAACCAGGGAATCTCTCTGGCTGAGCCCAAACAATTACCTTGCTTCTTTCTGCTTCTTTGTGCTGTACTACAGACTGTTCATTCACTATCATGCTGGAAACTTCAGGAATGTGTGTTTTCAGACACAGCTCACTTAGATCTCTTGGAGGCAAAAAGCAGCCTAGCCACAGGATAGCCAGAAAATTCCTTATCCAGGACACATGTTAGAGGCAAATCAATAATGTCCTTTAGAGCCATTCTTAACTCCATGGCATCAACCACTCAGTAGACTAGTAAAGATCAAATAGCTTGTGTGTGTGTGTGTGTGTGTGTGTATGAATGAAAGAGAGAGAGAGAGGGAGGTCATCACCAGTCTTCACCACTCCAGTATGATTTTCTCAAAGAGAGAGACAAAGCACAGAGTGCTGGGTCACATCGCAGGGTAGAGAGAAGAGACCAGGAATTTGTGGCTGTTTGGGAATGCAAATCTTTATTCACGAGGACACCCCAGAGTTGGGTGAGAGCACAGCGGTTCAGGCCACGTGAAGTTAGCAAAATGGCTGCCTCCCGCTATGCCCAATAGCCCCTCTCCAGGTCTGGTTGCAGAAGAGAGAAGAGCAAAGAGAGCAAAAGCAGAAATACAAGTGGCTTTTATAGGAGAATTCCGGAAGTGGCAAGTCTGGACGGGATTGGCTAGGAAAGGGGGTCAAGAGAGGCAAAGGGCATGTTGGGAAGGTGGAAGCGTCCTTAGCAGCTGTTGCTATGGTTTTAACTGAATTAGCAATACCCTGAGGAGATAATGTGGTGGTTATCTGTAAATAATGCTTGCGAGGAAATATGGTGGTTTGTGGGCCCTGCCAATGTTCAACAACATCTGCACAATTCCCCAACAACAGAGAGTAAAAGAGACCACAGCACTGATGCTTCCTCCAGTGTGGTGGCTGCTGGGCTTGCACCTGGATCATGCTCATGGCAAAGCAGTGCACTCCCACATGACCTATTTCACTGGCCCCTCCCTCACTGTGTACTGCTGCTGCTCCTTACATAGTTACTTATACCTCAGGCCAGGGCCAGAGAGAGCTCACCACAAAGTGTGTGCTGTGCCAAGCACACGGCCCAGGTTTGAGCCGTGGGAGGTGTTATATGACACCAGGGGAAGCTCTGATCTGTTCTCTCTCTCTGTCTCTCTCAAAATTATGTTTTATTTCAATGAGAGAAAGACACAGAAAGACCAGAGTACCATTCAGCTCTTGTTTATGGCAGTATAAGGGATTGAACCTGAGACCTCAGAACTTCAGGCATGAAAGTCTTTTAATGGTGTCTACCATTATGCTGTCTCCCCAGCCCTTCTCTCTATCGCTATTTGAATGAAAAAGCAACCTGGGAGTGGTGAAATGGCTTAGCACAAGGCCCTGGGTCCGCACACATACACAAAGATATACCTCAGTTCCTAACTGCACCCTCTGGCATTTAAATTATTTTTCTGTTAGAGACAAAGATAGCTGACCATTTAGGGTGCCTGCCTTGCCTCATGTGACCATCATGTTGGCCCCCATGGCACTTGGGGAAGCTCTATTGCTTTGGTCATATTCTCTATCTGAATGAGCAAGTCAGTTTCAAAGTGGTGAAACCACACATGTTCAAGACCCCAGCTCTACAACAAAAATTTAAATAACTGCCCAAAGCTTGGAGCGGAAGAGTAGCAGAACCGGGGTCAAGCTCTGCATCAGTTCCATTCAGAGTCGGAATGAGGAACACATTTTCTCACGGAAATGCAGTGCACGGCCTTAAAAAGGCGTAAAGGCAGCTCCTGGGGCCAGAGTTATTCCTTAAAACTACATGTTCTCTCTTCTAGCTCCTGTATGTGGGGGCTATATTTTTCCTGCTTCTTCCAGCGGGCCTTTCTAAAATTACTGAAATACATGCTTTGGAGAAGACTTCATTGTTTTGCAGGAATGGGTAAAATGCATGCCCAGGCTTCCTCTTCATGTCTGTGAAGTAACAGCGGCACCTGGTGGCTGCATTTGGTAACCACAGCTAACAAGTTCACCCCTTATAATTCCTCTGAGTAATGCTTTGTTTATTCAAACAAGTGGCTTCTGTACTTAGAAAATGTTTACATGAATAGGATTGATCTCTTTTTCAGGTCCAACACATTAGTTATTTTTAATATATTTATTTATTGTGTATAGAGACAGAGAGAAACTGAGAGGGAAAGGGGAGATAGGGAGGTAGAGAGAGAGTGACATCTACAGCTGTTTCACCACTCGTGACCCTTCCCCCTGCAGGCAGAGACCAGGGACTTGAACCAGGGTCCTTGAGCCCTGTAATGTGTGTGTTCAACCAGGTGTGCTACCACCTGGCTCCCAGTATTAGTTTTAAACATAAAAAATTTCCTAGGCATTTAAGTGCATGGGATTTTCCTTAAATACTGTAAGTTTTTTTTTCTTTCTGATTATAAAATTGCTACATATTTATTACAGAAAAGTTAAATACAGAAAAATACATGGAAGAACAATTTGAAACTATAACTATACTGCCTACATATAACCGCTCTTAATATTTTGCTGTAACTATCATGTCTGTATCTGTTCATTCATAAATATATACACATGCATATTACTTAGGAAAAGCAGGACTTTGGGATAGGAGTGCACAGTGGTTCTGCAAAAGACTTTTATGTTGGGAGTCAGGCGGTAGTGCAGTGGGTTAAGTGCACGTTACACAAAGCACAAAAACCGGTTAGGATCACAGTTCAAGCCCCAAGCTCTCCCACCTGTAGGGGAGTCCCTTCACTGGCAGTGAAGCAGGTCTGTAGGTGTCTCTCTGGTGTCTCTCTGTCTCTCTTCCTCTCTATCTCCCCCTTCTCTCTCAATTTCTCTCTGTCTCTATCCAATAACAAATAATTTTTTTAAAAAAGACTTTTATGCTTAAAGTATAGTAGGTTCCAGGTTCAGTCCCAGACTACCATAAGCCAGAGCTGAGCAGTGCTCTGGAAAAGGAAGGAAGGGAGGAAGGGAGGAAGGGAGGAAGGAAGGAAAGGCCAGGTAGGGCCAGGTGATGGAGCACCTGGGCGAATACACATGTTACAGGGCTCTGGGTCCTGGGTTCAAGCCCCCAGCCCCCACATGTAAAGGAGAAGCTGTTGCAGGTGATGAAGTAGTGCCTCAGGTGTCTCTGTTTCTCCTTATCTCCCCTTTCCCTCTCAGTTTATCACTATCATATAAATAAATAAACATAAATAGAATTTTTTTTTTAAAAAAAAAGGGAAGACATGGGTTTTTGTAAGTTTCAAGTTGTAGTAAAATTTAAATGGTAACCTGGAAAGATAGCATTAATGGTTATGCAAAAAGACTCATGCCTGAGGCACCAAGTATCTCAGTTCAATCCCCAGCACCACTGTAAGCCTGGGATGAGCAGTGCTCTGGCAAAAACTACAAAGAAAATAAAATTTAATATTGTGGTCCAGGAGGTGGCGCAGTGGATAAAGCATCAGACTCTCAAGCATGAGGTCCTGACTTCAATCGCCAGCAGCACATGTACCAGGGTGATGATTGATTCTTTCTCTCTCCTCCTATGCTTCTCATTAATAAATAAATAAAATATTAAAAAAAGAAAATTGTAATGTCTAAAATGAGATTTTAAAAAAGACATTCTTGAGAGAGAGAGAGAGAGAGAGAGTGTGTGTGTGTGTGTGTGTAGCCAGGGCCTCACATGTGATTTCACTGCTCTGGCCTACGTTTTCATTGAGATAGAGACACAGCAAGAGATAGAGAGACTCCACAGCACTGAAACTTTCTTCATTTCCATAGTATCACTTATATGGTGCTGAGATTCCAACGTGGGTCATAAGCCCTGGCAATAATGGCACCCTACCCAGTGAGCTGTCTCCAGCCCAGGAATATAATTCTTAATAGCTACCCATAATATGGAAGGAACTTCTGGAGGCGGAGCTATGGAACAGCAGCAGCGGCTGTGTTTCTCTCCTCTCCTGGGTCAACTAGGAGTACCAGAGGAGACCACCTGGGACCACAACAAGACAGGACTAGAACAACTTCAGGAACCCACCAAATCACCGGTAAGTGCAAACACATGTGGCTTGTGGACAGAGAGGAGCCTAGGGAGAGATTAAGTGGCTGGTAACAGACTGGCAGTTTACCAGTTGAGACATCACCTCCAGTCTGTTTCACCAACAATAAGACAGCTGAAGGGAGGAGAGGACTACCCTAAGACTCAACAAATGCAACTGTGAGTCTCCACTGCTACTGCCTTCAGAATCTGGAGCAGCAGAGGGGAGGCCCTGTGCTGACACCAGGGGACAGAGAACTAACCAGGAAACTCAGAAGATCTATAGCTTGGTGGCCTAGCTGTAGGGCTGTGAGAGTCTCTTTGCATAACCACTGGATTATCTCTGCCCTACCCTGCTTTATCTCTTGGTCAGGAGTCTACTTATAGTTTAAAAGCCCTCAGGCTCCCATAGCATACAGGGAAGAAAAAGAACAAAAGAGGATTTTAAACCACTGAGCTCCAACTCAGGGATTAAAATAATATTGAAACAACTGTCAATTTCCACAACTGTGAACTCTTTAATTACCTTGCTTGGACACATGTCAATCCAGGCAAGAGTGATCAGTAATTTGAAAAGTACAGAGAGAGGAACCTCATAACATACTATATAAAATGGTTAAACCAACAAGAAGAAATATTGGAGAAATGAACCAAGACAAGAGTCCAGCTAAAAGCCCCCCAAAGGTTGAACCACAAAATAATGAGGTCAACATCCAAACACTATTTAAGGAAATAATCACAGGAGTGAGTAAAAGTTTGAAAGAATTGTCATCAGAAATACAGAAACAATGAATGAACCCTGGAAGAAAACACTAATTATCTCAAGGTTATTAGAGAGCTGAAAGCTGAAATAGCTGAGCTAAGAACACAACTAGCTGAACAAGCTAAAACAGTATCAGAACAATGCAACAAAATAGATGAACTCCAAAAAACAGTAGAGGGGAGAGAGAATACAATCAATAAGGGTGAAGACAGAATTAGCAAGATCGAGGATGAGTTAGAGACAACTAAAAAAGAGATCTCCAAAAGAAATTAAGAGATACTGAAAACAACAACAGAGACCTATGGGATGACTTCAAAAGAAATAATATATGCATTATTGGCTTACCAGAGGAAGAAAGAGAGGGAGGTGAAGAAAGCATTCTTCAGGACATAATAACTGAAAACTTCTCTAGTTG
Organism: Erinaceus europaeus; assembly: GCF_950295315.1. Lineage (NCBI taxonomy): Eukaryota > Metazoa > Chordata > Mammalia > Eulipotyphla > Erinaceidae > Erinaceus > Erinaceus europaeus. The sequence continues at coordinate 100,225,938 of NC_080169.1, forward strand.
AGATAGTATCAAAGACATAAAAGTTGCTCAGAGGGTCCCAAACAGAATTCACCCAGACTTGAAGATACCAAGACACATCATATTTAAAATGGAAAGGAATAAGGATAAAGAAAGGATCCTGAAGGCTGCAAGAGAAAAACAAAGGGTCACCTACAGAGGAAAACCCATAACGTTAGCAGCAAACTTCTCCACACAAACACTGAAGACCAGAAAAGAATGGCAAGATATCTATTGAGTGCTCAATGAGAAAGGATTTCAACCAAGACTACTGTATCCTGCTAGACTGTCATTCACACTAGATGGAGGCATAAAAGCATTCTTAGACAAGCAACAGTTGAAAGAATCAATTATCACCAAGCCTGCCCTGAAAAAGGCTCTGAAAGGTCTCCTATAAATAGTCAGACCACCATAAATAGGCCATCTATCAGAACACTCTAAAAAGCTACAAGAATGGTGTTAAAATATCTTCAATCTTTAATATCAATAAATGTCAATGGCCTCAATTCACGTATTAAAAGGCACAGAATAGGAAGATGGATCAGAAAACACAACCCAACAATATGCTGTCTACAGGAAACCCACCTAACTCAATAAGACAAACACAGACCCAAAGTGAGAGGATGGAAAACTATTATACAAGCCAATGGCCCACAAAAAAGGGTAGGAACAGCTATTCTCATATCTGACACCATAGACTTTAAAATAAATGAAATTTTAAAAGATAGGGATGGACACTACTTAATGCTCAGAGGATCAGTCAATCAAGAGGACTTAACAATTATTAACATCTATGCACCCAATGAGAAGCCATCTAAATACATCAAACATCTACTAAAAGAGCTACAGCAATATATTAACAGCAACACACTCATAGTAGAGGACTTCAACACCCCACTCTCTCAACTTCACAGTTCATCCAGGCAGAAAATAAATAAAGATATGAGGGAGCTAAATGAGGAGATACATAAACTAGAACTATTGGACATTTTCAGAGTCATTCACCCCAAGAAACTGGAATACACATTTTACTCAAGTCTACATGGGTCATTCTCAAGGATAGACCATATGTTAGGCCACAAAGACAGCATCAGCAAATTCAAGAGCATTGAAATTATACCAAGCATCCTCTCAGACCACAGTGGAATTAAACTAACACTTAACAATCAACAAAAGGTTAGTAACAGTCACAAATTGTGGAAGCTCAACAGTACACTACTTAACAACTACTGGGTCAAAGAGGAAATCAAGGAAGAAATCAAAATGTTTCAAGACTTTAATGAAAATGAAGACACAAGCTATCAAAATATTTGGGACACAGCTAAGGCAGTACTGACAGGGAAGTTCATAGCTATACAAGCATACATTAGGAAACAAGAAAAAGCGCAAAATAAACAGCCTGATTGCACATCTTAAAGACCTAGAAGAAGAAGAACAAAGGAACCCTAAAGCAACCAGAAGGACAGAAATCACCAAAGTTAGAGCAGAAATAAATAACATCGAAAATAAGAAAACCATACAAAAGATCAACGAAAGTAAATGTTGGTTTTTCAAAGGAGTGAACAAAATCGACAAACCTTTAGCCAGACTCACAAAACAAAAGCGAGAAGACCAAAATAAATCAGATCATAAATGAAAGAGGAGATATCACAACAGACACTGCAGAAATTCAGCATATCATGCAAGACTTCTGTGAACAACTATAAGCCACCAAGCTAGAGAACCTGGAAGAAATGGACGATTTCCTGGATACCTACCAACTTCCAAAATTAATTAAAGAGGAAATAGATAACATGAACAGGCCCATCACAGCTAATGAAATTGAAACAGTTATCAAAAACCTTCCTAAAAATAAAAGTCCTGGACCAGATGGTTTTACAAATGAATTCTATAAAACCTTCAAAGAAGAACTACCACCTCTACTTTTAAAAGTCTTCCAGAAGATTCAACACACTGGAATACTCCCTTCCAGCTTTGGTGAAGCCAACATCACTTTGATACCAAAAGTAAACAGGGACACAACCAAAAAAGAAAAAAACTACAGACCAGTATCTCTGATGAACATAGATGCAAAAATATTGAACAAAATCTAGCCAACCGGATACAGCAGTATATTAAAAAGATTGTTCATCATGACCAAGTGGGGTTTATCCCAGGCATGCAAGGTTGGTTTAATATAGGTAAATCAATCAATGTGATCCACCACATCAACAAAAGCAAGACCAAAAACCACATGGTCATATCAATAGATGCAGAGAAACCCTTTGACAAAATACAACATCCCTTTATGGTCAAAACACTACAAAAAAATGGGAATAGATGGAAAATTCCTGAAGATAGTGGAGTCTATATATAGCAAACCTACAGCCAGCATCATACTCGATGGTGAAAAACTGGAAGCATTTCCCCTCAGATCAGGTACTAGACAGGGCTGTCCACTATCACCATTACTATTCAACATAGTGTTGGAAGTTCTTGCCATAGCAATCAGGCAGGAGCAAGGAATTAAAAGGATACAGATAGGAAGAGAAGAAGTCAAACTCTCCCTATTTGCAGATGGCATGACAGTATACATAGAAAAACCTAAGGAATCCAGCAAGAAGCTTTTGGAAATCATCAGGCAATACAGTAAGGTGTCAGGCTACAAAATTAACTTTCAAAAGTCAGTGGCATTCCTCTATGCAAACACTAAGTTGGAAGAAGTTGAAATCCAGAAATCAATTCCTTTTACTATAGCAACAAAAACAATAAAATATCTAGGAGTAAATCTAACCAGGGAAGTGAAAGACTTGTATACTGAAAATTATGAGTCACTACTCAAAGAAATTGAAAAAGACACAAAGAAGTGGAAAGATATTCCATGTTCATGGGTTGGAAGAATTAACATCATCAAAATGAATATTCTACCCAGAGCCATCTACAAATTTAATGCTATCCCCATCAAGATCCCAAGCACAGTTTTTAGAAGAATAGAACAAATGCTACAAATGTTTATCTGGAACCAGAAAAGACCTAGAATTGCCAAAACAATCCTGAGAAAAAAGAACAGAACCGGAGGCATCACACTCCCAGATCTCAAATTGTATTATAGGGCTATTGTCATCAAAACTGCTTGGTACTGGAACATGAATAGACACACTGACCAGTGGAATAGAATTGAGAGCCCAGAAGTATGCCCCCACACCTATGGACATCTAATCTTTGACAAAGGGGCCCAGACTATTACATGGGGAAAGCAGAGTCTCTTCAAAAAATGGTGTTGCAAACAATGGCTTGAAACATGCAGAAGAATGAAACTGAACCACTGTATTTCACCAAATAAAAAAGTAAATTCCAAGTGGATCAAGGACTTGGATGTTAGACCACAAACTATCAGATACTTAGAGGAAAATATTGGCAGAACTCTTTTCCGCATAAATTTTAAAGACATTTTCAATGAAACGAATCCAATTACAAAGAAGACTAAGGCAAGTATAAACCTTTGGGACTACATCAAATTAAAAAGCTTCTTCACAGCAAAAGAAACCACTACCCAAACCAAGAGACCCCTCACAGAATGGGAGAAGATCTTTACATGCCATACATCAGACAAGAGTTTACTAACCAACATATATAAAGAGCTTGCCAAACTCAACAAGACAACAAATAACCCCATCCAAAAATGGGGTGAGGACATGGACAGAATATTCACCACAGAAGAGATCCAAACGGCAGAGAAACACATGAAAAAATGCCCCAAGTCTTTGTCAGATAAATGAAATAAAGACAGCAATGAGATACCACTTCACTCCTGTGAGAATGTCATACATCAGAAAAGGTAACAGCAGCAAATGCTGGAGAGGGTGTGGGGTCAAAGGAACCCTCCTGCACTGCTGGTGGGAATGTCAATTGGTCCAACCTCTGTGGAGAACAGTCTGGAGATCTCTCAGAAGACTAGAAATGGACCTACCCTGTGAGCCTGCAATTCCTCTCCTGGGGATATATCCTAAGAAACCCAACACACCCATCCAAAAAGATTTGTGTATACGTTTGTTCTTAGCAGCACAATTTGTAATAGCCAAAACCTGGAAGCAACCCAGGTGTCCAACAACAGATGAATGGCTGAGCAAGTTGTGGTATATATACACAATGGAATACTACTCAGCTGTAAAAAAAACAGTGACTTCACCATTTTCAGCCGATCTTGGATGGACCCTGAAAAATTCATGTTAAGTGAAATAAGTCAGAAACAGAAGGATGAATATGGGATGATCTCACTCCCAGGCAGAAGTTGAAAAACAAGATCAGAACAGAAAACACAATTAGAACCTGAAATGGAATTGGCATATTGCACCAAAGTAAAGACTCTGGGGTGGGTGGGGGGAGAATACAGGTCTGATAAGGATGACAGAGGACCTAGTGGGGGTGGTATTGTTATATGGAAAACTGGGAAATGTTATGCATGTACAAACTATTGTATTTACTGTTGAATGTAAAACATTAATTCCCCAATAAAGAAATTTAAAAAGTACCTACCCATAATGTTTTGTACTTAATTTTTAAGTGAACCTTTTTTATTTTATGCATTTTAAAAAATTTCTTCATTGGGGGATTAATGGTTTATAATCAACAGTAAAATACGATAGTTTGTATATGCATAACATTTTCTCATAACAATATAACGCCCACTAGGTCCTCTGCCATCATGTTCCAGGACCAGAACCCATCCCCCACATACACCCCAGAGTCTTTTACTTTGGTGCCAATTATGCATTTCTTTTAATGAAATATATAGATAGGTAGATAGAAAGATTGACCGACCATCTATCCAGAGCACTGGGGATTGAACCTGGGACCTCAGAGCCTCAGGCATGAAAGTCTTTTACAGACTCATTATGCTGTCTCTCCGGCCCCTAATGTGACTCTTCTACTACTGCTGCCTGTCTCTTTTCATTTTCTCTGTGTAACTCCAAAGCATGTCCCTTGGACATGATCCTTTGCCCTCCTCTCTGCTTATTTCTCTTCACTGCCTAGAAGTGAGACTGTTGGACTGACGTAGTACTGATTCATCCAGTACCAGGCTTTTTATGTGTTTTGTTTGTTTGTTTGTTTTGTTTTGTCTGAACGGAATTCAACTTCATTTGGAACTCTAACTACACATGTAGTGTACATGATATTTTAGAAGAAGAAAAAGCAAAATTAACGGCACATTGATTTATTTTAGTATTTATTTATTCCGTTTTGTTGCCCTTGTTGTTTTATTGTTGTAGTTGTTATTGTTGTTGTTCTTGATGTCGTTGTTGTTGGATAGGACAGAAGAGAAATGGAGAGAGGAGGGGAAGAGAGGGGGAGAGAAAGATAGACACCTGCAGACCTGCCTCACTGCCTGTGAGTGACTGCCCTGCAGGTGGGGAGCTGGGGGCTCGAAACGGGATCCTTATGCCGGTCCTTGCGCTTTGTGCCACCTGTGCTTAACCCGCTGCGCTACCGCCTGAATCCCTGCACGTTGATTTATAAATCCTTCATAGTCTATCAATATGCTTAGCTCTAAGTAGGCTTTCCTCATCCGTGGACTGAGCAATTTACCCATCCACCTGCAGTTAGAAGGCTTATGACGTCTGGATTTCCAAATAACCACATTCCTTTCCCCCCTCGAATAACCACACTGAAATCCAACCCACTAATCTAGGAGAAAATGAAAGGGAAATTTCCAGCTGAAAGGGGTGGGTGGGGTGGCGTAGACAGCGTAATGGTTATTCAAGGAGACTCTTATGCCTGAGGCTCTGAAATCCCAAGTAAGCCAGAGCTGATCAGTGATCTGGTAAAAAAAAAAAAAAAAAAAAAGAACAAAAGGAAATGGGGCCAGGAGGTGGCACGCCTGGTTGAGTGCACATGTTAGTATGTGCAAGGACCCAGGTTCAAGCCCCTGGTCCCCACCTGCAGGGGGAAAAGCTTTGTGAGTGGTGAAGCAGTGCTGCAGGTATCACTCTGTCTCTCTCCCTCTCTATTAACCCCTTCCCTCTCGATTCCTGACCGTCTCTATCCAATAATAAATAAATAAATATAATTTAAAAAATTTTAAGAAAAATAAAGTAAATGCATGATCATGTGGAAACCAGGTATGTCCTTTGGTACTAGGGTGCTAGAAAAGACGTAGGTGTGGCCTCAGCAAGGATTACAGAATGCTCAGGGGGGCTGGGCAGTGGCACACCTGGTTGAGTACTCACATCACTGTGCACAAAGACCCAGGTTCAAGCTCTGTTTCCCCATCTTCATGGGGGACTATTCACAAGCTAGTAAAGCAGGTCCGCAGGTGTCTCTTCCTCTTTCCCTCTCTCTCTTCCTCTCCCCTCTTAATTCTCTTTTATCTATTTACTATCTTTGTTTATTGGAGAGAAACAGCCAGAAATCAAGTGGGAGATAGAGGAGAAAGAGAGAGACCTGCAGCCCTGCTTCACCACTGGCAAAGCTTAACCCCTGCAGGTGGGGACTGGGGGCTCAAACCTGGGTCCTTGCACATTGTAACATGTGCGTTCAACCATATGTGCCACCATCCGGCGCCTAATTCTCTGTCCTGTCAAATAAAATAGACAGAGAAAAAAATAATGGAAAAAAAATGGCCCCCAGACTCTGGCACTGAGCCCCAGCAATAACCCTGGTGGAAAGAAAGGGGGCGGGGAAGAATGCTCAAGCTGGAAAAGATTAAAAGTTAAAAAAAAAAAATTTTAAATAACCTAGTTCAGCCTCTCAGAGGAAACAGGAAATGATTTCCCTGTCCAAAGCCCTAATCCATATGTCTGCAAGGTCATGTGTCCCTCCTCATACTATTCTTTGAGGTGCCAGGAATTCAGACCTTTTACACTCCTCCCATAATAGAAAGCAGGATAAAGGAAGCTCACCGTGGAAAAACACTCACAGACCCCATATGTTTTGTGTTTCCCCTGCTTCTTTAAAAAATAAATAAATAAGCATTTAAGTTCTCTTAACCATATACAGCAGAGTGTCAATAGAGGCGGCTCTGTTTGGGGCAAGCCAGACGAGCTGGTGCACTGGAGTGGAAACTCTACCTCCTGTGGAAGTTTCCCTGAGGAGCAAACAGATGGTTCTCCTGAAACTCATTCTAAGTACGATATTCAACAATAACTCCAGAAGGAATAGTATTTCTAAAACCAAAACAAAATGGTTTCTTGAAAGTTCTGCCCTTCACCCTCTGGTTAATTTCTGAGAACACTCTTAAATACCTTGGATTCCTGTTCTATATTTCACGTATGCCTGTCTTACTTGCTTTAGATTAAGGGGGGGGGGCAGCATTTTAGTCCCCAGACAGAATCCCACTTCTCCGTGTTTCCTATTCCCACATCCTCCTGTCACTTTGGAGAAGCAGGTCTTTCTAAGATGTTAGGCTGCTGTGGGTGCCCAGTGATTTACACAGAGCTTTGGATACCACTGTCTAATCTTTTTCAGGCCTCCCCCCACACCCAGGACTCTTTATTTCTGTCCCTGAGAAAGGGTTCCCCGAATGGAGACCTGTTTCTAATCGGACAGCCATCTGTTATCTCTGGTGGGTACCCAGGAGGTATCAAGAAACATCCCAGGAGAACACCTGGTTTGGATTAGCCATCTGCCAGTTTCTCTTCCAAGCTGGAGAATTAAGCAATTTACTGCAATATGGTTTGAGATGGAAGAGTAGGGGTTAACTTAAAAACATGTAATGAGTATTAGATCCACCCAATATAGTTTTAACTCTTCCAGAGAAACGTCTAGGTCTAGCCGTTACAAACATAGTTTACAGACGTGCAAAAATAAATAAAGACTGTAAGGATGGCATTCAGCATTCAGTGATTAATCTAATTAGTAGTCACTCTCAGTACAGAGCTTCTAGAATCAGCAGTTGAGTGTTTTCAGATAAAGGATGTCCTTTGCCGGGCCAGGTGGTGGCACACCTGGTTGCACACACATTACAATGTACAAGGATCTGGATTCGAGCCCCCAGTCCCCACCTACAGAGGTGAAAGCTTCACAAGTGGTGAAGCAGAGATGCAGGTGTCTCTCTCTCTCTGTCTCCCTCTCTATCTCCCCCTATACTGACTATCTCTAGCCAATAAATAAAGATAATAATTTTGTTTAAAGGCCTGTGCTTCAGGGTGGGAGGGAGAGTGGGAGTTAGCATTTCATCTTAAAGCCCCCCCCAACCCCCACCCCCGCCAAGCTGACTTCGGTGACTTCCAGGCTTCTGTGGGACAGAGGTAACCAGGGAGTGTGACTTGTTATAGGAAGCTGGGGACAACAACCAGTTCTGCTGGAGGAACCTCTTTTCCTGCATCAACCTTCTGAGGCTGCTCAATAAGCTGACCAAATGGAAGCATTCCAGAACCATGGTAAGCGGGGCTTCAGATCATGGAGTGTCGGTCACTTGTGTCTGTGGCCTCCTTGCTTTACTTTGCTTTGCTTTCTTGTTTTGATTTCTTTTTATCCTAACCCTGACCCTGACCCTGACCCTAACCTTTGCTTTGCTTTCTTACCAAAAGCTGCACCTAGTCTCGATGAGTTGATTGTTCACCAAGCCATTCATTGCTTTTAATATATTTTTAAAGCATTTATTTTAGATAGAGACAGAGGGAGATTGAAGAGGAAAGGAAAAGATAGGGAGAAAGAGATATCTTCACTGTCCATGAAGCTTTTGCCCTGCAGATGGGGACTGGGGCTTGAACCCAGGTCCTTGCATACTCTAATGAGTGCACTCAGCCAGGTGTGTCACCACCTGAGCCCAATGCCATTTCTTTTCAAGGTGACAGGTATGGCCTCTCTCCAGAAGCTCTGGGAGGGAAGTTAGCATTGCTATTTGGATTACAATCCAGTTCCATTGCTTACAGTCCAGCTGCATCTCAAACACTGCCAATCTAAGGTTATTCTTAAATTGCAACTCTGTAATCATGAAAGATTAGGGACAACCTAGTACTCATGACCACAGGAACAGTTAGTTAAATTACTTATAGTTATTATTAGAATGTTATTACTGTTTGGCATGGGTAAGATAGCATAGCATCATGGTTATACAAAAAGACTCTCGTACCTGAGGCCTCAAGTTCAGTTCCCCACACCACCATAAGCCAGCGTTGAGCAGTGCTCTGGTGAAAGAAAAAAAGACAAAAGGGGGGGGGGAAAGAAAAGAAGAAGAGGGGTGGAGGGTAGACAGCATAATGGTTATGCAAACAGACTCTCATGCCTGAGGCTTTTAAGTCCCAGGTTCAAACCCCCCCACCACCATAAGTCAGAGCTAAACAGTGCTCTGGTAGAAATAAATAAATAAATAAATAAATAAATAAAAAGAAAAGAAGAGAAAAGTACTGAGGCGGGGAGAGTGAGACCAAACCACTGTAACTGAAAAGACCATGTAAATAGACCACACTGTCAAGCAATGTAACAGAAGCAGAACTAGATCCCAGAAGCAGAACTAGAAGCATACCAACATACTGCTATGAAATCATTTTCAAGATGTACTGTTAAAACTAAAAAGCAGGAGGACCTAGTTGAATTATGTGGAAAACTGATAAATGTTATGCATGTACTAACGATTGTACTTTACTGTCAAATGTAAACCATTACTCCCCCAATAAAGAAATATAAAAAAAAATTAAAAAGCAGAGTAAGAGGCAATATGGCAGGACATAATTCTGTCAAAAAGCAGAAGTGATCAGGTTCAAGCCCCTACTCCCCACCTGCAGGAGGCATGCTCATCGGTGGTCCTACACACCCTAAGTAAAACCTGGACCCCAGAGCCTGGAAAATTCCCTGGTTGGGGGACAGGGGGTTGCAAGACCAGGTTGAGCTACCACCCCCTGTGGACCCTAACTTGCCCTCACCTCCTCCTCTCTGACCGTGGGCAGATGCTGGTGGTGTTCAAGTCCGCCCCCATCCTGAAGCGGGCCCTCAAGGTCAAGCAGGCCATGCTACAGCTCTACATCCTGAAGCTGCTGAAGATCCAGACCAAGTACCTGGGGCGCCAGTGGAGGAAGAGCAACATGAAGACCATGTCGGCCATTTACCAGAAAGTGCGCCACCGCATGAACGACGACTGGGCCTATGGGAATGGTGAGTGTTGGGGGGTGGGGACTGAACTTCCGGAGTCAGTCCGGAAGTTTGCAACATAATTAGAAGTCTCTCCTTTTGGGCCTGAACGGCTATGTGTTGGATATTTTGCAGAAGATGTGAGATTATAGGTCAGCTGCCAATTCTACACACTGCACTGTGTGAACAGTGAAATCCATTTTACAAAACAAGCAAATGGAGAAATAACTATCCCCTTTTGAAAACATTCCTTTCAAGAACAGGTTTCCCCAAGAGAGATTTTTTTTTTTTTAAATTAAAATCACACTTTGTTATCACAAAGCAGTTAGAAAATCCAAATGGGCAAACGTTTTACTACATTACCATATTTATGCCGTATCTGCACCACTCAAAGATGACTACTTTTATTTTCAACTTACTGAGCACAGAGAGGAATCGAGGAGAGGGGAAGGTGAGGAAAAAGAAGGAGTCAGGTGGTAGCACACCGGGTTAAGTACACATAGTACAAAGCACAACAGCCTGCTCCCAGCTCCCCACCTGCAGGGGAGTCCCTTCACAAGCGGTGAAGCAGGTCTGCTGGTGTCTATCTCCTCTCCCCTCTCTATCTTCCCTTCCCCTCTCAATTTCTCTCTGTCCTATCCAATAAAATGGAAAACGTGACCACCAGGAGCAGTGGAATCATAGTGCTCGCACCTAGCCCCGGCAATAACCCTGGAGGCAAAAAAAATAATAAAATAAAATGAGAGGGAAAGAGAGAGAGATCTGCAGTGCTGCTTCACTGCTTTGTGAAGTTTCCCCCATGCAGGTGGGGACCAGGGGCTTGAACCTGGGTCTTTGTGCATGGTAACATGTCTGCTTTACAGGGTGTACCACCCAAGATGACTACTATGAACATCTTAGTGTGTGTGTGTGTGTGTGTGTGTGTGTGTGTATGTCCACGCACACATATTTACAACTGAGAAACCAGTACTGCTGTATTTATGCTGTCCTTGCTGTCTTCTTCTTTCTTATTTTTGTGTGGTGCCAAGGGTTGAACCCACGGCTTCACACGTGCAAGGCACATGCTCCATCACTGAGTCAGCTCCTCAGCACTTTTTTCAGATCTTTTTCTCTACACACACACATATTTTTAAATGATATCTTTGAACTGTATTTACTCTATCTGATAGAACAGAGAGAAACTGAGAAAGAGGAGAGAGAGAGAGAGAGATCTACAGCACTGCTTCACCACTCGTGAAGCTTTCCTCCTGCAGGTGGGGACCGCTGGGGGCTTGAACCTGGGTCCTTGTGCATGGTAATGCATACACTTACCCAGGTGTGCCACCACCTGGCCGCCACATATATACATATTATTAAAATGGAAGCAGATTCTACACTCCTTTGCAATACTCTTTTCAGTGAACACTCTCTCTGCCTTTCCATGGCTGCATTTTGTCATTTTTCTAATAATCACATTCCTATTCAGAATCCCCCCCCACACACACACACACCCGCAGTTGCCCCCAAATGTTTCCTGAAGCCATTTATCCCAAGTCATAATCCAGCTGTGGACCAGAAATTGTGTCTGGTTGTCAGAGTCTTTTACTCTTTTTTTTTTTTTTAATTTATTTATTTATTGAAGAAGCACTTGTGTTGCTGGGGACTGAACTCAGGACCTCATGCTTGAAAGTCCAACACTTTATCCACTGCGCCACCTCCCAGACGTCTTTTACTCTTTGTGGTTATTGTTCAGTGTTTTTGTTTATTGATTCATATGACAGCAAGACCCAGGCACTCTTCTGCTGCTTAGGATGCGTTAGTGTTTATGTGACTCGAGAGTCAAAACCAGGACCCCACACACACTACAAGCTTCCTCTCAGGCCCCTTATGTTCACTCTGGCTCTAGTATCATCTTTTCTTGTCCTTTTTCTCCTGGTAATACCAACTCATGAAGGAACTGGGTGTGTAGAATAGCCACCTTCTAGATGCATCTGCCTGGCCCTTTGTGGAGTGATTTACTTAATTTTTCTGTGGTATTTAATTGTTTGTGGGTTTTTTGTTCTCTCTCTCTCTCTCTCTCTCTCTCTCATAGGAAAAGTTGTTTAAATTAGAAATGGGGCCTGCTAGGTGGATCAGCAGAAGCGTGTCTGCTTTGTGTGGTGAGTTCCTGGGTTCCATCCATGGCCCCCATATGAGAGCAACAAAGAGAATCGGTAGAGCTCCATGAGTGGTGGGGTAGTGCTTTGTTTATTCTCTCTCTCTCATGGGAAAAAAAATTTTTTTTAAATATAAAATTGCACCAGGCAGATAGTTCATCAATAGAGCACATGCTTGAGACCCTGAGCTCCTTGTCTGGCACCACATGGAAAAATAAAATAAAGATGGCAAAATAGCTCATGTGGATAGTGCACTGCTTTGCATGCACAGCAGCCCGGGTTCGAGCCCAGCACCCACTGCATTGAAAGAAGCTTTGATGCTGTGGTCTCTCTCTCTCTCTCTCACTCTTAAAAGAAGGGAGTGGGGGGAGTCGGGCGGTGGCGCAGTGGGTTAAACACACATGGCACAAAGCGCAGGGACCGGCGTAAGGATCCCGGTTCAAGCCCCCGGTTCCCCACCTGCAGGGGAGTCGCTTCACAAGCGGTGAAGCAGGTCTGCAGGTGTCTGTCTTTCTCTCCCCCTCTCTGTCTTCCCCTCCTCTCTCCATTTCTCTCTGTCCTATCCAACAATGACATCAATAGCAACAACAATGATAACTACAATAATAAAACAACAAGGGAAACAAAAGGGAATAAATAAAAAGAAGAAGAAGAAGGGAGTGGGGAGCAGAGGGAAATAAGAAAAGAAAAAGAAACCTTTTGATCTGTAGTACATTCCAAATAACAGTGGGACCTACAGATTGCCTCCTATCAGACTAAAGACCTGGCTGACCTCCCACAGCTTATACGAAGGCTGGCCAGCGTCTGGAAGAACTGGTACTGGAGAACTTTCCCACTGTACTCACCTGTGCCGTGGCGGGTCTTGGCTGTAACCTGCACAGTTGCAGTGAGAGTCGGTTGAAGTGGCTCATCTTTCCTAGAATATTCTTCGCTGTTTACAGTTCAGAGGGCAGAGAACAAAACATGACAATGTTTATCATGCAGATAGCTCAGATGTCCTGCTGCCCCCAGGAGCCCAGATGGAGTCTAGAACCTAAGAATCTGGGGGAGCAGCAAAATATAGCCCCCTTGGATATGGTGCTGCTTTGCCATGTGCACAGCCTAGGTTCAAGCCCAGCCCCCACTGCACTGAAGGAAGTTTCGGCGCTGTGGTCTCTTTTGTTCTCTCTTTTTCTGTTGCTCTGTCTCTCTCTAAAATGATGATGATGGTGATGACGACCTGGGAAATAGGTATCTCTTGCCCTGAAATTTTACCATAAGCAGAAACAAAGCAGATGCTCTCTTTTCTCTTGTTCCTTCCAGAGCAGCCTTCAGCCATAATCAGACACCGACTAGGAAATTAGCCATGACCTGGTGGAGGCCCCGGGCATCAGAAATGGCTTCAGTCAGTAGTTCAGACCAAAGAGCCAGTGCTCTCTCTACCAGTTGAGCTACATCCCAGCCACAGTTGGTTCATTCTGATTCTCCTGCTTGCCTCTTCCCCTGCCTTGAGAGCCAGGACAGGGCGTTCAGATGGGGACCTCGCTTTCCCTGGGGCAGGCTCAGTAAACTGACCTATTTTGCATTTTTCTCCTTTCATTCTTTTTTATTGCCACCAGGGTTATTGCTGGAGCTCGGTGCCTACACAAGTCCACCATCCCTAGAAGCCTTTCCTTCCTTCACTCCTTCGCTCTGTCCTGTCTTCCTTCCTTCCTTCCTTCCTTCCTTCCTTCCTTCCTTCCTTCCTTCCTTCCTTTCTGTCTGTCATAGGACAGAGAGAACTTGAGAGCAGAGGGGGAGACAGAGAGGGAAAGATACACCTGCAGTAAGTACTTGCTTCCCCCTGCAGGTGAGGAGTGGGAGTTCAAATCTAGGTCCTTGCACACGGTAGCATTTGCACTCTGCCAAGTGCACTACTGCACGGCCCCCTGAGTTGCACTTTTAGAAATACAGTACTTGCAGCCCAGTAAGTGGTACCTGGATAAAGTATTGGCTTCTCAAGCATGAGCTCCCCGGTTCGATCCCCTACATCACGTGCTACAGGGATGCTCTGGTTCTCTCTCCATCTGTCTGGGTAATAAGTCATGTTTTAAGGGCTGGGGAGATGGTATAATAATTATGCAAAAAGACGTCCATGCTTGAAGCACCAAAGGTCCCAAGTTCAATCCCCAGCACCACCATAAGCCAAAGTTGAGCATTGCTCTGGTAAATAAATAAAGGGGTTGGGTGGTGGCACACCTGGTTAAGCGCACATGGTATGGTGTGCTAGGACCCAGGTTCAAGCCCCTAGTCCCCACCTGCAGAGGGAAAGCTTCACAAGTGGTGAAGCAGGGCTGCAGGTGTCTCTCTGTCTCTCTCCCTCTCTATCTCCTCATTCCTTTCAATTTCTGGCTGTCTCTATCTAATAAGAATAAAGACGATTTAAAAAAGTTTTCAAAAATAAATGAATAAGAAGGTAAAGGAGATAGCGCAGTGGTTATGCAAACAGAAGACCTCCATTCCTAGAACTCCCTTAAAATGTGTAAGGTGCTTCTGACCTCACTTCCTCTCCCTGCCCTATCTCTGACAAGACCACACTCCTTGGTGAGAGGGGCCAGGATCCTGAACTGTAGACACCTGTCTCCTCCCCTCTTCCCAACACAGACATCGACGCCAGGCCCTGGGACTTCCAGGCAGAGGAGTGCACGCTGCGGGCCAACATCGAGGCTTTCAACAGCCGCCGCTATGACCGGCCTCAGGACTCCGAGTTCTCCCCGGTGGACAACTGCCTGCAGAGTGTGCTAGGCCAGAGGCTGGAGCTGCCCGAGGACTTCCACTACTCCTACGAGCTCTGGCTGGAGAGAGAGGTGTTCTCACAGCCCATCTGCTGGGAAGAGCTGCTGCAGAATCACTGATGGAGCGCTGGCTCCCAACAACGGTGCTCAGCTTGCCCTTGTTCCCAGCTCTCCAGGGCTGTTCTGGGCAAGAGCTGGCTTGGCAGGGACAGGCGGTGGCGCTCAGGACCTGGAGATAGTGTTGGGCTGGAATCCTGGATCACAGCAACTTGGCCAACCTGGTAGCCAGTTGGCCTTGGCGTCCTCCGGCTGCTCAGTCTTGAGGCAGGCTCTCTGCTGGAGTCTTGCCTGGAACCAGGCTAACCTTGGCCGCCCCCCAAGAATGAGAACAAGTTGATAGACTAGCGCTAGTGCCATTTGGACTAGGACTTTCCTTATCCTAGGGCAGCAGAGGTACAGGTACAGGTCTCAAAGTAAGAAGAACATCCTCCCCCTCACTTCTCCAGATCCCTAGATCTTTCTGGAGGCTTGGAAACTCTGCCCCATCTGACATTTAACATGTTAATGCTTGCCCTTTTCAAAAATGACTAGCTCTGGGCTGGCCTCTGGAGCACCTGGCCCTTCTTTGTGAGGGGGGCTGATGTCCTCTGCCTGAACACTGCATGTTGTGGAGAGGTGTTCTGTGTAAAGTCTTTTTCTCTATATCCCCTGAGAGACCTATATTCATCGTGATGTTTATTCCTTGTAGACTCGGTACAGCCCTGCGTGGGGGAATGGGGGGGGGGGGGGCTCTGACCCAACAAATAGCAAACAGGCCTCCTCTGTGGATGCATGTGTCTTTCTGAAACTCTGACTGTCAGCCCTAAAAATCCCTGAGCACACTGCAGGAAATTGTCCTTTTCATCCCATTCATTTTTCAAATGACAAGTCAGCCACAGGAGGTCTGACTGCTTGCAACGACATATCCATTTGTGCCTGTGATCGATTTCTTTTTTAATTGAATGGAACAGCAAGAACACCACAGCTGACCAATTTTTCTTCTCCTCTTATGTTGATTAATGATTTTTTCCCCCCTTTTCACTGCTAGTGGTTTCAGAAAGTCATGTGGAGATTTAGTGATGCTATTTCTGCCTGGAACTTCTGCACGATTCTTTGCAAATTAGCATTGTGTGGATGTAAATTAGCATTGGGTGGATGTACCAGTCTCCTTAAACTCTTTTCTAGCAGAATCGTAGACTCCCCAGTGGAAACAGTTTACAAAAATTTTCTGATTCAATTAAGGTCGTTTTATTTGTCTGCTGTCCCTATAACTGTGCCTTCTATGTTTTTCTGTTGTTTATTTTATGCAATATAGTCACTACTGAAAATTATTATTATTATTATTATATACTTTTTCCCCCCACTATGGCTATCACTGGGCTCAATGCCTGCATGATGATGCCAACATTCTTTGTGGCCATTCATTTTCTTTTCTGTGTTTCTTTTTTTTATTATTAATTTTCTGGTAGTATGTGCACTTAACCAGGTGTGCCACCTCCTGGCCCCTATTTTTAATTAAAAAAATTAGATTTTACTGTTATTTTTTTGGTGCCTACTTCCCTGGTGGCCATCTTCTCTCTCTCTCTCTCTCTCTCTCCCTTCTTCCTTCCTTTCTTTTTCTCTTTCTGTGTTTTAGATAGGACCTATAGGAATTGAGAGGGAAGTGGGGGAGAGAGTGGTCCAGGAGGTAGCACAGTGGATAAAACATTGGACTCTCAAGCATGAGGTCCTGAGTTCAATCTCCAGCAGCATATGTAGCAGAGTGATGTTTGGTTCTCTCTTTCACCTTCTTAATGAATAAATAAGTAAAATCCTTAGAGAGAGAGAGACCTGTAGTCCTGCTTCGCCACTTGTGAAGCCTCTCTCCTGCAGTAGGGAGCAGGGGCTCCTACCCAGATCCTTGAGCTTGGTAATATGTGTGTTTAATCAGGTGCACTACCACCCAGCCCCTCTATTTTTCTTTAATAGAGGTGAGAGGCAGAGAAGGAAGTTAAGAGAGACAGAGAGGAAAGACACCTTCGACATTACTCCACCACTCATGAAGTTTGAACTCAGATCCTCATACATAATACCACGCGCTGTACTGGGTGAGCCACCATCTGGCCCCTGAATGTTTTTATGATAGTACCAGGCCACTTTAATTATGCCAGGAGGTCTCATCAGGGTTGATTTGCTTATTCTGTCAACCACTTATTAACCTTATTAGTGACTTCATTTAGAAGTCTTATTTTTACTTTTTATTATTGTTGTTTTTGCCTCCTGGGTTATTACTGGGGCTCAGTGCCTGCACCATGGATCCACCACTCCTGGAGGCCATTTTTCCCCCTTTTGTTGCCCTTGTTGTTGTAGCCTTGTTGTGGTTATCATTGTTGTTGATGTCGTTCGTTGTTGGATAGGACAGAGAGAAAAGGAGAGAGGAGAAGACAGAGAGGGGGAGAGAAAGATAGACACCTGAAGACCTGCTTCACCGCTTGTGAAGTGACTCTTCTGCAGGTGGGGAGTGGGAGGCTCGAACCGGGATCCTTATGCGGGTCCTTGCACTTTGTGCCATGTGCGCTTAACCCACTGCGATACCGCCCAACCCCCAATTTTTTTGTTTTTATTGTTGCACTATGAATACACTGCTTCAGGCAGCCAATTTTTCCTTTTTTTTTCTTCCTACTTTGATAAAACAGAGAAATTGAGAAGGGAGGCAGATATAGAAAGGGAGAGAGATACCTGCAGGCCTGTTTCACCATTCATGAAACATCCTCCCTGCAGGTAGAGAGCAGGGACTCGAATTACGTGGCCTTGTGCATAGTAATGTGTGCGTTCGCTTGGGTGTTCCACCACCCAATCCCCCTAGGAGTCTTTTTTCTTTTTAGAACTCTTTTTTTAAAAAGTTTAATCTTTATTTATTTGATAGAGACAGCCATAAATTGAGTGGGAAGGAAGTGGTAGAGACAGAGAGACACTTGGAACACTGCTTCACCACTTGAGTAGCTTTCCCCCTGTAGGTGGGGGCCAGGGTCTTGAACCTGGGTCCTTGAGCATTGTAATGTGTGCGCTCAAACAGGTGCACCACCACCCGCCCCCCTAGAAGTCTTTTTTTAATGTAAGTTACTAACATTCTCCAAAGGAATGATACCAAAACTGTGTATAGCTTGGATTGCACCTCCTTGTAATTTAGAATGGCAGAGTCTTTGTCTTTATGGAAAGATCATAAAAAATTCATGTAAAGTCTCAAAATAATTTGGAAATGTTTGCCTGGGTAGACCAGCAGTCCATGTTATAATCAAAATAATTCACTGATCATATCATGTATAAACTTTTAGTCTATGATTTTCACTTGATTCAAATGAAAAGACGCTTTTCAAGGAGAGAGCAATTATCAGTCTGTCTCTGTCAAAGCCATATAGTACTTAATTCAATTTATGTCAAGAATAAATCAGTTGTCCTTTGGAAAAAATTGTGCATGAATACTTTCTGAGGCATGGGTATATGCTTAGTGTTTCATATGGTTATTAGTTACAAATCTTCCTAAATTTAGGAAGGCTTAATCTTCAGTGCAGATGGAGAAAGTGAGGTACCAAAGAGAAGTGGTTAGTTTCAACTGGCTTGCTGGGACTCATTCTGGCGATGAGTGCCAGCCGCAGGCTTTGAGGTAATGGAGTTGACTCTCCCAGCCTGAGACCCTTGCGTGTGTAAAGGGAGACACTCAACCCGGCCAGCCTCCAGCAGTGATTCCTGGGACTTCACAGAATGTCATTTGCGTGATGACACACTAGAGATATTTTATTTATGACTCCTTCAAGGTTTGCGTGGATTGTTGACAATGTTATCTACTGAAACACTTGAATAAAAAGAAAAATTGAACCAGAGGTAGAACTGTGGTCTTTTAGTTATTCCTTTCCTTTTAAAAAATATTTATTTGCCTCCAGGGTTATCACTGGGGTTCGGTGCCGGCACTGCAAATCCACTGCTCCTAGTGGCCATCTTTTCCATTTTTTTATTGGATAGGACAGAGAGAAATTGAGAGAGGATAGGGAGAAACAAAGAAAGGAAGGGAGGGAGGGAGGAAGGAAGGAAGAAAGAAAGAAAAGAAAAGAAAGGAAAAGAAGGAAGAAAGAAAAAGGGAGAAAGGGGGAGTCGGGCGGTAGCGCAGTGGGTTAAGCGCACGTGGCGCAGAGCACAAGGACCGGCATAAGGATCCCGGTTCGATCCCCGGCTCCCCACCTGCAGGGGAGTCGCTTCACAGGCGGTGAAGCAGGTCTGCAGGTGTCTCTCTTTCTCTCCCCCTCTGTCTTCCCCTCCTCTCTCCATTTCTCTCTGTCCTATCCAACAATGATGACATCAATAACAACAACAATAACTACAAGAAAATAACAAGGGCGACAAAAGGGAATAAATAAATAAATATTTTAAAAGAAGGGAAGAAAGAAAGAAAAGGAAGAAAGATTTCTGGGAAAGTCTTTGCACTTCGTACTATGTGTGCTTAACTGGGTGTGCCACTGTGTGGCCCCTAAAAATATATTACTATTTTTTAAAGTATTTATTTATTTACTTATTCCCTTTTGTTGCCCTTGTTGTAGTTATTATTGTTGTAGTTATTGATGTCGTCCTTGTTGTATAGGACAGAGAGAAATGGAGAGAGGAGGGGAAGACAGAGAGGGAGAGAGAAAGACACCTGCAGACCCGCTTCACCGGTTGTGAAGCTACTACCCTGCAGGTGGGGAGCCGGGGGCTCAAACCGAGATCCTTAGGTCAGTCCTTGCACTTTGCGCCACCTGCGCTTAACCCACTGCGCTACTGTCCGACTCCCAAAATAATATTATTTTTTAACAGAGGACTGCTCAGCTCTCGCTTATGGTGGTGCTGGAGATTGAAACTGAGACCTCAGAGCCGCAGGCATGAAAGTCTTTGCATAACCACTATACTGGCTGCAAAGCCTCATCTTTTAGTTATTTAACACAGGAGAATTTTTTTATAATTCTCTTACTTAATATTAATGGTATGTTATGAGATTATTATAAGATTAAAATATGTAGTTCTACCCCACACCCACCACTAAAGTTCAGTTTCCCTACCCTCCCAAAGATGGCTGCCATACTTCTCACAAGTCTTACAGTTTGCTTGCTTCTGTTTTGTTTGGATTTTTTTCCCAGCAAGCTCATGTAAATCAAATCCCTAGATTCCACATATGAATGAAGCCATCTGGTAGCTGTATTTCATATCTTTACTTATTTTGCTAAGCATAGTCACCTCCAGTTCCATCCATTTTGTCCCATGGGACACAATATCATCTTTTTTGATTGCAGGGTAATATTCCATGGGATATATATCCCATAACTTCCTTTTTTACAAAATATTTAATTTATGTGGTCTGGGAGGTGGTGCAGTGATAAAGCTTTGGACTCTCAAGCATGAGGTCCCGAGTTCGATTCCTGGCAGCACATGTGCCAGAGTGATGTCTGGTTCTTTCTCTCCTCCTATTGAAAGGTAGGATGAGAGAGAGAAAAAAAACCAGACATCACTCTGGTACATGTGCTGCTGGGGATCGAACTCAGGACCTCATGTTGGAGAGTCTACTGCTTTATCCACTGTGCCACCTCCCAGACCACTATCCCATAACTTCTTTGGGCAGTCATCTGTTGATGGGCATTTAGGCTGCTTCCACTCTTTGGTTATTGTGAATGCAACAGCATAGGGTGCATATGTCCCTTCTAATTGGTATTTGAGTGTCCACTGGATAATTGCCCAAGAGTTACACAAGAGAATCTTAAAGCTGTGTTAGAAAGGGAGACTAGGCTGATCCGAGTGCAGAGTTGTTTCCACTTACTTGAGCACAGAAAGGGAAACTAGCCCAGGAAGTGGCACACTGAATTAAGCTTTGGCTGCTTCAAGCATGAGGTCCTGAGTTTGATCCCCAGCATCGCACGCACCAGAGTGATGCTCTTGTTCTCTCTCTCATAAATAAATAAATAAATAAATAAATAAACAAATTTTTTGTCCAAAAAGGAAGGTTATACTTTTTGAGCCAAGGAGATAGCATAAAAGTTATTTAAGTGACCTTCATGCCTAAGGTTCTGTCCAAAGTACCATCATAAGCACTGCTCTGGTCTATGTCATTCCATTTGTATATAAATAAAAATTATTAAAATAAAATATTAAAAAGGAATTTTATACTTCAAGAGGATGACTATACATACAAAGTCTTGTAGACAAATATAAACAACTATGAGATCTTAATGACTTGAGAGAGGGAGACAGCATAATGGTTATGCAAAAGACTCATGCCTGAGACTCTTGAGGTCATAGGCTCAATTCTTTTTTCTTTCTTTCTTTCTTTCTTTCTTTTTTTCCTTTTCTTTCTTTTTCTTTCTTTTTTTTTTTTTACGAGAGCACTGCTCAATGCTGGCTTATGGTGTGTGTGTGTGGGAGGATGTGCTTTGAACCTGGGACTATAAATTTAGTTCTCTGCACCACCATAAGCCAAAGCTGCACAGTGCTCTGGTATCTCTCTCATTGCAATAAGTAAAATACTTTTTAATTTTTTTATTTATTGGATAGAGACAGCCATAAATCGAGGGGGAAGGGGGCGAGAGAGAAGGAAAGAGATATCTACAACACTGCTTTACCACTGGCAAAGCTTTCCCCTGCAGGTGGTAGCTGAGGAACTCAAACATGGGGCCTTGCACACTGTAACATGTGCGCTCAACTAGGTGCACAATAAGTAAATAGATATATATTTTTTTTTCCTCCAGGGTTATTGCTGGGCTCGGTGCCTGCACCATGAATCCACTGCTCCTGGAGGCCATTTTTCCCCCATTTGTTGCCCTTGTTGTAGCCTCCTTGTGGTTATTATTATTACCATTGTTGATTGTTGATGCTGTTCGTTGTTGGATAGGACAGAGAGAAATGGAGAGAGGAGGGGAAGACAGAGAAGGGGAGAGAAAGATAGACACCTGCAGACCTACTTCACCGCCCATGAAGTGACTCCCCTGCAGGTGGGGAGCCGGGGGCTGGAACCAGGATCCTTACACCGGTCCTTTGTGCTTTGCGCCACGT
Source organism: Erinaceus europaeus (assembly GCF_950295315.1). Lineage (NCBI taxonomy): Eukaryota > Metazoa > Chordata > Mammalia > Eulipotyphla > Erinaceidae > Erinaceus > Erinaceus europaeus. The sequence goes on from NC_080169.1 coordinate 100,247,956, forward strand.
GCGCTTAACCCACTGCGCCACTGCCTGACCCTCAAGTAAATATATTTTTTAAATTTTTAAGTTTTTTTTTTTTAACTAAAGCACTACTCAGCTCTGGTTTATGGTGGTTCAGGGAACTGAACCTGGAATCTTGGAGCCTTAGCCATGAGAGTTTCTTTTCTTTTCTTTTTTTATTATCTTAATTTATTGGATAGAGGCTGCTGGGATAGCCTGAGGGTGCTTCTTCCCAAGCAAGTGCTCTCTGTGTTGGAGAGAACTGGACTGGAGCCAACCTAGGCTGCTGTGTGGGAGAGGGATCAGGAACTCGCAAAAAGGGAATATGAACCAGTGGGGATTAAACCAATGCCCTGCAGGTAGGGCAGTTCTAGTGGTTATGTAAGTAGACCGCAGAGCTAAGTAGGGGAAAGCTGGCCTACTGCCCAACAAAAGGCAGTCAGAAATCTAGAGGGAAAGGAGTGATAGAGAGGGAGAGAGACAGGGGGTCCGGCGGTAACGCCCAGGTTAAGCGCACATGGTGCAAAGCTCAAAGACCAGCATAAGGATCCTGGTTGGACCCACACACACACTCCCCACCTGCAGGGGAGTCACTGCACAGGGGGTGAAGCAGCACTGTAGTTGTCTATCTTTCTCTCCCCCTCTCTGTCTTCCCCTCCTCTCTCCATTTCTCTCTGTCCTATCCAACAACCACATTAATAAAACAAGGGCCAGTGGATTCAACTTCCAGAGGCGGAGCTATGAGCAGCAGATCACTTTCTCTCCTCTCCTCTCCTCTCCCGAATCAACTAGGAATACCAAAGGAGACCACCCGGACCAAAACAAGACAGGACTAGAATGACCACAGGAACCCAGTAAATCACTGGTGAGTACAAACACGCGTGGTTGGTGACAGAGAGGAGAGAGGGGCCTAAGGAGAGATTAAGTGACTGCTAACAGTTCAGCAGTTTATCAGTTGAGACACCACCTCCAGTCTGATCCACCAACAAGGGGACAGCTTAAGGGAGGAGAGGACTCCCCAGAGACTCACCAAGTGCAACTCTGAGTCTCCATTGCTACTACCCTCAGAATCTGGAGCAGCAACAGGGAGGGACACCAGGGGACAGAGATCTAACCAGGAAACTCAGGAGAAGACCTATACCTCAGTGGCATAGCTGAGGGGCTGTGAAAATCTCTTTGCATAACCACTGGATTATCTCTGCCACACCCTGCTTTATCTCTTGGTCAGGAGTCAGTGACTAAGCTAAGAGGCCTATTGATAGTTTAAAAGCCCTCAGGCTCCCATAGCCTACAGGGAAGAAAAAAAAAAAGAGGCTTTTAAACCACTGAGCTCCAACTCAGGGATTGAAACAACTGTTAACTTCCACCACTGTGAACCCTTTAATTAACTTACTTAGACACAAGTCAATCCAGGCAATAGTGATCAATAATTTGAAAAGTACTGATAAAGGGAACTCATAACATAATATATATAAAATGGCTAAAACAACAAGAAAAAATATTGGAGAATCAAACCAGGACAAGAGTCCAGCTAAAAGTCCTCCAGAGGGTGAAGCATAAAATAACGAGTTCAACATCCAAACATTAGCTAAGGAAATAATAACAGGAGTGAGTAAAGAATTTGAAAAAATTGTAATCAGAAATACAGGAACAACAAACGAGAATATGGAAGAAAATACTAATTATCTCATGGTTATTAGAGAGCTGAAAGCTGAAATCACTGAGCTAAGAATGCAACTAGCTGAACAAGCTAAAACAGTATCAGAGGAGGGCAACAAAATAGATGAACTCCAGAAAACAGTAGAGGGCAGAGACAATAGAATCTATGAGGCTGAAGAAAGAATTAGCAAGATTGAGGATGAATTAGAGACAACTAAAAAAGAAGTAAGAGATCTCAAAAAGAGATTAAGAGATGCTGAAAACAACAACAGAGTCCTATGGGATGACTTCAAAAGAAACAATATATGCATTATTGGCATACCAGAGGAAGAAAGAGAAGGAGAGGAAGAAAGCATTTTCCAGGCCATAATAGCTGAAAACTTCTCTAGTCTAGACAACATCAAAGACATAAAGATTCAAGAAGCCCAGAGGGTCCCAAACAGAATTAACCCAGACCTAAAGACACCAAGACATATCATACTTAGAATGGAAAGGAATAAGGATAAAGAAAGGATCCTGAAGGCTGCAAGAGAAAAACAAAAGAGTCACCTACAAAGGAAAACCCATAAGATTAGCAGCAGACTTCTCCATACAAACACTACAGGCCAGAAGAGAATGGCAAGATATCTATCGAGTGCTCAATGAGAAAGGCTTTCAGCCAAGAATACTATATCCTGCTAGATTGTCATTCAGACTAGATGGAAGCATCAAAACCTTCTCAGACAAGCAACAGTTGAAGGAATCAACCATCATCAAGCCTGCCCTGAAAGAAGTTCTGAAAGGTCTCCTATAAACAATCAGACCACCACAAATATGACATATATCAAAACACTCTAAAACTCTACAAGAATGGTGTTAAAATATCTGCAATCTTTGATATCAATAAATGTCAATGGCCTGAATTCACCTATTAAAAGACACAGAGTAAGAAGATGGCTCAGAAAACACAACCCAACAATATGCTGTCTACAGGAAACCCAAGACAAGACTCAACAAGACAAACACAGACTTAAAGTGAAAGGATGGAAAACTATCATACAAGCCAATGGCCCACAAAAAAGGGTAGGAACAGCTATTCTCATATCTGACATCATAGACTTTAAAATAGATAAGATTAAAAAAGATAGGAGGGAGTCGGGCGGTGGCTCAGTGGGTTAAGCACACGTGGTACAAAGCGCTGGGACCAACGTAAGGATCCCAGTTCGAGCCCCCGACTCCCCACCTGCAGGGGAGTCGCTTCACGGGCAGTGAAGCAGGTCTGCAGGTGTCTATCTTTCTCTCCCCTTTCTCTCTGTCTTCCCCTCCTCTCTCCATTTCTCTCTGTCCTATCCAACAACAAAGCAATGTCAACAATGGCAATAATAACTGCAACAAGGCTGCAACAACTAGGGCAACAAAAAGGGTAAAAAATGGCCTCCAGGAGTGGTGGATTCATGGTGCAGACACCGAGCCCAGCAATAACCCTGGAGGAAAAAAAAGAGATAGGAATGGACACTACTTAATGCTCAGAGGATCAGTCAATCAAGAGGACTTAACAATTATTAACATCTATGCACCCAATGAGAAGCCATCTAAATACATCAAACTTCTACTGAAAGAGCTACAGCAATATATTAACAGTAACACAATCATAGTAGGGGACGTGAACACTCCACTCTCTCAACTTGACAGATCATCCAGGCAGAAAATCAATAAAGACATAAGGAAGCTAAATGAAGAGATAGATAAACTAGAACTATTGGACATTTTCAGAGTCATTCATCCCAAGAAACTGGAATACACATTTTACTCAAATCCACATGGGTCATTCTCAAGGATAGACCATATGTTAGGCCACAAAGACAACATCAGCCAATTCAAGAGCATTGAAATCATCCCAAGCATCCTCTCAGACCACAGTGGAATTAAACTAACACTTAACAATCAACAAAAGGTTAGTAACAGTCACAAATTGTGGAAGCTCAACAGTATACTTCTTAACAACTTCTGGGTCAAAGAGGAAATCAAGGAAGAAATCAAAATGTTTCGAGACTTCAATGAAAATGAAGACACAGCTGTAAAAATATTTGAGACACAGCTAAAGAAGTCCTTAGAGGGAAGTTCATAGCTATACAAGCACACATTAGGAAACAAGAAAAAGCACAAATAAACAGCCTGATTGCTCATCTTAAAGACCTAGAAGAAGAACAACAAAGGAACCCTAAAGCAACGAGCAGGTCAGAAATCACTGAAGTTAGGGCAGAAATAAATAACATTGAGAATAGGAAAACCATACAAAAGATCAATGAAAGTAAATGTTCGTTCTTCGAAAGAGTAAACAAAATTGACAAACCTTTAGCCAGACTCACAAAACAAAAAAGAGAGAAGACCCAAATAAATCAAATAGTAAATGAAAGAGAGATATCACAACAGACACTGCAGAAATTTAACATATCATGCGAGGCTTCTATGAACAACTATATGCCACCAAGCTAGAGAACCTGGAAGAAATGAATGATTTCCTAGATACCTAACAACTTCCAAAACTAAGAGGAAGTGGATAACATGAACAGGCCCATCACAGCTAATGAAATTGAAACAGTTATCAAAAATCTCCCCAAAAATAAAAATCCTGGACCAGATGGTTTTACAAATGAATTCTACAAAACCTTCAAAGAAGAACTAATACCTCTACTTTTAAAAGTCTTCCAGAAGATTGAAGACACTGGAATACTCCCTGCCAGCTTCTATGAAGCCAACATCACCCTGACACCAAAAGCAGACAGGGACACAACCAAAAAAGAAAACTACAGACCAATATCTCTGATGAACATAGATGCAAAAATATTGAACAAAATTCTAGCCAACCGGATACAGCAGTATATCAAAAAAATTGTTCATCATGACCAAGTGGGGTTTATCCCAGGCATGCAAGGTTGGTTTAATATACGTAAATCAATGAATGTGATCCACCACATCAACAAAAGCAAGGCCAAAAACCACATGGTCATATCAATAGATGCAGAGAAAGCCTTTGACAAAATACAACATCCCTTTATGGTCAAAACATTACAAAAAATGGGAATAGATGGAAAATTCCTGAAGATAGTGGAGTCTATATATAGCAAACCTACAGCCAACATCATACTCAATGGTGAAAAACTGGAAGCATTTCCCCTCAGATCAGGTACTAGACAGGGCTGCCCACTATCACCATTACTATTCAACATAGTGTTGGAAGTTCTTGCCATAGCAATCAAGCAGGAGCAAGGAATTAAAGGCATACAGATTGGAAGAGAAGAAGTCAAACTCCCCTTACTTGCAGATGACATGATAGTATACATGGAAAAACCTAAGGAATCCAGCAAGAAGCTTTTGGAAATCATCAGGCAATACAGTAAGGTGTCAGGCTACAAAATTAACATTCAAAAGTCAGTGGCATTCCTCTATGCAATCACTAAGTTAGAAGAAATTGAAATCCAGAAATCAATTCCTTTTACTATAGCAACAAAAACAATAAAATATCTAGGAGTAAATCTAACCAGGGAAGTGAAAGACTTGTATACTGAAAATTATGAGTCACTACTCAAGGAAATTGAAAAAGACACAAAGAAGTGGAAAGATATTCCATGTTCATGGGTTGGAAGAATTAACATCATCAAAATGAATATATTACCCAGAGCCATCTACAAATTTAATGCTATCCCCATCAAGATCCCAAGCACAGTTTTTAGGAGAATAGAACAAATGCTACAAATGTTTATCTGGAACCAGAAAAGACCTAGAATTGCCAAAACAATCCTGAGAAAAAAGAACAGAACCGGAGGCATCACACTCCCAGATCTCAAATTGTATTATAGGGCTATTGTCATCAAAACTGCTTGGTACTGGAACATGAATAAACACACTGACCAGTGGAATAGAATTAAGAGCCCAGAAGTATGCCCCCACACCTATGGACATCTAATCTTTGACAAAGGGGCCCAGACTATTACATGGGGAAAGCAGAGTCTCTTCAAAAAATGGTGTTGGAAACAATGGGTTGAAACATGAAGAAGAATGAATCTGAACCACTGTATTTCACCAAATACAAAAGTAAATTCCAAGTGGATCAAGGACTTGGATGTTAGACCACAAACTATCAGATACTTAGAGGAAAATATTGGCAGGACTCTTTTCCGCATACATTTTAAAGACATTTTCAATGAAACGAATCCAATTACAAAGAAGACTAAGGCAAGTATAAACCTATGGGACTACATCAAATTAAAAAGCTTCTTCACAGCAAAAGAAACCACTACCCAAACCAAAAGACCCCTCACAGAATGGGAGAAGATCTTTACATGCCATACATCAGATAAGAGTTTAATAACCAACATATATAAAGAGCTTGCCAGACTCAACAACAAGACAACAAATAACCCCATCCAAAAATGGGGGGAGGACTTTGACAGAATATTCACCACAGAAGAGATCCAAAAGGCTGAGAAACACATGAAAAAATTCTCCAAGTCTCTGATTGTCAGAGAACTGCAAATCAAGACAACAATGAGATATCACTTCACTCCTGTGAGAATGTCATACATCAGAAAAGGTAACAGCAGCAAATGCTGGAGAGGGTGTGGGGTCAAAGGAACCCTCCTGCAGTGCTGGTGGGAATGTCAATTGGTCCAACCTCTGTGGAGAAAAGTCTGGAGAACTCTCAGAAGGCTAGAAATGGACCTACCCTATGATCCTGCAATTCCTCTCCTGGGGATATATCCTAAGGAACCCAACACATCCATCCAAAAAGATCTGTGTACACATATGTTCTTGGAAGCACAATTTGTAATAGCCAAAACCTGGAAGCAACCCAGGTGTCCAACAGCAGATGAGTGGCTGAGCAAGTTGTGGTATATATACACAATGGAATACTACTCAGCTGTAAAAAATGGTGATTTCACCGTTTTCAGCCGATCTTGGATGGACCTTGAAAAAATCATGTTGAGTGAAATAAGTCAGAAACAGAAGGATGAATATGGGATGATCTAACTCTCAGGCAGAAGTTGAAAAACAAGATCAGAAAAGAAAACACAAGTAGAACCTGAAATGGAATTGGCATATTGCACCAAAGTAAAAGACTCTGGGGTAGGTGGGTGGGTGGGGAGAATACAGGTCCATGAAGGATGATAAATGACATAGTGGGGGTTGTATTGCTAAATGGGAAACTGGGGAATGTTATGCATGTACAAACTATTGTATTTATTGTTGAATGTAAAACATTAATTCCCCAATAAAGAAATAAATTAAAAAAAATAAAAATAAAAAAAATAAAACAACAAGGGCAACAAAAGGAAATAAAATATTTTTTTAAAAAGTCTAAAAAAAACAAGGGCAACAACAATGGGAAAAAACATGGCCTCCAGGAGCAAAGTATGTTTTTAAACAAAACAAACAAACAAAGGTAAACGCAATAGAATTGTTTTTTCAATTGTTTTTTTAAAAAAGAAATAGGGTGATTTAAAATTATTTTTCACAGAGAAATTAAAGTTAAGAAAATGCTACCTGCAGCAGAGAGGGCATAATGGTCATACAAGGCTTTCATGCCTGAGGTTCTGAAATCTCAGGTTCAATCCCCAGCACTACCATAAGCCAGGCTGAGAAGTGCTCTGGTTCCTCCCTTTCTCTCCCTCTTGCTCTCACTATTATTTATTTATTTATTTATTGCTTCTAGTGTTATCACTGGGGCTCAGTGCCTACACTATGAATCCACTGCTCCTGGAGTCCATTTTTTCACATTTTGTTGCCATTTTTTCCCATTGTTGTTATTGTTATTGCTGTTGTTGTTAGATAGGACAGAGAGAAATCAAGAGAGTAGGGGAAGCCAGAGAGGAGGAAAGACAGACAGACACCTGCAGAACTGCTTCACACTTGTAAAGCGACCCCCTTTAGTGCACTCCAAGGGGAGTTGGGGGCTCGAACTGGGATCCTTACACTAAGTGTGCTTACTGCCCAGCCCCCTCAAGCAAAGGACTCTGGGCAGGGGAGGGGAGGGTGGATAGGGAGAAAACTCTGGGGGTCCTATTATATAATGAAATTATGTGCATTTGTCAGTGATTGCATTGTAAAGCATTAACCCCCTTAATAAAAAAATTTTTTTTAAATATTGCACCAAAGTAAAAGACTCTGGGATGGGTGGGGAGGAGAGTACAGGTCCCGGAAAAGGATGACAGAGGACCTAGCGGGAGTTGTATTGTTATGTGGAAAACTGAGAAATGTTATGTACAAACTATTGTATTTCCTGTTGACTGTAAAACATTAATCCCCCAATAAAGAAATTTTAAGAAAAAGAAAACTGAGAAATGTTATGCATATACAAATTGTTCTATTAACTGTCAAATGTAAAACATTAATCTCCCAATAAAGGGAAAAAAATCTAAACATTAAAAAAAAAAAAATTTAGTGACTCATGACTACCCTTGTTCATGGGCTGGGGGTCATGTGCAGTTCTGACCGGCTCAGCTAACAAACTCGACTAGCTTTGCTCTGTGTGCAGTCTTGGCACCAGGCAAGAGCCCTAGTCTGAGACATTGTTTTCATATAGAAGTGCAGGAACCAGAGCCCAGTTCCTGTAGGTGCATATAGAACTCCTGCGTGGAATCAGCATGGGTCACAATGTTCATATTCCGTTGGGCAAAAGCAGTTGCGTGTCACTTGAATAGTGCTTTGGGCATGTGCATGACCCAAGTTCTAGCCCAACCCTCCACTGCACTGAAGGAAGCATTGGTGTTCTGGTCTCTTTCACTCCTTCTTCTTCATTTGTCTCTTTCTATCTGAGAAGGGGGAGGGGGGAGTCAACCATGGAGTGGTGAAGCCTAGCAACGATTAAAAAAAAAAGGAGGAAGGAGAGAAGAAAGGGAAGGTGGAGAGGGGAGGAGGAGAAAGAGGAGGAATAGAAGAGGAAGAAGAAAGATTCTTCAGCCTACAAGGAGATCATCGTAACCAGTCACAACAGCGTCCCAGTGAGCTCCTGAGATTGGGTCCACCCATCTGAATGCTTTATGCTGCCATTTTCAGTTGTGACTTTCTTAACCTTTGTCCAAAGCCCCCAACTATCTCTATATAAAGACAGTCTTGTAGGCAAGTGAATAAATTGATAGTTTCCATTTTTTCCCCCAAGAAGTTGTGGTGACTCTGAGTTTTTCCTTTTGTCCAGAGGTGGGGATTATCTGGCCTGAAGGTTTCTGTAAGCTTCATGAGCATTGAAGCTATGCTGCAGTTTTCTCTCTTTCTCCCTCTACATCTTCTTCTTCCCTCTCACTTTTCTATCTGGCTTTATCCCAAATAAATACATAGATGAAGATACAAAAATTGCTTAATACATATATATGTATATATATGGGGGTAGATAGCATTATGGCATAATGGCTATGCAGTGTCTCTCATGCCTGAGGCTCCAAAGTCCCAAGTCAGAAGCCAGAGCTGATTAGTACTATGGTAAAAAAAAAAAAAATTAAATTAAATTAAATAAATACATATATATATAAACAAATATGGCTATAGCATGATTTTATTATCTGGACATTAAATATAACTGTGTGCGGCTTCCTCTGCTTTCTCATTTTCTCTCAGCAAAGAGAAAAATAAGAGTAATATTGAGGATGGGGATAGATAGCATAATGATTATGCAAAGCGACTCTCATGCCTTAGGCTCTAAAAGTGCCAAATTCAATCCCCCGTACCACCATAAGCCAAAGCTGAGCAGTGCTCTGTTAAAATAAACAAATATAAATAAATAAATGTTGAAGAGAATGGTTTACATGTCTGTCCTCACAACACAGAGCTATTTATATGGTGGCAGTTTAACGATGAGAGGAGACGTGTCATGCTGTAGTCTCCGGGAGAAATGGTTCTATAGTTCACGCAGCGCACTAAGCACAGGTATAATAAAAACAAGTGAATCAATAAATAAAAGGTGTGTCTATTCTAGCAGGAAATTAGCATAGTGGTTATGCAAAAAGATCTTCATGCTTGAGGCTCTGAGGTTCTAAGTTTAATCCCCTGCACTCTATAAACCAAGAGCTGAGCAGGGATCTATTGAAAAAAACATTAATAATAATAATGCTTGCTCAACATGTCTGTTCATAACCAGTACTGATCCTCATCCGATTCCCTCAATAAATAATAACAAGAATAACATCATTTTATTTTTTAAAAAATGTTTATTTATAGGGCTGGAGAGATAGTATAGTAGTTCTGTAAAAGACTTTCAAGCCTAAGGCTCTGAGGTCCCAGGTTCAATCCCCGGCACTACCATGAACCAGAGCCGAGCAGTGCTCTGGTCTCTCTCAGTATCTCTCCCTCTCATTAAAATGAATCAAACATTCTGTAAATGTTTAATTAATTAATTAACTAATTTTACCAGAGCACTGCTCAGCTCCAGCTTATGAAGGTGCAGGGGATTGAACCTGGCAGTTTGGAGCCTCAGGCATAAGAGTCTCTTTGCATAACCATTATGCTATCTACCCCCGTAAATGTTTATTTATGAATGTGAGGAGAGAGAGAACCAGTGTACCACTCTAGCACAGGCAATGTCAGGGATCAAACTTGGGACCTAATGCCTAAGAGTCCAACACCTTCTCCACTGCACTATCTGGCAGGTCACACAAACAGCATTTCAGTTCTCCAGTTGGATTGGCAAAAATTTTAGAGTCAGGAATCGGGCAGTAGCTCAGCGGATTAAGCGCACGTGGCACAAAGCGCAAGGACCAGTGTAAGGATCCTGGTTCAAGCCCCCGGCTCCCCACCTGCAGGGGAGTCACCTTATAGGCGGTGAAGCAGGTCTGCAGGTGTCTGTCTTTCTCTCCCCCTCTCTGTCTTCCCTTCTCTCTCCATTTCTCTCTGTTCTATCCAACATCATCATCAATAACAACAACAATAATAACTACAACAGTAAAACAACAAGGGCAACAAAAGGGAATAAATAAATATTTTTTAAAAATTTATAGTCAGAGAAATATCTCACTGGGTAGAACACTTGTCACCGAGTGATTGATCCAGGCTCGAGCCCTGGCACCGCTTGGTAGTTCCTATAACACCAGGGGAAACTTCAGTGCTGTGAAGTCTCTCCTTTCTTTGTGTTTCTGTCTGAATGAAAAAAGCCCACAAATGAACAGTGAGGCAGTGCATCAGGTGTGTCTCTCCCTCTTTTTTTTTTTTAATTTGCCTCTAGGGTTATCACTGGGACTGTGCCAGCACTGCAAATCCACTGCTCCTGTGGCCATTTTTTCCATTTGTTTTGGATAGGACAGAGAGAAATGGAGAGAACAGAGGAAGATAGAGAGGGAGACAGACAGACAGACACCTGCAGACCTGCTTCACCACTTGTGAAGTAACCCCCTGCAGATGTGACGCCTGGGGCTTGAACCTGGGATCCTCGAACGGGTCCTGTGCATTTAACCCAGTGTGCTGCCACCCCCCCTTCTCTCTCCCTCTCTATCCTACTTCTCCTAGCCTCTCTCCCTCCTTCCTACTCCATTTTTTAATATCTCTATAAAAATTAAAATTAAAGGGCTGGGGAATCGGGCGGTAGTGCAGTGGGTTAAACGCAGTGGCGCAAAGTGCAAGGACCAGCTTAAGGATCCTGGTTCAGGATCCCAGTTCGAGCCCCCGACTCCCCACCTGCAGGAGAGTGGCTTCACAGGCGGTGAAGCAGGTCTGCCAGTGTCTTTCTCTCCCCCTCTCTGTCTTCCCCTTCTCTCTCCATTTCTCTCTGTCCTATCCAACAATGACATCAATAACAACAACAATAATAACTGCAACAATAAACAAGGGCAACAAAAAGAAATAAATATTTTTTTTTAATTTTGAAAATTAAAGGATAGAGGGTAGTTAGCATAATGGCTATGCAAACAGACTCTCATACCTGAGGATCCAAAGTCCTAGCTCAAGCCCCCACACCACCAGAAGCCAGAGCTGAGCAGTGCTCTGGGAAAAAAATTAAAATAAAGAAATGCATATTTTTGTAACCTCTTCAATCCTAGGGCTATGAAGAGGTGCACTGAATGCATGCAGTGCTACACTGAACTTAAAGAGATAAAAAAAAAAGAAGTAGAAAGGGAGTCGGGCTGTAGCGCAGCGGGTTAAGCGCAGGTGGCGCTAAGCACAAGGACCCGCATAAGGATCCTGGTTCAAGCCCTGGCTCCCCACCTACAGGGGTGCGTTTCACAAGCGGTGAAACAGGTCTGCAGGTGTCTATCTTTCTCTCACTCTGTCTTCCCCCTCCCTTCTCCATCTCTCTCTGTCCTATCCAACAACAATGACAACAACAATAATTAAAACAACAAGGACAACAAAAGGGAATAAATAAATAAATAAATAAGTAGAAGAAGAAGGCATCCACCACTAGACATAGAAACTAGAAGTTTCATGTGTAACTTCCTTTTTTTCTTTTTTTAATATTTATTTATTCCCTTTTGTTGCCCTTGTTTTTTATTGTTGTAGTTATTATTGTTGTCGTTGTTGTTGGATAGGACAGAGAGAAATGGAGAGAGGAGGGGAAGACAGCAAGGGGGAGAGAAAGATAGACACCTGCAGACCTGCTTCAATGCCTGTGAAGCGACTCCCCTGCAGGTGGGGAGCCAGGGGCTCGAACCGGGATCGTTATGCTTCATGTGTAACTTCTAAGAAAGAGAGGGATAGGATATTGTGGGTTTGAATATTTAAGAATGCGCGCTTCAGTTCTGGTCATGCCCCCCAGCACAGGTCAACTACTATTACTTGATAAAGCTGACACAAGGATGTACGTCTAGAAACATAAAATTAGGGGACTGGATGGTAGCACAACAGGTTAAGTGCACATGGTGCCAAGCACAAGGACCGGCTCAAGGATCCCAGTTCAAGCCCCTGGCTCCCCACCTGCAGGGAGGTCGTTTCACAAGCGGTGAAGCAGGTCTGCAGGTGTCTGTCTCTCCCCCTTTCTCTGTCTTCCCCTCCTCTCTCCGTTTCTCTCTGTCCTATCCAACAACAATGACATCAATAACGATAACAATAATAACAATGATAAACAACAAGGACAACAAATAGCCTCAGGAACAGTGGATTCGTAGTGCAGGCACCAAGTCCCAACGATAACCCTTGAGGTAAAAAAGCCCATATAATTAGTGCAATTCATTGTCTTTGAATAGTTATTCACATTTCCCATCACCTTCCAGTTTGCACAGAAAGATGTGCTCAGTTCTCACAGAAGCATAGCATCCCCGCCACCTCCCTCACACACAGTCTCATTCAGGGCTGAATTCTGTTCAGAAGATGCCAAATAAAATGATGATGAGGCCAGGCGGTGGCCCACCTGCTTGAGTGCACATATTAATGCTTAAAGGACCCAGGTTCAAATCCCTGGTCTCCGCCTGCATGAGGAAGCCCATGAGTGGCGAAGTAGTGCTGAAGGTGTCTCTCTGTCTCTTTCCCTATCTCCCCTTTCATCTCCATCTCTGGCTGTCACTATCCAATAAATAAATAAATAAATACGTAAAAAATGTTAATCATGACAGTGGTCTGGGGAGACAGCATGATTGTCATACAAAAACACTTTCATGAGACCCCGTGGTGGCACACCTGCTTGAGCACACATGTTACAATGTGCAAGGCCCCGGGTTCAAGCCCCCAGGCCCCACCCCACCTGCAGGAGGAAAGCCTCATGAGTAGTGAAGTAGTGCTGCAGGTATCTCTCTCCCTCGACTCTTCCTCTCAATTTCTGGCTGTATCTATCCAATAAATAGATTTTTAAAAAAACAGCTTTCAAGCCTGAGGCTCTGAGGTCCCAGGTTCAGTCCCTAGCACCACCATAATCCAGAGCTGAACAGAGCTCTGATCTTTCTCTTATTAAAATAAATAAGTAAAAAATATATTTTTAATCACGACAATCAGTCCTGCTCCCCAGATGCAGCCTCCTTCGGCAAAGGAATGGGGGAGATGAACTCAGCTCACTAGCCTTCTATCTCCTCTAGTCTAAGTCCACCGGTATAAGAACTTTCTGACTCTCCTATAAACATTTCCCCCGAGTTAATGTTGGTGCTGGGGGGGCGGGAAGGGGGCGGTGTAGGAGGACCGATCTCACTTTCCAAACGAGGTCCTGGAGTCGCACGGTGACTTCTGGAGGGCGACCCCCTGGACTGCCAGCACCGCCCAGTCCCACCTCCTCGCCGGCGCCCGGCCCCTCCCCCCTTGCACCCAGCGCGCAAGGTCGCAGCGCTCAGCCGGGGTCCCTGGCCGGCTGAGATGTCGCAGCCCCGACGGCCAGGGCAGCAGGGCGCCGCAGTGGGCAGGGTGAGCGTGGACGCCGGGACCCGCGCGGGAGCCTCCCGCCCCGGCCGCCCCCCGGGACTCCGGAGCCCGCTGCCATGGCAACAGGTAAACAGCGCGCGGCCCGCGGGGGCTATTGTGCGCTGGGAGCCCGCTAGAGGGCAGCGCGCAGCCTCGGGCGAGTGGCGGGAGCTCAGCCTGCGGCCTCCTCCCGCGGGCGGCGCCGGGGGCGGCTCCCAAGCGGCGCGGGCAGCTCCCCGGCCGGCGGCAGGTGCGGCGAGCGCGGAGGCGGAAGACTGGGGTGCAGCTCCCCGGTGATGCGCAGCGCCCGGGCGTCTCTCGGTTCCTGGATTGGCAGCTCATGCCGCGCTCGCCTGCTCGGCTGAGCCAGCGATCGCCATGGTAATAGGCGGCTCCCCCCAGGCCCAGGGACTCCCCGGGGCTGAAGCGGGGTGCAGAGTCAGGCTGAGCGCACTGTTGGTGAGCTGGCTGGGCTTGTGTTGCTTCTGAGGGAGCCACGTGCACACCCAGGAGATGGGTTCTGGGTGAGAACTAGAGAGGCTACTACTAACGGGGTGTGGAACTCAGGGCAAGAACACTGGGGCCCCGGGAGGGCTGCGCCTGCGGGCTAAAGAAGTAGGTGACACCCGCCCCCCCACACCTGCTTTAGAATGACTCTCCCTTCTCCAGTTTGAGGAAAGGCTGTGGGAGCCTCAGTGCGTGTGTGTGTGTGTGTGTGTGTGTGTGTGTGTGTGTGTGTGTGTGTAACGCCCGTGTTGCCTTTTATGCACCGGAAAGTTTGCAACATCCTTCCTCCCGTCATGCTCACCCATTCCCAGGTCGGCTTCACAGACACGACCCCCACCCCGACCCCCCGTTGAAGCCATCCTGTTGGGAGACCACAAGCCTTCGATCCAGCTTCCCACTGAGTCTCCCCATCAGAGTTCTCCACTGTGTTCAAAACCGAGGGCCCCCCTTTCCCCTCCACCAAACCACTGCTAAGGTGGTGCTGGGGATTGAACTTGAAACTTTGGAGCCTCTGGCATGAAAGTCTCTTTGCAGAGCTATTATGCTATCTCCCCAGCCCTAAAACACAGCTTTCTTAATATAGCAGGCTGGGTATCGGGCGGTAGCACAGCAGGTTAAGCGCAGGTGGCGCGAGCACCGGCATAAGGATCCTGGTTCCCCATCTGCAAGGGAGTCCCTTCACAGGCGGTGAAGCAGGTCTGCAGGTGTCTTTCTCTCCCCCTCTCTGTCTTCCCCTCCTCTCTCCATTTCTCTCTGTCCTATCCAACAATAATGATAGCAATAACAACAACAATAATAACAACAATAAACAAGCGCAACAAAAGGGTTAAGCGCCATGTGCGCTTAACCCGCTGCACTACCACCCGACCCCCCCATCTCATTTTTATATTCATCCATGTGATATATATCTGTAGTTTACCATTGTGTTGTATGGCTATATGGATTTGTTTTTCTCTTCACCCACTGATGGACTCTGGAGTTCTTTCTCATTCTTTATTTGTATTTTTTAAAGTTTTTAAAAAATTATCTTTATTTGTTGGATAGAGACAGCCAGAAATCAAGAGGGTAGGGGGAGCTAGAGAAAGAGAGAGAAGAGAGAGTGACACCTGCAGCCCTGTTTCACCACTTGGGAAGCTTTCCCCCTCCAGGTGGGGGCTAGGGGCTTGAACATGAGTCCTTGTGCATTGTAACAGGTGTGCCCTACCAGGTGCGCCACCACCCAGCTCCTCTCATTCTTTATTATTATTTTTTATTTTAATGAAAGAGAGAGACCCCAGAGCACTGCTCACCTCTGATTTATGGTGGTGCTGGGAATTGAACCTGGGATCTCAAAGCCTCAGGCATGAAAATCTTTTGCATAATCATTATGTTGTCACCCCAGCCTTTGTTCCACATTCTTAACTATTCAAGGAAAGTTACTGAGAACCTTCACATATAAATCTTTGAATGAGTGTATTTTTTTACTTCTCCTGACAAACACCCACGAGTGGAAAGACTGAACCATATTGTAGGTGTGTGTTTTTGTTGTTTAAAAAAAAAAAAAAGATTTATTTACGAGACAGAGAGTAGGAGGTGGAGGGAACCAAGGCATCACTCTGGATGCCAGAGATTGAACTCAGGACCTCATGCTTGGAGTTCCAAGCTTAACCCACAGAGCCACCTCCTGGGCCACATGGATGGTGAACTTTTTTTTTTTTTTTAATTTTTTATTTAAGAAAGGATTAGTGAACAAAAGCATAAGGTAGGAGGGGTACAACTCCACACAATTCCCACCACCCAATCCCCATAACCCACCCCCTCCCATGATAGCCTTCCCATTCTCTAGCCCTCTGGGAGCATGGACCCAGGGTCGTTGAGGGTTGCAGAAGGTAGAGGGTCTGGCTTCTGTAATTGCTTCCCCGCTGAACATGGGCGTTGACTGGTCGGTCCATACTCCCAGTCTGCCTCTCTCTTTCCCTAGTAAGGTGTGTCTCTGGGGAAGCTGAGCTCCAGGACACATTGGTGGGGTCTTCAATCCAGGGAAGCCTAGCCAGCATCCTGGTGGCATCTGGAACCTGGTGATTGAAAAGAGAGTTAACATACAAAGCCAAACAATTTGTTGAGGGATGGTGAACTTTTTAAAGAAGCTGCCAAATTTTTTCCGAAGTGACTGTCATTTTAGATTTTCACCAGCGGTGTAGGAGAGTTCTGGTTCCTGCTCCGTATTTTCATCAAGCCTCTGGTCAGTTTTGTTTTGTAATGATTTGATATTGGTTTACAGAACTATAAGAGAATAGGATACAGTTCCACACCAATCACCACCAGAGAGTTCTCTGTTCCCATTCCCTCCTTTGTAGACTACAGTGGTTCTGCCAAGGTGACAGATGTGGGTTGACTAATATTTCTATAACTACCTGTCTGTCTATCTCTATATATTTTTGCCCATTTTTCTATGTCCTGCCTTCTCTTCCTTTCTAAGTCATACCTACACCTATTACTTCCGGTGTCTTTCCGTGTTCCCCTCTTCTCTCTCTGGATCCTAATAGAAGCGGGTTTCAGAGCCCTTTACTCATCTTCTCTTAACACTTCTCCCCCTCTCTGGGAGTAGGGACCAAAAAAATTTGGAGGGTGCAGAAGGTGGGGGTTGTGGCTTCTGTAGCTGCTCCTCTCTGAGACATGGGCATTGGTAGGTTGATTCATATTCATTTCTAAGCTTTTTCTATCTTTCCCTAGTGCTGGTTAGTCTTTTTAACTTGAGTTATTCTAGTGTGCAGTAGCATCTCCTGATTTTAATTTCATTTCCTTGACAGTTGTATGTTGATTTTTTTTTATGTGCTTGCCTGCCACCTGTAAGTTTTTCTTTTTTTTTTGCCTCCAGGGCTATTGCTGGGGCTGGGTGCCTGCATTCCCACCACTGCTCCTGGAGGCCATTTTCCCATTTTGTTGCCCTTGTTGTTGTTGTTATTGTTGCCACTGCTGTTGTTGTTGAATAGGACAGAGAGAAATCTAGAGAAAGAAAGACACCTGCAGACCTGCTTTACTGCCTGTGAAGACCCCCCTCCCCCGCAGATGGAGAGCAGAGGCACCCGCAGCACTACAGCTTGGCCCCCCCAGTCTTCTTTTTTTTTTTAAATATTTGTTTAATTTTTAAATTTTATTTAATAGTGCCGCGAGAAATTGAGAGGGATCCACCCATGATCACTTCCATAAGGAATGTCCTCGCTAGCCTTTCTGTGGGCCACTGTAGAACCTTATCCTTATTAGCAACTAGCAATGATAAGGACTGGCTCTGAACAGAGAAGGAGACACCTGCAGCAGTGCTTTGCCGCTTGTGAGGCTTTCCCCTTGCAGGTGGGGACCAGAGGCTTGAATCAGGGTCCTTGTGCACTTGGTAATATGCACACTTAAACCAGTTGTGCCACTACCCAGCCCTAAACCAGTCGGTGTCAGTTCAGATATTTCCCTTTTTTTCATTAGGTGGATTTTTAAATGTGTTTCACAGGTCCTTTATTGTGATACAAAGCCTTGGTCAGATATGCTGTCTGCAAGTATTTTTTTCCATTCTGCAACCGAGTTTGCAATGTCTTAACAATATCTTTTGAGGGTCAGAGGAGATAGCACAATGGTTCTACAAGACTTTCAAGCCTGAGGCTCTGAAGTCCCAGGTTCAGTCCCCTCAAAAAAAGAAAACTTTTGAAGCCACAAGGTTTTCATTTGTGATAGTGAATTTATCAGCTTGTCCTTTCATGAATTGTACCTTTGATCCAAGAAATCTCTGCTCAGTCCAAGGTCACAAGGTTTTCTCCTGCACTTTTTTCTAGAAGTGTTATAGTTTTATATTTTATATTCAGGTCCTTTTTAAAATTTATTTAATCTCTACTGATGGTGCAGATGTAAACTGAGGTTCATTTCTGGCCAATTGTATTTATTGTTATAGCACCATTTTTTTTCCCCCCAGAGCAGTGCTCAGCTCTGGCTTATGGTGTGGGGCTTTGAACCTGAGACTTTGGAGCCTCAGGCATGAAAGTCTCTCTGTATAACCATTATGTTATCTCCCCCACCTCCCAGCACCATTTACTGAAAAGGTTATCCTTGAACCATTGATTTGCTTTGATACTTTGGTTGAAATCAGTTGTTCATATACATTTGGATCTACTTCTGAACTCTATTCTGCTCCATTGATCCATTTGTCTGTCTTCACATCAACCTCACACTGTCTGGATACTGTAGCTTTATAATAATACTTGAAATAAGGTAATATAATCCTTCAACTTTGTTCATTTTCAAAGTCGTTTGCATTTCTGTGTGTGTTAGAATCTCCTACAAAAAGATAAGGGCTTTGAGTAAAAATATCAGACTTCTAAACACCTTGCTACAGTCATCAAACAAAACAAACAAAAAAATCAGACATATCTTTCATCGTCTGGATTTCCATATGAAGGAAGGATTGCGCTTACCAATTTCTACAAAAAGTTAGAAACAGTCACTAAAACTGTCAAAGTTTTATGGAAATATTAGTTCTCAGACATGTTAGTGATTGAAAGGCACATGTTTGATTGTAGTCATTCCAGGTAACTCTCAAGTGTGCAACATACAAAGAAAATTATGCACCAAAGGAAAAGACTGAGGTGGGGGAGGGCTCAGGTCCTGAAACATTATAGAAGAGGAGGACCTTATGGAAGGGGTTGTATTGTTATGTGGAAATGTTACGCATGTACAGACTATTGTATTTTACTGTTGAGTGTAAACCACTAATCCCCCAATAAAGAAATTTTTTAAAAAATATGAAGGAAGTCAAAACCCAGAGTCTGTAACAGAGTTTGTCATCCCAAAGGGACACTTTCTGAGAAGATGCAGTCATACGGGGCTTTGTGTTGTCTCATTTGGATGTCCTCACAGAAGCCAGGCCATTGAGGTGCAAGATACTTCTCACATTCATTCCTGAGCTTTGTATTTTTTATTGTATTTTATTGTTCACTTCACTGAACAAAAATACTTTAGTGGCCTCTGAGGTAGCATGGTGGATAAAGTATTGGATTCTCCAGCATGAGGTCCTGAGTTTGATCCCCCTAGCATTGTCAGAGTGGTGCTCTGGTTCTCAGTCTCTCCTCCTGTCTCTCATTAATAAATAAATCATAATATCAGTGGGGCTTGGTGTGTGTTTGTTTGTCATTGCTAGGGTTCCATTGCGCTGAGCCAACTCTTTCAGACTGAAAGAGAGAGAGGGAGAGACCACAGCACCAAAGCATCCCCCCTTGTTGTGGGGGCTGGACTGGAACCTGGTTCTCATGCATGACAAAGCAGGTGTATTATACGGGTACTCTGTCTCATGGCATTACTTTATTTATTTATTGCCTCCAGGGTTATCATTGGGGCTCAGTGCCTGCACTATGAATCCACTGCTCCTGCAGGCTATGTTTTCCCTTTTGTTGCCCTTGTTTATCATTGTTGTTGTTATTATTGTTGTTATTGCTATCATTGTTGGATAGGACAGAGAGAAATTGAGAGATGAGGGGAAGACAGAGGGGGAGAGAAAGATAGACACCCTCAGATTGCTTCACCACTTGTGAAGTGACCCCTCTGCAGGTGGGGAGCCGGGGGCTCTAACTGGGATCCTTACTCCGGTCCTTGCGCTTTACGCCATGTGCGCTTAACCCGCTGCACCACCAACTGGCCACCTGATATTTTTTTTTTTGAGGTTAATTTTATTATTTATTGAGGGAGAAAACAGGAAGAGAATCAGATCATCACTCTGGCACCTTTGATTGCTAGGGATCAAATTGAGGACTTCATGCTCTAGAGTCTAGTGCTTTATCCACTTCTCTGTCTCCTGGACCACTCAGCTTGAGATTAACAACAAAAAAAAGATTTTTAAATTTATTTAATTTTTCTTACATTCGATGGGGCAGAGAGAAAGCGAGAAGACAGGAGGAGAGAGAAAGGGAGAAAAAGAGATATCTACAGCACTGCTTTATCATTTGTGAAGCTTCCCCCCTGCAGGTGGGGACGAGAGACTTGAACCCAGATCTTTGAGTGTGTCAACTCAACCAAGTCCTTGTCTCGTGTATCCTGTCTTGATACACCTGTCTCAGTGAGCTAGAAGATACTGCCTGGCAAGTGTCAGAGCATGTATATTTGTGTCATGATGGTCTGATATGTTTTCAAATTAGTCTTTATTGTGGAAATTGTCAAATAAATAGACATGGAAAAAGAAGTGTGGTATGAATCCCCATAAACCCAGTTCTCAGAAGCAGGAGTCTAAAGTCTTTTGCCACTTTTCATCTTCTTTCCTTTTTGGAGGGTAGGAAGTGGAAGGAGGAAGCTGTACTATTTAAAAATATATATTTACTCTATGAGAAGAGAGGGGGAGAGAAGGCCATGCATGAGATTCGGGAATTGAACTCAAGACCTCTTGTTTTTTCCACTGAGCTACCTCCTGGGTTACAATTGCAGTATTTTTTTTTTCAAGTCACTTTTTTTTTTTAATTCGTGATAATATTGGTTTACAAGATTGTGAAGTTACAGGGGCTGGTTCCATACCACACTCACCACCATAGTTGTGTGTCCTACCCTCAACAAGGACCGCCCTACTTCCCACAAAGTCTTAGACACAGTTTGTTTGCTTCTAGTTGTTTTGTTTTGTTTTGCTTCGGCAAGTCCGAGAGTTTCGGCACAACTGCAGTATCTGCAAGGAGCTCCCAGGCCTCCTTTGCTTTCCTCCCTACAGACGTTAGTGCTCACACTGCAGGGTCTGAACGTTTTCTTCCACGGCTCAGTGCTGTTGCCAGACCCGGTGCAATGGACAATCATTTGATACCACCGTGTTCCCTCAGTTGCCTAACATAGTCTTCCTTTTTTTTTTTTTTAACATTTTATTTATTATTTATTTATTCCCTTTTGTTGCTCTTGTTGTTTTATTGTTGTTATTATTGTTGTTGTTACTGATGCCGTCGTTGTTGGATAGGACAGAGAGAAATGGAGAGAGGAGGGGAAGACAGAGAGGGGGAGAGAAAGACACCTGCAGACCTGCTTCACCGCCTGTGAAGCGACTCCGCTGCAGGTGGGGAGCCCGGGGCTCGAACCAAGATCCTTCCACTGGTCCTTGTGCTTTGGGCGACCTGCACTTAACCCACTGCACTACCGTCTGACCCCCCCCCCCTTATTTAATTTAAATTTCAGAGCTGAGGAATGAACCCTTGTATACCCACAACGCTGCTGAGTGGGCTCCCTGATCCAATTTTTAGTCTTTTGCTCTTCCCCCACCTCTCTGTATATTTGTGCGTGTGTGCGTGCGTGCATGCGTGAGAGAGAGAGAGTGTGTGCGTGCATGCGTGAGAGAGAGTGCGTGCGTGCATGCGTGAGAGAGTGTGCGTGTGTGCGTGCGTGCATGCGTGAGAGAGTGCGTGCATGCGTGAGAGTGTGTGTGTGCGTGCATGCATGCGTGAGAGAGTGCGTGCGTGCATGCGTGAGAGAGTGTGCGTGCGTGCATGCGTGAGAGTGTGTGTGCGTGCGTGCATGCGTGAGAGAGTGCGTGTGTGCGTGCGTGCATGCGTGAGAGAGTGCGTGCGTGCATGCGTGAGAGTGTGCGTGTGTGCGTGCATGCATGCGTGAGAGAGTGTGTGTGCGTGCGTGCATGCGTGAGAGAGTGTGTGCGTGTGTGTGCGTGCATGCGTAAGAGAGAGAGTGTGTGTGTGTGTGTGTGGTGTATACACTAGGCCTGGGTGGGCAATAAATACATATTCATATGGAATGCAAACGCATGCATGATGACACTGCTCTTGAAAGACTTTTATTTCTCCTTTAATTTCACACACAGAGAGATAGAATTAACATAGGATCAAAGAGAGACACCAAAGCAGGCCATCACCACCCATGGATTCCTTTGGTGCTGTCCATGGTGCTTCAGTGTGGTGCCAGGGATCCGCCCCACATGTGCGGAAAGGCATGTCTTTGCTTTACCTGCTCCTGCTGCTGAGCCGTCTCCTGGCCCCTCAAAAAAAAAAGTTTTTTTAAATGGTAGAGACAAGAGAGGTAGAAACAGAGAGTGAAAGAAACCACAACACTAAAGCTTCCTTCAGTGCAGTGGGGCCAGGGTTGAACTTGGGTCACAAACATGGCAAGGTAGCCGCACACTATGCAAGTGAGCTATTTCACTGGTCTGTAAGTTTTTGTTTTGTTTTTGTCTTTTTTCTTTTCTGCTCGTTGGTTCAAATCAGTATGCAAACAAATCCCACATGTTACATTAGGTTGGGTCCCTTTTAATCTAGAGTGCTCAGTGGGCATCTATTAAATAGTGTATGACTTCTCCTAGTCTCTGAAAAAAAAGACAAACAACTGAAAGAAAATGGGGGAAATGATTTTTTTTCCTTCTAGGAATCTTATTTTTTTTAAGTTCACAGGAAATATTGAGGGCTAGAGAGATAGCAAAATGATTATACAAAAGATGTTCATGCCTGAGGCTCTGAAGTTCCAGCTTCAATCCGCCACATCGTAAGTCAGAGCTGAGCATGCTCTGTTAAGAAATGTGTGTGTTGGGGGTAGGTGAGGGGTGAGATAGCATAATGGTTATGCCATCAACATAGCATAACTTTCATGCCTGAGGTTCCAAGTTCCCAGGCTCAACCCCCACACACCATAGGCCAAAGCTGAGTAATACTCTGGTTTAAAAAAAGGGGGGGGACCCGGCTGTAGCTCAGTGGGCGAAGCACAAGGACCGGTGTAAGGATCCCGGTTCGATTCCCCGGCTCTCCACCTGCAGGGGCGTCGCTTCACAGGGGGTGAAGCAGGTCTGCAGGTGTCTATCTTTATCTCCCCCTCTCTGTCTTACCCTCTTCCCTTCATTTCTTTCTGTCCTATCCAACAACGACATCAATAACAACAACAATAATAACTACAACAACAGTAAAACAACAAGGGTAACAAAAGGGAAAATATAAAAAAAATTAACAAAAAAATTAATTTAAAAAAAAGGCGATGTAGATAGCATGATGGTTATGCAAAGAGACTGCCATGCCTGAGGCTCCAAAGCCCAGAACTGAGCAGTGCCCTGGTAAAATAATAGTAATAATAGAAATGTTGACAGTTCCACCAAGGTAATAATGACTCGTTTTGCTGTCTGTGTGTATCTTGCCTCTGAAAGCCAGGGAAAGGGAAAAGAGGGAAAAGCCGACCCAAGCCACGGGGGAAGAAGCAGAAAAAGCCGGAAGTGGACATCTTCAGCCCAGCGGCGATGCTGAACCTCTACTACATCGCCCACAACGTGGCCGACTGCCTGCACCTTCGCGGCTTCCGCTGGCCCGGCGCCTCCAAGGGGAAGAAGGGGAAAACCAAGATGTAGGTGGTAGCACGCCAGAGCGCCTCTGCTGCAGAGACCAGGACTGGGGGGAGAGAGATGGGGCGATGCTCCCATCGCAGGCAAAAGGAACTTTCCAGAAGGCAGCTTGAGACCTGAGCTTTCGAGATGTGTGCTTTCCTGTGGCAGCTACTGTTAAGGACATGCGTTTGGCCTCCTTAGCTATATAGATCTCTAGGTAGGGAGCACCACTGGGGTTTTACACAAGTGAGGGAGGAGAGGGGAGGCCCGAGTTTTACCTGAGTGATTCTTGCACCATGTTGTGGACTTGATAGGAATTAAACAATTATTGCAAATCTGGATCCAAATTAAAATTTTTTCTTAAATGGCAGTTCTAGTTTGCATGAGTTGTTATTGTTGTTGTTTTGTTGAAGAGAGGGGTTATTTAGAGAAGACATGGCAAAATAAGAAAAATGGGAGCAAGGTGGTCACGCACCTAATAAAGCACATTACAATGCACAAGCCCCCACGCACCACCTGCAGGGGGAGGAAAGCTTCAGGAGTAGTGAAGCAGTGCTGCAGATGTCGCTCTTTCCTTTGCCTGTCTGTCTTCCCGTTCCCTCTCAATATCTGTCTGCCCTAACAAAAAAAAAAAAAAAAAAGATAGTAAATAAATATTTTTTAAATGAGGGAGGGAGAAAAATTACACTGATTTTTCTTGGGAAACGCCTCTCTTGGACACTGTCTTCTTTCACTATCTTGTCCAGGAAAAAATAATAAGTATTGTGTTGGGAGCCAGGAGGTAGCACAGTGGGTTAAGCACACGTGGCGTGAAGTGCAAGGACCGGGGATCCAGGACCAGGGTAAGGATCCTGGTTTGAGCCCCAGAGTCCCCACCTGCAGGGGAGTCACTTCACAGGCATTGAAGCAGGTCTGCAGGTATCTTTCTTTTCCCCTCTGTCTTCCCCTCCTCTATCCATTTCTCTCTGTCCTATCCAACAATGACGGCATCAATAATATCAACAATAATAGCTACAACAATAAAACAACAAAGGCAACAAAAGGAAATAAGTAAATAAAAATTTTGAAAAATGTATTTTGTTTCTTTTCGAATTTTATTGGGCAGAGGGTAGATAGCATAATGGTTATGCAAAGAGACTCTGATGCCTGAGGATCCAGAGCCCTGGGTTCAGTCCTCCGCACCACCATAAGTCAGAGCTAAACATCAAATATATATATATATATATGGAGAGAGAGAGGGAGAGAGGGCAAGAGAGAGAGAGATACCAGAGCACTTGCTCGGCTCTGGCTTATGTTGGTGCCAGGAACTGAACCTAGAATGATGGAGCCTCAAACATGAGAGTCTTTCTTTTTTCTTTTTTTTTTTCTGTTTTTCTTTACCAGAGCACTGTTCAACTCTTGATTTATGGTGGTACGGGTACTGAGACTCTGGAGCCTTAGGCATGAGAGATCTCTTTGCATAACAATTATTCTATCTACCATTGTTTTTTCTTTTCTTTTGCCTCCAGGGTTATTTCTGGGGCTCCGTTCTAGCACTACAAATCTACTGCTGGTGGATATTTTTTCTATTTCTTAATAAATAGGACAGAGAAATTGAGAGAGGAGGGGGAGGTAGAGAGGGAGAGAGACAGAGAGACACCTGCAAACCTCTTCCATCACTTGTGAAGCTTCCCCCCCCTCGGGTGGGAAGCTGGGGGCTCGAACCCGAATCTTTGTGCTTAGTCCCGCCCCCTCTCCCACCCAACCCCCCCCCAACAAGTCTTTTGTTTGTTTTTTCCTTTATTGGGGGATTAATGTTTTACAGTCATCAGTAAATACAATAGTTTGTACATGCATAACATTTCTCAGTTTTCCACATAACAATATAACCACCACTAGGTCCTCTGCCATCCTTTTCCAAGACCTGAACTCTTCCCACCCCGACCCCAAAGTCTTTTACTTTGGTGCAATACACCAGCTCCAGTACAAGTTCTGCTTAGTGTCTTCTTTTTTTCTTTTTTAATTTCTTTATTGGGGAATTAATGTTTTACATTCAACAATAAAAAGTGTTTTCTTATCTTGTTTTTCAACTTCTGCCTGAGAGTGAGATCATGCCATATTCATCCTTCTGTTTCTGACTCATTTCACTTAACTTAATGATTTCTTCAAGCTCCATCCAAGATGGGCTGAAAATGGTGAAATCACCATTTTTAATAGCTGAGTAATATTCCGTTGTGTATATAGACCACAACTTGCTCAGCCACTCATCTGTTGTTGGACACCTGGGTTGCTTCTAGGTTTTGGCTATGACAAATTGTGCTGCCGCGAACATAAGTGTACACAGATCTTTTTTGGATGGATGCGTTGGGTTCTTTTGGATATATCCCCAGGTTGTTTCTTTTTTCTTTTTCTCTTTTTGCATTGTCTTTATTTATTTATTGGATAGAGACAGCCAGAAATCGAGAGGGAGAGAGACAGAGAGACACCTGCAGCCGTGTTTCACCACTTGCAGGTGGGGACTGGCTTGAGCCTGGGTCCCTGAGCACTGTAACATGTGCACTCAACCAGATGCGCCACCACCTGGCCCCGGGTCTTTTCTTCTGTAAAGTTCTGCTCAGCAGTGTGACTGTTTGCCTGATTTGACCCACATAGTCAACCACTGCCACCTCTCCAGATTCAGAGGAGGTCTCGAAACTTGACATCAGGCTCAACCTGACGCTGTTGACTGGCTACGGAAGAAGGGCAAACGCTAGAAGTAGAAGATGTCAGCAGAAAATAAGACTGTTGCTGCCAACCAACCTAGCATGTGCTTAGTAACAAAAGCTTCAGCACTGGGAGTCGGGCTGTAGCGCAGCGGGTTAAGCGCAGGTGGCGCAAAGCACAAGGACCGGCATAAGGATCCTGGTTTGAACCCCGGCTCCCCACCTGCAGGGGAGTCGCTTCACAGGCGGTGAAGCAGGTCTGCAGGTGTCTGTCTTTCTCTCCTCCTCTCTGTCTTCCCCTCCTCTCTCCATTTCTCTCTGTCCTATCCAACAACGACAACAATAACAACTACAACAATAAAAAAAAAATAAAGCTTCAGCACTGTGGTGGCACAGTGGATAAAACATTGGACTCTCAAGCATGAGGTCTTTAGTTCAACCCCTCATCCATTAATTAAAAAATAAAAAGGAGGGCCCAGGAGGTGGCATAATGGATAAAGCCTTTGACTCTCAAAATTGAGATCCCAAGTTCAATCCCCTGCATGCCATGTGCCAGAGTGATGCTCTGATTCTGTCGCTCTCTCATTAACAAGTAAATCTTTTTATTTATTTATTTATTTTCCCTTTAGTTGCCCTTGTTTTTTATTGTTGTTGTAGTTATTATTGCTGCTATTGTTGATGATGATGTTGTTGGGTAGGATAGAGAGAAATGGAGAGAAAGAAGGGGAAGACAGAGAGGGGGAGAGAAAGATTGACACCTGCTTCACCGCCTGTGAAGCGACTTCCCTGCAGGTGGGGAGCCGGGGGCTTGAACCTGGATCCTTATGCCGGTCCTTGTGCTTTGCACCACGTGCACTTAACGCACTGCCCTACCGCCCGACTCCCTAACAAGTAAATCTTGGGGAAAAAAAAAAGATTCAGAGACTGGGCGGTGGTGCATCTGGCAGAGTGCACACATTACCATATATAAGGACCCCTGTTCAAACCATGGGTCCCCACCTACAGGGGGTAAACTTCACAAGTGCTGGAGCAGAGTTGCAGGCGTCTATAACCCCCTTCTCTATTTTTCACTAGTGATTTAGTATTGATTTACAAAATTATAAGAACAGGGATATAACTCCACACAGTTCCCACTACCAGAGTTCTGTGTCCCCATTTCCTCTATTAGAAACTGCAGTGGTTCTCCCAAGGTCACAGATATGGGTTGACTATTTATATATCTTTATCTACTTGCCCATTTTTTTTTCTAAAGTCCTGCCTTCTTTTCTAAGTCACACCTATACCTATTACTACTTCTAAGTGTCCTTCCTTTTTTTCCCTCTTCTCTCCGGGTCCTGATGGAGTTGGGGGTCACAACCTCTGGTCATCTTGCCCTAATACTTCTTCCTCCTCTGGGAATACAGACCACAGTTATTTGTGGGGTGCAGAAGGGAGGAGTTCTGGCTCCTGTAATTGCTCCTCCACTGAACATGGGCTTTGGCAGGTTAATTACCATCCCCCGTTTTTATCTTTCCCTAGTTGGGGAGGGCTCTGGAGAGGTGATGTTCTAGGACACATTGGTGAGGTGTTTCTCAGTTTCTATCTCTATCCAAAATAAACGCGATACCAAGCCTCTGCACAACCATAAGCCAGAGCTGAGCAGTATTCTGGTCTCTCTCTCTCTCTGTGTTTTCTCTTTAAGACTAAAACATATAAAATATATTTAACAACAAATAAAATTTTTTGAGCAGGAAGTTAATGAGACCTGTGTGCTCACACATTCTCAGTGGGATCATTCACAGTAGCCTCCAAAGGAATGAAATTTGTGTCCATAAGCAGGTAAGTGGAGAAGTAAAACATGACGTACACACACTGTGGAATATGATACAGCCCGAAAAAAGGAATGGCATTCAGACATGTAGCAATGTGGTTGAACCTTGATAATCCAATGCCTAGGAGAGTGCATAATGGTTAGAACACTGGACTTGCAGGCAGGAGGTCCTGAGTTAGATTCCCAACATCCCCTGTGCCAGCATGATGCTTCTCTCTCTGTCATAAATATATAAATTATTTTTTTTAGTCTGGGAGTATGGATCACTCTGCCAACTCCCATGTTCAGCAGAGAAGCAATTACAGAAGCCAGACTTTCCACCTTCTGCACCCCATAGAGAATTATGGCTCACGCCAGGAGGTGGCACACCTGACTAAGCACACATAACATTAAGCTCAAGGACCCATGCTAGGATCTGAGTTTGAGTCCCTGTCTAGCCACCTGCAGGGGAGATGCTTCACAAGTGGTGAAGCAGGTCTGCAGGTGTCTCTCTTTCTCTCTCTGTCTCTATCTCCCCTCCCTCTCTCTCAATTTCTCTCTGTCCTGTCCAGTGAAAGAGAAAAAAAAATGGTTGTCAGGAGCAGTGGATTCCTAGTGCTGGCACTGAGTCTCTGGAGGCAAAAAAAAAGAATTTAGGCCATACTCCCAGAAGGAGAGAAATGTTAGGGAAGAGGACCAGTTCCAATTCCATCAAGACCTGGAGAAAGAAAAGGAAAACAAAAGAAGAAAGGAAGGACACCCAGAAGTTGGTGTGACTTAGAAAGGGGTAGGAGAGGGCCCTGGAGGCGGCATACCCTGTTAAGTGCACATAGTACGAAGTGCAAGGGCCTGCACGAGCATCTGGGTTTGAGCCCTTGGCTCCCCACCTGCAGGGGGGACGCTTCATAAGCGGTGAAGCAAGTCTGCCTATCATTCTTCCTCCCTCCCTACCTCCCCTTCCGTGCTCAATTTCTCTCTGACCTATCCAATAAAATAGAAAAAACAGCTGTCAGGAGCAGTGGATTCATAGTGCTGTCACCAAGCCCCAGCAATAAGCCAAGGGGAAAAAAAGAAGAGAAGGCAAGACCATAGAAAAAGTGGGGAAAAAATACATAAATATAGTTATCAAAATAATAGTCAACCCATATCTGTGATCTTGGGAGAACTACTGTAGTTTCCAATGGAGGGAATGGGGACACAGAACTCTGGTGGGGGAAACGGTGACACAAAACGGGGACACAAAACTCTGGTGGTGGAAACAGTGTGGAATTATGCCTCTGTTATCTCATAATTCTATAAATCAGTACTAAATCACTAATAAAAATGAAAAAAATATACAAATGATTTTTCCCCTTTGTTGTTTATCGTTGTTGTTATTGTTGTTATTGCTGTCAAGAGAGAAAGAAAGATACCTGCAGACCTGCTTCACTGCCTGTGAAGGGAACCCCCTGCAGGTGGGGAGCCAGGGGCTTGAACTGGGATCCTTATTCCAGTCCTTGCGCTTTGTGCCATCTGCGTTTAACCCGCTGTGCCACCGCCTGGTTCCCACAAATGATTTTTTTAAAAAGAAAACAAAAACATTGTGCTAAGTGCAATAAGCCAGTCATGGGTTGTCTGGGATGGGGAACTCACAATGTGAATTGGAGCTGGGGAGACAGCATAATTGTTCTGCAAAAGACTCTCATGCCTGAGGCTCTGAGGTCCCAAGTTCAATCCCCAGCACCACCATAAACCACAGCTGAGCAGTACTCTAGTCTTTCTCATTAAGAACAATAAATTAAAAATTCAAAACTCTTAAAAAAGAGAGAGAGTATGTGAATGGTGGCTGCCAGGGACTCTGGAGAAGCAGACAAGACTGTGTTTAGTGAGTGGGGTGATGGGACATCTGATGGGATAACGTTGGGCTGATAGAGTTCTAAACGGGTCCCGATGGTGGTGGCACGATGCTGTGAGCATATGCACTGTTGCTAAACTGTAGATTTAAAAATGCTAAGTCAGAAAGACCAAGACGAGTATGGGATGATCCCACTCATAAACAGATGTTGAGAAAGAAGAACAGAAAGAGAAACTCAAAGCAATGCCACAGTGCAGCTGCGGCGGGTCACAGCTGCGGCGGGTCAGGAGTCCCTGGAGATGTGTCAGAGTAGCAGCGGAGAGGAATGAGATAAGACACCGAGGTCTGGTGTCCGTCTGATTTATTCAAGCAAGCAAGCCCTTCTTATACTTTGCAATACAGCTGTTTGTGGCAAGAGTTATAGTAAAACGAAAGGTGAGAAACATTATATTGTGACAGAGCATGTTTTCTATATGCTCCTTACTGCGTACTCATTCCGGGCAATATTTTTTGTAATACTGGTTTAACTGCTTAATTATAGCTTGTTTTTGTTCCTTAGTGCGTATGACAAGGTGGACCTTGTCTAGCCAATCTTTCCATGAACCCTAGCTGAGAATACGTTGTTCTTATTCCGTTAATATTTGCCCAACGAATGCCTTTCTCATCATATGCTCCTGTATAGGGCAATGGAGGGTCAGGAACTCTCCGTAACCCTCTAGACCTAGGTGGATACCACAGTTTCCCATTAAACTTGTAAGCTATCTTTGGGGGGGGGGGTTCCCTGTGCTGTGGGAACTATCTGTTACAATTTTTCTAATTCTTGTAAGGCTGGGGTTTAGGTGCTTGAATAGGCCAAGGAGCTAACAGCTCAGCCCTTTGTAATGCTATCATAAAATCTCCATTGGGTTTATTTGGGAAAAATTGTCTGGCAATTTCTGACAAGAAGGATTGTTTACAATTTTCACAGGGTGATTATTGCAATTGCTTCAATGTTCCAGTCATTCCTAATAAGAATAACATTCTGGGAGTCGGGTGGTAGCACAGTGGGTTAAGCTCAGGTGGCGCAAAGCACAAGGACCAGCGTAAGAATCCCGGTTCGAACCCCCGGCTCCCCACCTGCAGGGGAGTCGCTTCACAAGCAGTGAAGCAGGTCTGCAGGTGCCTATCTTTTTCTCCCCCTCTGTCTTCCCCTCCTCTCTCCATTTCTCTCTGTCCTATCTAGCAACAATGACGACAATAATAACTACAACAATAAAAAATACAACAAGGGCAATAAGATGGAATAAATAAAAGAATAACATTCCCCGTATTATGTCACATCCTTTCTTGGAAGGACGTCTTCCTTGAAGTAGTCCTTTTCCAGCTGGGACCTTGTCGTACAGCTTGGATAGAAGAGGGTGTGGCAAAGTAAAATCTGACTGAGTGTGGAGTAGGGCACCAAAGTAAAAATCTCTGGGTGGAGGGTGAGGGTGGATGTTCAGCTTCACTGGGGGGGTGGGGGGGGGTGGGACACAGACCTTTGGTGGTGGGAATGGTGTTAATACATACTCCTATTAGCTTATAGTCTCACAAATCACTATTCAATTTATATGAGGGGAAAAATGGATCGAATGTCTCAAACTTTGTTGCATAGACCATAGCTCTGGGTGTATGTTCCTTCAATCTAGCACTTAAGACTTCAAATTGGTAATCAGATTGAATTTTAACAGTGGGCTCAAATTGTTAATACATTTTTAATAATGACTGGTTCTGGGGCCAGATGGTGGTGCATCTGGTTGAGTGCACATGTTACAATGTGCAAAGAACCAGGTTCGAGTCCCCGGTCCCCATCTGTAGGGGGAAAGCTTCACGAGTGGTGAAGCAGTGCTGCAGGTGTCTCTCTGTCTCTCTCCCTCTCTATCCCCCCCTTCCCTCTTGATTTCTGGCTGTCTCTATGCAATAAGTAAATAAATAAAGATAATAAAATTTTTTTTTAAATAATGACTTGTTCTTTGAAATATTAAATCTCCTAAAAGCTTAGACCAGGGAGAACAGAAGCAACTGGTGGCATTACTTTATCAGATACAGCTATATAAAGATAATGTCAAAGGGCATAAACTATGGTGAGGTCTTGTATGCTACAGCAAATCCTAACAATGGGATTTTTCAGAGTTAACCCAATTGCCAAATAATTTGGTTATAGCTATAACTATTGCCTTCTTAAACCCTAAGACAGCAGGAGCCTTCCCATTCCCTATAAAGCCCATATTTCTCCCAGTCCTGAAACCCCTAGGGTGAGGCTCACTTTCCTGCATGCTTTTCCCAGTTCATACCAACTGATACTGCATCTGCTGATCCTAACCTAATCAATGCAACCAGTACCACCTCGGCATGCTTCACTTCACACTACATCCAGAGGCATCAGGTCAGGCAGGGAATGTCAACCCACCAGCATCATTACTCAGGTGAGACTTTTCCTAGCTTATAGAACTCCTTAATTCCATTTTGGGTGGTACACTTCTTAACAAACCTCGAAACCTAGATATAGACCTGAGATAGGGCATATGTATATGTATCCAGAAGTTGGGGGAAAACATATACCTTAAAGCAACAGTGCACAGTAGTTTGCAGTGAGTCAATAAATGTAGCAAGCAAGCAGAAAGACCTAAAGAAGACACCATAAAGTATCTAATCAAATAGTTTCTACTTAGACCTAGACACCCTCCTCACCTACCTTCTGTTGCACATCCCTCAACCACTCCAAAGCTAACCCTGTCAGACAAAGTAAGGACTACAAAAGCTGAATAAGGGTAAGAGACTGGCATACGTTAGTGGCTCTTTGGTCACTTCCAGGCCACCCCATCACCTGGGGCTCTAGTCAGGGAGTCCTGCGATTCCCACACAGACATGATGGGCCTAGACCTCTAACAGATCCCTCTCACCACGGTCACTGGTCATCTCCATCAGGAACAACATAATGGACCCCTCTGTGGGCCCCTATCAGACCCGGCCCTCAATGTGGATCAACAGTGGTAGAGAATGTTCCATTCTCCAAAGGGAGGTTGGATAGCGTACTCTGCCTATCACCCGAGGATGATGGGTCCTGAAATGGACACAGCCTGGAATGTTCCTAGCTGTGACCACGGAATGTGAGCTCAGACCTACAGGGATGCAGAGGTTACATAGACTCCTGTGTTGACTATGGACCACAGATCAAATCGATAGGGTTTATTTATTTATATACTTTTATTTATTTATATACTTTTATTTATTTATATACTTTTCCCATATTTGGGAGCTACTCTCTTCCTTGTTCCAGCTTTCTGGTACTTTTTCCAACTATGACATCATCCCCCAGACAATAACTTACGTCACCTGCATATTAGATGTCAGGTTCAGACAAAAACTAGTGAAGTCATGGGCCCTTTGGAATATACCTAAAATATCTTTTTCCGAAACAGAGACGCCAAATCTTCATCCACAGTATCCCAGCCTTTAGGTTCATAATTAGTCAACAATTTGTTCTGCTTTGTATCTTAATGCTTTCTCAGTCACCAAGTTCCAGATGCTGCTATGATGCCAACTGGACTTCCCAAGACAGACCACCCCAGCACTGTGTCCTGGAGCCCCTCTTCCTCAGAGCTCTACCCCACTAGTGAAAGAGAGAGACAGGCTGGGAGTATGGATTGACCTGCCAATGCCCATGTTCAGCAGAAAGGCAGTTACAGAAGCCAGACCTTCCACCTTCTGCATCCCACAATGACCCTGGATCCATGCTCCCAGAGGGTTAAAGAACAGGGAAACTATCAGAGGAGGGGATGGAATACAGAGTTCTGGGAGTGGGAATTGTGTGGAATTGTCACCTTATGGTCTTGTTAGTGTTTCCATTTTATAAATAAAAATTGGTGGTCCTGGAGGTGATGCAGTTGGATAAAACATTGGATTCTCAAGCATGAGGTCCTGAATTCGATTCCTGGAAGCACATGTACCAGAGTGATATCTGGTCCTTTCTCTCTCCTATCTTTCTAATAAATAAATAAATAAATACATCTCTAATAAATAAAAATTGAAAAAAAAATTTAAGTGATGAAAATGTCTTACCAGAAGGTGGCGCAGTGGGTAAAGCATTGGACATCTAGGCTCGGGATCCTGAATTGGATCCCTGACATCAAATGTGCCAAAGTGATACTCTGGCTCTTGCTCTTTCATAAGGACATAAATAAATAGATAACCCTTTTTAAAAACCTGATTTGAATGTGGTGGGGCAATATCTCACTGTGTAGGATGTCTGTTACATTTATAGCCAAGGCTAAAGCCTCAGCACCACATGGAAGGTGCTATGACACCAGAAGAAGCCCTGATGCTACTGAATTCTCAGAAGGAATGACTTAAAGGAGAGAGCTGAGGGGGCTGGGCAGTGGTCCACCAGATTAAGTGCACATAGCACTATATGCAAGGACCTGAGTTCCAACCCCCACTCCCAACCTGCAGGGGGTGCTTCATGAGCAGTGAAGCACCATATGTTACGCACCCATATGTTATGCCCAGAAGTTCGAGTCCCAATCTCACACAAAGAAGACCAGAATCACATGCAATAGCAAGAGGCTTTATTAGGAAGAATTGAATGGGCGTACCAAACCTGGAAAAAAATCTCTTTGAGTAGTTTCTTCACCACTCTCTGTCTCCCTCTCTACCTCCCTTCCCCTTTCAATTTCTCTCTGTCCTAACAAGTATAATAGAAAGGAAGGAAGGAAGGAAAGAAGAAGGAAAAAAAGGAAAGAAAGGAACAAAATGGCTGGCAAGAGTGGTGAATTTGTAGTGCTGGCACAGAACCCGCAGTGATAACGCTGGTGGCAATGAAAAGAGGAGGAGGAGGACAAGGAGGAGGAGGAGGAGGGAGAGAGAAGAGGAGGAAAGCTGAGATATCTCAGTGGTAGAGCCACGGTGCTTACGTATATGAGGTCCCAGTTTCCATACTCAACACCACATGCAGGAGCTAAATGACACTCTGGTCTCACTCTCTTGATCATAAAATATTAATTTAGTGTTGCATCAAAGCACAAGACCCAGGAGTGGGGGAGATGGACTGGGCTGCGGGGTAGGATGATGGTGTAGAGAGACCTGAGTTAGTAGGTGAGAGTGTTGCAGACACTTAGTGCAGGGAGCTATGCTGATACATGTTACGCATGTATCAACAATTGTCCTGTAAACTGTTATTTTCCCAATAACAGGATTTGGAAAAAGATTAATTTAAAAAGGAAATGTAGTTGGGGAGATAGCATAATAGTTATGCAAAAAGCCTTTCATACCCAAAGCACCGAAGGTCTCAGCTTCAATCCCCCACACCATCATAAGCCAGAGCTGAGGAATGCTCTGGTTTAAAAAAAAAAAAAAAAGGCAACAAAAGGGAATAAATAAATTTAAAAAAAAAAGGTCCAGGAGGTAGCACAGTGGATAAAGCACTCTTGACCATGAGGTCCCAAGTTCAATTCCCAGCGCACATGTACCAGAGTGATATGTGGTTCTTTCTCTCCTACCTTTCTCATGAATAAATAAATTCTTTTTTAAAAAAAGATGAAAAAAAAAACCTCATAAAAAAAGCAAAAAATAAAGAAGTAAGTGTAGGGGCCAGGTGTTAGTTCACCTTGTTGAGTACATATATCGCCATGCTCAAGGGCCCAGGTTCAACACCCCCCCTTCCCCACCAGAAGGAGAAAAGTTTTGTGAATGGTGAACTAGTGCTGCAGGCGTCTCTCTTTAGTTCCCCCACCCTTGCCTTCCCAATTTCTCCCTGTCTCTGTGCAATAGATAAACGAATAAATGTTTTTTCTTTGCCTCCAGGGCTATTGTTGGGCTTTGATGCTTGCACTACGAATCCACTGCTCCTGGTGACCATTTTTTCCTTTTTGTTGTTGTTATTGGATAGAACAGAGAGAAACTGAGAAAGGAGGGGAGGTAGAGAGAGAGATAGACACCTGCGGATCTGCTTCACCACTCGAGAAGCTTCCCCCCCTGCAGGTGGGGATTCGAGGGCTCGAACCCCTCTCCTTGTGCTAGTCCTTGCACTTAGTACTATGTGTGCTTAACTGGCCAGCCCCCTAATAAAATATTTTTAAAGTATAACAAAATATCGAACCCCTGGCCCCCATTTTCAGGGGGGAAGCTTCATGAGTGGTGTAGCAGTGCTGCAGGTGTCTCTCTGTCTCTATCCCTCCCTATCACCCCCCTGTCCTCTCAATTTCTGACTGTCTCCATTCAATAAATAAATAAAAGATAAAAAAGATTTGCTCTATTGATACTGATATTTTCTTTATATTATATTTTTATATTATTTTTTTTATAATATTTTTTCGGGTGGTAGCGCAGTGGGTTAAGCGAACGTGGTGCAAAGCGCAAGGACTGGGCCCCCGGCTCCTCACCTGCAGGACAGTCGCTTCACAAGCGGTGAAGCAGGTCTGCAGGTGTCTTTCTCTTCTCCCCCTTCTCCATTTCTCTCTGTCCTATCCAACAATGACGACAATAACTACAGCAATGAAACAAGGGCAACAAAAGAAAACAAATTAAAAAAAATATTTTTGGGGGTTAGGCGGTGGCGCAGTGAGTTAAGCGCATGTGGCGCAAAGCGCAGGGACCAGCGTAAGGATCCCAGTTCGAGCCCCCGGCTCCCCACCTGCAGGGGAGTCGCTTCACGGGCGGTGAAGCAGGTCTGCAGGTGTCTATCTTTCTCTCCCTCTCTCTGTCTTCCCCTCCTCTCTCCATTTCTCTCTGTCCTATCCAACAATGAACAACATCAACAATGGCAACAATAATAACCACAAGGAGGCTACAACAACAAGGGCAACAAAAGGGGGGGAAAAATGGCCTCCAGGAGCGGTGGATTCATGGTGCAGGCACCGAGCCCAGCAATAACCCTGGAGGAAAAAAAAAAAAAAAAAAAAAAAAAAAAATATATATATATATATATATATTTTTTTTTTTAAAAAAGTGTAACAAAATAAACAGCACCTGGAAATAAATAGAAACTGTGGCCCCTATATTAAAAATAGAAAAGTAAATGTAAATAAGAAAAAGCTTACTGCACACTGTAGAGTACTGAGCAGATTAAAGGAGCAACCCCACGTCACATGTTTAGCCCTGTGCCGAGTGCCACCTACGTGCTCCTTGTACTAACAGGACTAATTGAAGAAAGTGTCTCATGTTACTGACACTGCCTCCTGTGGGGCTGGTTTCTCACACCTTCAGGACTGTTTCCACAAGTGAATGCTCTGGAATTAGCAGTCTGAAGTGCTCAGTTGAGACTTAATTCAGTTCCCCAGAAAGAAAATCTGGAAGTAGAATCAGGAGCAAACAGAACTACGCAGAGAGCTCTGCAGAAGACGGGTGGTGCCCTGACCCTCAGAGTGCTTAGGTTTTTCTCAACATGCAGCACTGAAAGAGGAGAAAAGCATAGATCTTTGAGTCTGAAAGAGCTGGAGAATTGCGCCAGCTGGTCGCTAGGCCGGACTGAGGAATGGGACAAAGCAGAGCTCAGGAAATGACAACTGTATGGCAGAGGAAAGAGGAATATGCGGGGTGGGGGGGAAGGGTGCAGAGATAGGATGATGGTTTTGCAAAGAGACTCTCATGCTTGGGGCTCCAAAGTCCTAGGTTCAATCCCCCTTACCACCATAAGCCAGAGCTGAGCAGTGCTCTGGTCTCTCTCTCCCCATCTCTCTGAAAAATAAAATAAATAGGGGGTCAGGGGGTAGCGCAGTGGGTTAAGCATATATGGGGTAGCACAGCGGGTTAAGCACACATGGCGCAAAGCACAAGGACCAGCTCAGGGATCCTGGTTTGAGCCCCCCCCTCCACTCCCCACCTGCAGGGGAGACGCTTCACAAGTGGTGAAGCAGGTCTGTAGGTGTCTATCTTTCTCTCTCCCTCTCTGTCTTCCCCATTTCTCTCTGTCCTAGCCAACAACAGCAAGACAACAGTAACAGTAAATACAACAACAAAGGCAACAAAAATGGTGGTGGGAAATGGCCTCCAGGAGGAGGGGATTTGTAGTGCATGCACCAAGCCCCAACAATAACCCTAGAGGCAAAAAAAAAAAGCATGAAGTCTTGTGCTGTAGGTGTCTCTTCCTGTCTCTCTCTCCCCTTATCTCCCCCTTTGCTCAATATTTCTCCCTGTCTCTATCCAATAAATAAACTATATTTAAACAAATAAATAAAATTTAAAAGATATGAATATGTGCTTGTTTAATTCTTAAAGGTTTATTTATTTATTCCCCCCCCCTTTTTTTAAAATAGAGACAGAAATTAAGAGGAGTGGTCCAGGAAGTGGCTCAGTGGATAAAGCATTGGATTCTCAACCATGAGGTCCCGAGTTCAACCCCCGGCAGCACCATATGCCAGAGTGATGTCTGGTTCTTTCTCTCTTTGCCTATCTTTCTCATGAATAAATAAATTCTTTAAAAAAAAAAAAAAGATGGCTGAGCAAGTTGTGGTATATATACACAATGGAATACTACTCAGCTGTAAAAAATGGTGACTTCACCGTTTTCAGCCGATCTTGAATGGACCTTGAAAAGTTCATGTTAAGTGAAATAAGTTAGAAACAGAAGGATGAATATGGGATGATCTCACTCTCAGGCAGAAGTTGAAAAACAAGATCAGAAGAAAAAAAAACACACAAGTAGAACCCGAAATGGAATTGGCATATCGCACCAAAGTAAAAGATTCTGAGGTGGGGGTGGGTGGGTGGGGAGAAAACAGGTCCAAGAATGATGACAGAGGACCTAGTGGGGGTGGTATTGTTATGTGGGAAACTGGAGAATGTTATGCATGTACAAACTATTGTATTTACTGTTGAATGTAAAACATTAATTCCCCAACAAAGAATTAAAAAGAAATTAAGAGGAACGGGGAAGAGAGATATTACAGCACTGCTTCATCTTTCATGAGGCTGCAGGAGGGGACCAGGGGCTTGAACCTGGGTCCTTTTCACATTGCAACATGTGTACTCAACCAAGTTCGACACCACCCAGCCCTTTATTTATTAATGAGAGAGAATGAAAACCAGAGCATCACTCTGGTCCGTGCATTGCCAAGGATCAAACTCAGAACCTCATGCTTAAGGGTTCAATGCTTTATCCAGGCTCTAATCTAACCTGCCCACTCTCTGATTATTAGTGACCTGCAGGTGGGGATGCAGTAGATAAAGCAATGGACTCTCAAGCACGGGACTCTGAGTTCAGTTCCTGGCACTGCATATGTCAGAATGATGCTCCAGTTCTTTCTGTCTCCCTCCTCTCTCTCTTTAGTGGATAAATAAAACTTTAAAAAGAGAGTGAGTAGGGGCCGGGCGGTGGCATACGTGGTTGAGCGCACATGTTACAGTGCCCAAGGACCCTGGTTCGAGCCCCTGGCTCCCACCTGCAGGGGGAAAGCTTCACGAGTGGTGAAGCAGGGCTGCAGGTGTCTATCTCTCTCTCCCCTCTCCATTTCCGACTATCTCTATCCAATAAATAAATAAAGATAATGAAAAAAATTTTTAAGTGAGTATTAAAGAGTGCCTGAATCCTCAAAACAATATATTCCTTCAACTGGGAGCTGCCCTGAGTGGTCAGCTCATGAAGTGCATGCCTAAGGATCTGGGTTCAAGCCCTGGCACCGTATGTACCAGAGTGGTGCTCTGGTTTATCGATTTATCTCATATGAAATAAATGAAATTTTTTCCTTTCTATTTTACTTGATAGGGCAGAGAGGATTTGAGAGGGGAAGTGGAGATAGGGAGAGAGAGAAAGACACCAGCAGACTTGCTTCACTGCTTATGCACTCCTGTGCAGGTGGGGAGCAGGGACTCAAACCCAGGTCTCTTTGGATGGTAATGTATGTGCTCAACCAGTTGTGCCACTGCCCTGCCCCCTATCTGTCACTTCCTGGCTGAAAAAAAGTGGCCCAGAGTGGTGAAATTGTGCATGCTGGAGACCCTAGTCTAACCAAAATCTCTCTCTCTCTCCTCTCTCTCTCTCTCTCTCTCTCTCTCTCTCACACACACACACACACACACAATTCTTCAAAATAAAATTTCAAGGGTCAAGTGAAACTAAGGGTTTCTAGAGCTCACCAAAGACTTCTTTTCATTATTAAACCTCCTGAGTGTGGCCAAGAGGTGGCGCAGTGGCTAAAGCATTGGGCTCCAGGGAGTTCAATTCTTTTTTTTTTTTTTTTAATTTATTTATTTATTTTCCCTTTTGTTGC
This sequence comes from Erinaceus europaeus, assembly GCF_950295315.1. Taxonomy (NCBI): domain Eukaryota; kingdom Metazoa; phylum Chordata; class Mammalia; order Eulipotyphla; family Erinaceidae; genus Erinaceus; species Erinaceus europaeus. The sequence goes on from NC_080169.1 coordinate 100,288,217, forward strand.
CCTTGTTGTCTTTTTTTTTATTGTTGTTGTAGTTATTAAAGTTGTTGTTATTGATGTGGTTGTTATTGGATAGAACAGAGAGAAATGGAGAGAGGAGGGGAAGACAGAGCGGGGAGAGAAAGATAGACGCCTGCAGACCTGCTTCACCACCTGTGAAGCGGGGAGTTCAATTCATAACATCACATGTGCCCAAGTGATGCTCTGGTTCTCTATCCTCCTTTCTCTTTCATAAATATTTTTTTAATATAGAAAAAAGGAGAGGGGCAGGCAATAGCGCACCTGCTTAAACACACATGTTGACAAGCGCAAGGACTGGCTTAAGTTTCCTGGTTCGAGCCCCTGGTTCCCCACCTGGGAGGTTACTTCACAAGTGGTGAAACAAGTCTGCAGGTGTCTTTCTTTCTCTCCCCCTGTCTTCCCCTCCTCTCTTTCTGTCCTATCCAATGACAACATTAACAACAACAATAATAATAACAGCAACGATAAACAACAAGGGCAACAAAAGGGAAAAAATAGCCTCCAGGAGCAGTGGAATCATAGTGCAGGCACTGAGCCCCAGCAATAACCCTGGAGGCAATATATATATATATATATATATGAGCTGGGCAGTGGTACACTTGGCTGAGCATACACGTTACCATGTTCGAAGACTTGGGTTCGAGCCCTGGTTCCCTACTGAAGGGGAGAAGCTTCAGGAATGGTGAAGCAGGTCTGTGGGCTCTGTGTGTGTGTGTGTCTGTCTTCCCATCTCCCCTCAATTTCCCTCTATACTATCTAATTCAAAAGAAAAAAGAAAAAGAAAATATATACATATACAATACATATATATAACAGTAACCTACCGGGACTCTGCTGAGGCAGCCTCTGCAGATGTTTTGTTTTCTAGGAGACACAAACAAGGACAAGCCCAACAAGAGTCGCCGCCTGTGAAGCCACTGCTGTCCTCCTGGTAACTGATGGTTCCCAGGCCCCAGAACACAGCAGAGGTGCCAGCCAGAGCAGTGTGGAGGGGTTACTACGACAACTAGAAGCTCCAGTAGACGGTTCTACAGGTGTGTGGTAGAGCTGGATTTCACTTCACTATGTCCCAGAATGCCTAAGAAGGATGAGGCAGGCATTCCAGAAAATAGGGGTGCCCTGGCACCCACATAATCATGGTGATGGCCCAGAGATGGGGGATGAGAAGAGATTGTGAGCCCCAGAACTCTGTGCTCTGGATCTCTCTGCCTGCTTTCTCTAATAAGTACATTTTTAAAAAAATTATTTTTAAACATATGCCACCTGGGATAAAGTGTTGGACTTTCCAGCGTGAAGGCCTGAGTTTGATCCCCAGCATCACATGTGCCAAAATGACACTCTGGTTCACTCTCTTTCTCCCATTTATAAATAAATAAATAAACCTGATGAAATTAGAATGTCTGAGGTCCCAAGTGTTACATGTCCCTGAGTGGTGCTCTAGCTTCTTTCTCTACCTCTCTGTCTCATATGAAACCCTTTCTCTCATATGTGTAATAAAATCACTGTTTAAGTGATCCGGGAGGTGGTGCAGTGATAAAGCTTTGGATTTTCAAGCATGAGGTCCTGAGTTCGATCCCCGGCAGCACATGTGCCAGAGTGATGTCTGGTTCTTTCTCTCTCCTCCTATCTTTCTCATTAATAAATAAATAAAATATCACTATTTAAGGGAGTTGGGCGGTAGCGCAGCGGGGTAAGCGCACATGGCACAAAAATGCAAGGACCGGGGTAATCCCGGATCCCACCTGCAGGGGGAGTCGCTTCACAAGCGGTGAAGCAGGTCTGCAGGTGTCTGTCTTTCTCTCCCCTTCTCTGTCTTCCCCTCCTCTCTCCATTTCTCTCTGTCCTATCCAACGACGACGACATCAATAACAACAATAATAACTGCAACAATAAAACAACAAGGTCAACAAAAGGGGAAATAAATAAATATATTTTTAAAAAAATCACTATTTAAAAGATAACCCTACCTGCAGGGGAGTTGCTTCACAGGCAGTGAAGCAGGTCTGCAGGTGTCTATCTCTCCCCCCTCTGTCTTCCCTTCCTCTCTCCATTTCTGTCTGTCCTATCTAACAATGACGACATCAACAACAACAACAACAACAATAGTAACTACAACAATAAAAAAAAAAAACAAGGGCAACAAAAGGGAAAACAAATAAATAAATATTAAACAAGAAAGAAATCTTAAAATGATAATAAATATATACGTGCTTTAATGTTCAGAAGCTTGGAAGTGGCATAGTGGATAAAAGTGTTGGATTTTAAAGCATGAGGTCCCGAGTTCAAGCTTCAGTATTTCATGCACCAGAGTGATGCTCTAGTTCTCTCTCTCTTTCTCCTCTGTCATAAATAGATAAATATTTTAAAATATTACATGGACAAAGATATAGGTTCCAGGTTCAACCCCCCCACACACACCACCACAAACCAGAGCTGATCAGTACTCTGGTAAAATCATCATAATCAGAAATGTAGGTTCAAGCCCCCTGTCCCCAGCTGCAACGGGTAAACTTCACAAGTGATGAAGTAGTGCCACAGGTGTCTCCCTTTCTGTCTATTTCCTTTTCTCACCCACTATTAAAAAAACAAACACCAGAATGATGGAGTAATGCTGGCACCAAGCCCCAGAGATAACCCAACTGGTAATAAATAAAATTATTTTCTATTTATTTATTTATATTTATTATAATAGAGACAAAGAGAAACTGGACAAGAGAGGGGGAAATAGAGAAAGAGAAAAAGAAACCTGCAGCTTGTTCCAGCTCCCGTGAAGCTCCTCCACCTGTAGGTATGGTTGGGGCGGACTCCAACTCAGGCTCTGGTGCCTGGTAACTTGTGCGCCTTATTGGTTTCGCCACCACCTCCCCCCCCCCCCAATTATTTTACGAGAGAGAGAGAGAGAGAAATAGAGAGAGGACCTAGAACACCACCATCTGCAGGGGATCCAACTCAGGACCTCAAGCCTGCAAACCAAGTGCTCGACCTACTGTGCCACCTACCCCCACCCACTACGGGTCTTGCTTTTCTTGGCTGACCATTTACAGTCAGGAATGCTTGTAAGTAACGATGTGAGATGACATTGGTGTCCGTACCGACAGAGCTTGTGACGGCCACACGGACAGAGCATGTGACCTGAGCTAGCTTTCTAGTTTTGGAGTCACTGCCCTGGCAGGAAGAGGCTGGGCAGGGCAAGGGGCGCCTTGAAGGCGCGGCTTCCAGACTGACCCCACCCCCGTGGTTTTGGGAGCGCGGCTCAGTGCGAAGGCATGGCTAGGTGTGCTAGAGGATTTGCTGGGTCTTCCATGAGAGATGGTTTGCCATGCAGGTAGGATGCAGGCTCCCATCCAACGGTTGGTTTGAGCCTCCCTAAGTATTAAGGTAAAGGGTGGGTCAGCACTCAGGACCTTCCAGGTGATATTTATACCAATACATTGTCAAAGCAGTTCCTTTTAACCGGAATCGAAGACTTCACGTAATTCAAGTATTGAAAGGTTTTTAAAAAATGTTTTGTTGTCACTATGAGACAAAGTAGATTATTTTCTGTTTTCTTTGACAGAACAGAGAAATTGAGAAGAGGAGAAGAGGGGGGCCGGGCGGTAGTGCAGCGGGTTAAGCGCACATGGCACGAAGCACAAGGACCTGCATAGAGGATCCCGGCTCCCCACCTGAAGGGGGTTCACCTCACAAGTCTGCAGGTGTCTATCTTTCTTTTTCCCTCTCTGTCTTCCCCTCCTTTCTCAAGTTCTCTCTGTCCTCTCCAACAACAACATTACAATAATGATGACAACAACAAGGGCAACAAAATGGAAAAATAGCCTCCAGGAGCAGTGGGTTTGTAGTGCAGGCACCAAGCTGCAACAATAACCCTGGAAGCAGAAAAAGGAGAGGGAGACAAAGGGAGAGAGAAAAATACCTGAAGACCTGCTTCACTGCCTGTGAAGCGTCCCATGCAGGTGGGGAGCAGAGGCTCGAACCTGGGTCCTTAAACATGGTAACATGTATGTTCCAGCACCTGACCCCCAAGACAAAGCATTATCTTTTGGCAAGTCAAGTCTTTGACATCATCTAAAATGAAGGAAGGGTACTTTGGTCTTTCATTAAAAAAAAAATAAGTGAATAGGGGCATGGTGGTGGTGCACCTGGTTGAACACACATGTTACAATGTGTAAGGACCTGGTTCAAGCCCCCTGTCCTCACCTGCAGGGGGAAAGCTTCAAGAGTGGTGAAGCAGGTCTGCAGGTGTCTCTCTGTCTCTATCTATCTCCCTCTTCCTCTCAATTTCTGGCTGTCTCTATCCAATAAATTAATTAATATAATAAAATTAAAATAAATAAATAAAATCTTAATAATGGCAACTGGGGAAAGAGCTCAACTGGCAGAGCAGTGGACTTGCATACCTGTCATTCTGGATTCAGTCCCTAGTGCTTCATGTGCCAGGGTCGTGCTCTGGCTTCTCTCTTTCTGTCTCATGTGAAACTCTCCCTCTCACATGTAATAAACATTAAGAGATTTTATTTTGTTTCTTTTCTTCTTTATTGAGGGATTAGTGGTTTATAGGCAACAGTAAAATACAGTAGTTTGTACATGTGTTCACATTTCCCAGTTTTCCACATAACAATTCAACCCCTTCTGGTTCCTCCTCTGCCATCATGTTCCAGGACCTGAACCCCTCCCTACCCACCCCAGAGTTTTGTTTTGTTTTGTTTTTTTAGTCAGAGCACTGTTCAGCTCTGGCTTATGGTGGTGTCGGAGACTGAACCTGGGACTTTGGAGCCTCAAGCATGAGAGTCCCCAGAGTCCTTTACTTTGGTGCAATGCACTAAACCCAGTCCAAGTTCTGCTTTGTGTCTTTCCTGTTCTTATTTGTCAACTTTTGTCTATGAGTGAGACCTTTCCAGATTTATTCTTCTCTTTCTGACTTGTCTTACTTAGCATAATTCCTTCAAGCTCCATCCAAAATGTATTTTGTCTTATTTTATTTGATCACCACTGAGGTTTCACCACTCTAAAATGACTTTTTCACACACACTCATACACACACGTGTGTGTGTGTACAAACTGAGAGGGAAAGAAGACGCGCAGAGGAAAAGAAAGAGAAACACATGCAGCTGTCACACACAGGACAAAGGTGCCCTCTATCTGAGTAAGCTATTTTGCCAACTTGTAAAAAATTCCTTTTTTTTAATCCTTGCGGACTTTTCTCTATAATCATACACTACAGGTGTTTTTTTTTAAATATTTTTTAAAAATTTATTTATTCCCTTTTATTGCCCTTATTGTTTTATTGTTGTAGTTATTACTGTTGTTGTTATTGATGTCATTGTTGTTGGATAGGACAGAGAGAAATGGAGAGAGGAGGGAAGACAGAGAGGGGGAGAGAAAGATAGATACCTGCAGACCTGCTTCATCGCTTGTGAGGTGACCCCTCTGCAGGTGGGGAACTGGGGGCTCAAACCAGGATCCTTTACTTAGGTCCTTGTGCTTCATGCCATGTGCACTTAACCCGCTGCACCACTACCCGGCCCCCCAACAACGATGACATCAATCACTATGACAATAAAACAAGGGCAACAAAAGGGAAAATAAATAAATAAAATAAATATTTAAAAAACAAACAACAATAACAACAACAATGATAAACAACAAGGGCAACAAAAGGGAAAAAATAGCCTCCAGGAGCAGTGGATTCGTAGTGCAGGCACTGAGTCCCAGCAATAACCCTGGAGGAGAAAAAGAAAGAAAAAAAAAAAAGTTCTTTGTGGGGCCGGGTGGTGGCACACCTGTTTAAGTGCACATGTTACAAGGCTCGAGGGCCCAGGTTCGAGCCCCTGGTCCCCACCTGCAGTACTGCAGGTGTCCTTCTTCCTCTCTAGCTCCCCCTTCCCTCTTGATTTCTGTCTCCATCCAATAAAGATAATAAAAAAATTTTAAAGATCTTTGTAATGAACCATAATAATAATGATTTTTAAAGGTATTTTTTAAACTTTATTTTCCCTTTTGATGCCCTTGTTGTTTTATTGTTGTAGTTATTATTGATGTTGTTATTGATGTCGTCATTGTTGGTTAGGACAGAGAGAAATGGAGAGAGGAGGGGAAGACAGAGAGGGGGAGAGAAAGACAGACACCTGCAGACCTGCTTCACCGCCTGTGAAGTGACTCCCCTGCAGGTGGGGAGCCGGGGGCTCAAGCCGGGATCCTTACAGGTCCTTGCCTTTGCGCCACGTGCGCTTAAGCCGCTGAGCCAGACTCCCAATAATAAAGATTAAGGAAAAGAAGTCACAATCTCCTGTCCTCGACAGACCTTTGCCAATATAAATGAACATAGTTTGGGGACATTTTGCACGAGCTTCTCCTCCTGGGTTGGTGCCTGTGCAGTTATCCCACCCACTCCCCTTAACACCTCCCACCCGCTCCCTTTTTGTGTCTCAGAAAGGGACAGCAAGAAGAGTGGAACTATAGCACTGGCTTCCCGGAGCAAGGCCACCAACTGCCTCTCAGAGCTTAGTCCTGGGTGTTCAGGGAGGCAGGACTAGCTTCCTTGGGTCAGCTAATGGTTGAGGGTAAAGCTGAGGGCAGAGTCCTTTCCTTGAAAGATGGGTGAGTGAAGAAACCAAGGCAAAAATTTCCAGTTTCCCCTCAAAATGCTGGAAAAATGAACCTCGACTGTGGGAAACAATATAATGGTTCTGCAGAAAAACTTGCATGCCTGAGACTCTGAGGCCCTGAGTTCAATATCCACCACCACTATAGGCCAGAGTTGAGCAATGGTCTGGTCTCTATTTTTCTTTCATGAAAATTAAATTAAAAAACTATATATTAGTGGGAGAGATAAAGCATAATGGTTATACAAAAAGACCCTCATGCTTGAAGCTCTGACATCCCAGGTTTAACCCTCTGTACTACCATAAGCCAGAGCTGAGCAGTGATCTGGAAAAACAAAAGTGTTGTTAAAATATATATTTTTTTATTTTAATGAAGAGAAATATAGAGAGATCAGAGCTCTGCTCAACTCTGGCTTATGGTGGTGTGGGGATTGAACCTCAGACTTTGTTGCCTCAGACATAAACAGTCTACTGCATAAAACCATTATGCTATCTTCCCCACCCAGTAAATAATTTTTTTTCTATTGCCACCAGGGTTATTGCTGGAGCTTACTGCTGGCACTACAAATCCTCCATCCCTGCTGGCCATTTCTTTTTCTTTCTACTTTATTTTTATTTTACGGGACAAAGAAATTGAGAGGGAAGAGGAGATAGACAGACAGAAAACTCACTGCTATAATTTAGCATTGACTGCCTTCCTTGGGGGACAATGCTCCCCACACCTTCCTCTCTATCTTCTGCCAATGGAAGCAGAAAAGCAACATGTTTTATTTATTTATTTATTTATTTATTTATTTAGCCACCAGGGCTATAAATCACTGGGACTCTGTGCTTGCATGACATATCCACTGCTCCTAGTGGCTTTTTATTTATTTTTTTAAAGTAGACTCATCATATATTATTGGATAAAGACAGAAATCGAGAAGGGGAGATAGAGAGGGAGAGAGACACCAGCAGCACTGCTTCACCACTCACAATACTTTCCCCCTGCAGGTGGGGACCAGGGGCTTGAACTTGCATCCGTGTGCACTGTAATGTGAGCACTTAAACAGTTGCACCACTGCCTGGTCCCTATATTAAAGCAATCTTTTTTAATTATGAAAGAGAAAGAGACAGAGAGAGAACCAGAGTATCACTTTGGTACATGCCATGCCAGGAATCAAACCCAGGCCTTGCTTGAAAGTCCAATGCCTTCTCCACTGTGCCACCTTCCAGGCTTCAAAAAAAAAAAAAAATCCTTATCTTCTCATCAGCCCTCTTGCATGTAGGTGGCCAGAAACTTTGACCCACCACACCATCCAGCATGCCTAATGCCTGCTTGAATTTTAAAGCCGCCCTGAACCTTTGGCAGACCTATGTCTATAATTTTATTTCTAAAAATAATAACGCACATTACAAACGTATATAAATGTTAAAGCAGGGGAAAAAAGTAAAACAAAAAACCTTCCCTACAGTCGTGCCACCCAGAGGCAGTCCTTATTAACATCGAGATCTGTTTCCTTTCTGGTTTTTTAACTGCATTTTTCTGCAACTGAGGTCATGCTGTATACCTCATTTTCTGCTCTCATTTTGTGCACTTGTTACAACACTTTCCCATATCACTAAAAAAAAAAAAAACTCTGAAAACGTAAAAATCTTTTCCATATTGATTTTTTTAATTACAAAAATGCATGCTGTCAATAATTAAAACATCAGGAATATGTCAAGGAAGAAGTCAAATTTCTCCTTCCCTCCTCTTTCTCCATCCCAACCACTATGCCTCAGACCTGAAATTCTTTTAACAGTTGACCTTTTTTTTAATCCTTGCGGACTTTTCTCTATAATCATACACTACAGGTGTTTTTTTTTTAATATTTTTAAAAAATTTATTTATTCCCTTTTATTGCCCTTATTGTTTTATTGTTGTAGTTATTACTGTTGTTGTTATTGATGTCATCGTTGTTGGATAGGACAGAGAGAAATGGAGAGAGGAGGGGAAGACAGAGAGGAGGAGAGAAAGACACCTGCAGACCTGCTTCACAGCTTGTGAAGCGACTCCTCTGCAAGTGGAGAACCCAGGGGATCCACCAGGATCCTTACGCAGGTCCTTGTGCTTTGCGCCACCTGCACTTAACCCACTGCGCTACCGCCTGACTCCCTACAGGTGTTTTTAAATCTAATTTATTCTGAGGGCCACTGAGTAGCACATCGGCATGAAGTGCAAGGACCGGCGCAAGGATCCCAGTTCAAGCCCCCGGCTCCCCACCTGCAGGGGGCGCTGCTTCACAAGCGGTGAAGCAGGTCTGTAGGTGTCTATCTTTCCCCTCCCTCTCTGTCTTCCCCTCCTTTGTCAATTTCTCTCTGTCCTGTCCGACAGCAATAACAAGAAGGGTAACAAAAATGGGAAAAATAGCCTTCAGGAGCAGTGGATTTGTAGTGCAGGCACTGAGCCCCAGCGATCACCCTGGGAAAAAAAGTCTTAAAAAAAAATCTATCTTGTTCTTCCCCCCCCCCTTTTTTTAATAGAGACAGAGAGAAACTGAGAGGGAAAAGAGAGATAGAGAGGGAGAAAGAGAGACGCCTGTATCACTGCCTCAACACCCATGAAATTTCCCCTCTGTAGGTGGAGGCAGGGGCTTGAACCTGGATCCTTGTGCACGATGACATGTACAATCAACTGGCTGTGCCACCGCCTGATCCCTCCTATTTTTAACAAACCTAAAACTAGGTTTTCAGGTCAAGGTGTGTCTTGGAGATATTTCCTTATTGGTACCTGAGGACCCACTGAATTTTTTCATAATATTTTTTTTCCTCCAGGGTTATTGCTGGAACTCGGTGCCTGCACTACGAATCTACTGCTCCTGGGGGACATTTTCCCCCATTTTGTTGCCCTGTTATTGTTATAGCTGTTGTTGTTGGATAGGACAGAGAGAAATCGAGAGAAGAGAGGAAGATAGAGGGGGGAGAGAAAGACACCTGCAAACTTGCTTTCACTGCCCGTGAAGGATTCTGACGTCAGTCCTTGTGTTTTGTGCCAAGTGCGCTTAACCCAGTGCGCAACCGCCTGAGTACCTTTTCATAATCTTCTTTTAGTTGCTGTTGTTGAGCGGCAAAGAGAGAATGAAAGAGACCACAACACTGAAGCTTCCTTCAATGCGGTGGGAGTAGGGACTGAACCTGGGTCACACACATGGCATAGCAGTGAACTAACCAAACAAACTAGTGCTCCAATCCTGCCCTTTTTATTAAATCTTTTTTTAAGATTTATTTTATTTATTTAAACAGTGATAGGTAGGTAAATAGAGAACCAGATCATCATTGTGGTACATTCGATACTGGGGATCAAAATCAGGACCTCATGCTCACACTTTATCCACTGACACACCTCCTGGAACACAGACCCACTGCATTCTAAGAATACTGCTAAAGCAATTCTTCTATAGATGTGCCATAAATACTTTGCCATTTAGGATATTCTTAATTACATACACAACTTCTCTGTGTATAAGAATGAGCAGTCATCTTGGATGGAGTCCTAGAAATGACAAAATATATGTGCATCTTAACATTGTGTTGGATGCAAAACTGCTTCCTTTTAGAAGGCTCGGAACATTACAGCCCCGTCCATGCTGTGCACAGCTTTGGAAGATACTAGGATTGTGAGGTGCTGTATCACCTGGTGACTTAGTTAGTGGGTAACACTTTGTCATGGGACCCAAGAGTCTTGGGTTCAAATCTCAGCTCCGTCACTCACTGTGCTTTTTCTTCTTAATCATTTTATTTGTTTATCTATTTATTTATTTGGATAGAGACATAAATTGAGAGGAAATGGGGAGATAGAAAGGTAGACAACTGTAGACCTGCCTGCTTCCCCACTCATGAAGCTTCCCCCTGCAGGTGGGGACCTGAGACTTGAACCTGGGTACTTGCATATGGTAATGTGTGTGCTAACTGGGTGTGCCATCACCCAGTCTTTAATGACTGACTTGATATTTTAGTTTTCTCATCTAAAACTGAAGATGATAATTATAAGTCCTCTTTTGTTGTGTTATCTTGAGCATCAAAAATAAATAAATGAATAAATAAAATAAAATAGCATGTAAAACACCTCAGTATCTGGTTCCAAGTAAGGAGTTCTGTAAGTGGTGAGTCAATATCACTGGCATTTACTTAATTCTTCTGTTATTTGGAGCATTTGTAATGTGTGTGCTTAGCCAGGTGCTACGGAAGAAGGGCAAACGCTAGAAGAAGAAGAAGAAGGAGGAGGAGGAGGAGGAGGAGGAGGAGGAGGAGGAGGAGAAGAAGAAGAGGAAGAAGAAGAAGAAGAAAAAGAAGGAGGAGGAGGAGGAGAAGAAGAAGAAGGAGAAGAAGAAGAAGATTTAGAAGAAGAAGAAGAAGATTTAGAAGAAGAAGAAGAAGAAGAAGAAGAAGAAGAAGGAGAAGAAGCAGCAGCAGCCAGGTGTGCCACCGCCTGGCCCCTATTTGGAGCATTTGTGTAGATGCGATTCTTGGGCTGGTGAAGCAGCTCACCTGGTTAGCACACTGTTTTGCCCTGTATGCAACTCAGGTTTGAGCCCAGCCCCAACCACATTGAAGGGAGCTTTGGTGTTGTGGTCTCTTTCCTTTATTATTTTATTTTATTTTTATTTTATTTTATTTTTGTCACCAGGGTTATTGCTGGGTTTTGCTGCCATCATGACAAATCTGTTGGTCCTGGTGGCTCTCTCTCTCTTTTTTTTTTTAAATGGAGATAGAAATTGAGAAGGAAGGGGGAATAGAAAGAGAAGAAAGGGGAGTCTGGCGGTAGCGCAGGGGGTTAAACGCAGCGGGTTAAGCGCAGGTGGCGCAAAGCGCAAGGACCGGCATAAGGATCTTGGTTCGAGCTGCTGGCTCCCCCACCTGCAGGGGAGTCGCTTCACAGGCGGTGAAGCAGGTCTGAAGGTGTCTTTCTCTCCCCCCCTCTGTCTTCCCCTCCTCTCTCCATTTCTCTCTGTCCTATCCAACAGTGACACCAATAACAACAACAACAACAACAACAACAATAAAACAACAAGGGCAACAAAAGGGGTAAATAAATAAATAATAATAAATAATATTTTTAAATAGAAAGAAAGAGAAACATGCAGCTTTGCATCACCACTCTTGAAGAGTTCCCCCACAGGAGGAGATCAGGGGCTTGACCCCATATCCTTGCATATGGTAATGTGCACTCTACCACTGCCTAACCTCTGTTGTGGCCTTTTCTACCCTCTCTCTTTGCCTCTCTGTATAAATAAATAGATATGATTCTTTAGCATGCTTTGATCTTTTAAAATATGTTATTTATTTTAATAAGACAGATACAGAGAGTGGTCCGGGAGGTGGCGCATTGGTAAAGCTTTGGACTCTCAAGCATGAGGTCCTGAGTTCGATCCCCGGCAGCACATGTGCCAGAGTGATGTCTGGCTCTTTCTCTCTCCTACTATCTTTCTCATAAATAAATAAAATATTTTAAAAAAAAGACATACAGAGAATGGAGAGAGACACCACAGCACTGCTTAGCTCTGGCTTCCGGTGGTACTGGGGATTGAACCTGAGACCTCAAAGCCTCAGGCATGAAATGCAGAACCATTAGGCTATCTTCCCAGTCCAAAGGACTGTATCAATTTTCCCTTTGACTGGATGATTTTTTAAAATATTTTATTTACTTATTAATGACAACGATAGGAGGAGAGAGAAAGAACCAGACATCACTTTGTACATGTGCTGCCAGGGGGTAGAACTTGGGACCTCATGCTTGAGAGTCCGATGACTTATCTACTGTGCCACCTCCCGGACCACTGACTGGGTGATTTTTTTAAATTTACATGTTTATCTAAATACCTAAATGATGTAGTATTAAATAATTTCCATGTCCCTTGGCACTTTAATGCAATACTTTTTCAGAAGAAAACCCATCCCTTGCCCATAACAAATAGTCATGGGTTGCTTAAGATGATTTTGGTTTTGTTTTAGAGATTTGATTTGTGCCCCAAGAAGTAGAGAGTGGATTAATCATTGGACTTTCATGTATGAGGTCCTGAATTCAATCCCTGGAGTAGCGTGTGTTAGAATGAAACTCTCTCGCCATTCCTCCCCCCTCCCTCTGCACATAAATAAATATACTCATACTCAATATGTCTGATATTACATTGGTTAAGTGCACATGTACCATGTTCAAGCATCTGCATTCAAGAGTCTCTTTGAATAACCATTATGCTGTCACCCATGTGGTTTTCTACCACCTTCACATCTCCCTGATGATCTTCCTTTGTTCTGTTCTGTTTTGGCTTATTGCCACCAAGGTTATTGCTGGGGCTCAGTGCCTGCTCATGACCACTATTTCTGGTGGAATACATCTGTAGGAGGGGGGAGGAGGAGGGGGAGGGAGTAGCACCCGCTGCATTGTTCCTAAAGCTTATCCCTCTGCAGGTGGGGACCAGGGCTTGAACCCAGGACTTGTACATGGGTAATGTGTATGCTCAACCAGGTATGCCATTGCAGGGCATCTCCCTGATAACTTTCTAAATAGTCCGCTGGACTCCACCCGGAAGAGGGGAAAAAGCCTCCTCCATCTCAGATTACACAAAGGGAAGAGGGCCCAGCTGGTGGGTGTCGGTGCGGGGAGGCTGAAGAGCCCAGGGTCCCACCCAGAGCGACGAGGCTGGGACAGGAAGGCAGCTTTGCATCGCGCTGGCTCATAATGAGAGCTCGGTGGTCCAACAAGGTCGCATGTGAACCGTAAATAGCCGCGTTTACAAGCACCCAGCAAGCCTTGCCTTCTGGCCGGGTCTCGCCTCGCCTCGCCTGCCTTGCCTCGCCTGGGGCGTTTGGAGGGGGGAACCCCCCACCCCAGCACAGACGCTGGAGGTGCTGAGCCTGGAGGTGGTTTACAGCCAGCAGGAGGGAAAGCCTGGTGCAGTGGAGACACTGAATAAGGAGGCAGGCCCGGAACTCAGCTTACACTTAGAGCTGGAGGTAGGAGATAGTTCGCCCAGTAAGGTGCATGCTTTGCCATGGATAAGGACCCAGCATCACATGATAGGTGCTATGGCGATGGAAGAAGCTCAGGTGCTGTGTTGTGTCCTCTCTCTCTCTCTCTCTCTCTCTCTCTCTTTCTCCCTCTCCCCCTCCCTCTCTCTATCTCTCTCTCAAGTTAAAAGAATGAATGAAAGGACCGGCATAAGGATGCAGGTTCACGAAGGCGGTCAAGCCCCCGGCTCCCCACCTGCAGGGGTGTCGCTTCACAGGCGGTGAAGCAGGTCTGCAGGTGTCTCTCTTTCTCTCCCCCTCTCTGTCTTTCCTTCCTCTCTCCATTTGTCGCTGTCGTATCCAACAACGACGACATCAATAACAACAACAATTATAACAATAAAAAGGGCAACAAAAGGGAATAAATAAATAAATATTTTTTAAATGAATGAATGAAAAGAGGCCAGCAAGATAGTTCACCTGGACGGTGTGTTTCCTTCACCGTGCACATGAGCCCAGCCTCCACCTTACTGAAGGGAGCTCTGGTGCTGTGGTGTCTTTTTCTGTGTGTCTCATTTGCTTCCTCTCTCTCTTTCAGATTTTATTTATTTTTAATACTTTGGTTATTATTTAGAAGGGGGATAAAGGAGGAGAGAAATAGCTGCAGATTCTTCTTCAGCACTTGAGAGGCTTCCTGCTACAGGTGGGGAGTGGGAGCTTGAACCTGGGTCCTCGCTCTTAGTACTTTATGCACTTAACTCCGTGCACCCCTGCCCAGTCCCTTCTTCTCTTTTCCTTTCTTTTTTCTTTTCTCTACTTCTCTTTTCTTTTCCTTTCTCTTCTAGCTTTAGGGTTTCATTATTTTTTTAATTGGACTTTTTTTTTTTCTAAACACTTATTTATTTTGGATAGAGATAGAGAAAAATCGAGAGGAAAGGGGGAGCTAGAGAGGTAGAAGAAAGAGCACTGCTTCATTACTTGGGACGTTTCCCCCCTGCAAGTGGGAACCAAGGGCTTGAGCCCTGGACCCTTGCTCACTGAAATTTGCTCACTCAGCTCTGCCACCATCTGGACCCTAGGGTTTATTTCTTTATTTTCTAGAGAGCGGGAAGAGAGAGAGAGAGAGAGAAAGAGAGAGAGAGAACTTAGAGAGAAAAAACACAATAGCCTCCCACATGCAAGGAGGATGCTTCACAAGCAGTGAAGCAAGATTACAGGTCTCTCTCTCTCTCCACCCCTCTCCATCTTCCTTTCTTTTGTCATTTTCTATCTATCCTACTTAATAAAATGGGGGAAGGAATGGTCTCCAAGAGCAGTGGATTAGTAGTGCAGGCATTGAGCCCCAACGATAACTGAAGGCAAAAATAAAGGGGACGGGGAGGGAAGGAAAGAGAACCAAGGTCACAACCATGGCCCACGGCTCTGTGCCTGGTACAGAACTCTCTAAGATGCTGGCAAGCTTTGAAGCTGGCAGATCAGGGGACTGGGAGCACCTTATAGGTATGTCTTTCCTTAGTAGGACAGCAAAGATGCCCCAGATTTCCCAGGCAGAATTGTCTCTTTGAGATACTGTATACAGGGTGAGAGATTGAGACAACACAGAGGTTCTGCAAAAGACTTTTCATGCCTGAGGCTCTGAGGACCCAGGTTCAATCCCCAGCACCACCCTAAGCCAGAGATGAGAAGTTCTCTGGTTTCTCTCTCTCAATCTCTCATTAGAATGAAACAAACAGGGCTGGAGAAATAGCATAATGGTTATGCAGACTTCTTTCATGACTGAGGCTCTGAGGTCCCAGGTTCAATCCCCTGTACCACTATGGTCAGAGCTGAGCAGTGTTCTGGGGTGTATCTCCTTCTTTCTGGTCTCTTTCATTAAAAATAAGCAGATAAAGTACTACAAATAATAGTATAATAAATAGAAAAATGTCTACATATATAATATCAAAGATACTGTATGCATACTTCTGTATCCCCAGGATCCAGCATGGCTCATGGCCTAGAAAGATCTTCAGACATGTCTTTTCCAAGCCTCAAAGGTGCTCACAAATACTTTCTTTGCAGCGATTTCATGTCATGGCATTCACAGGAAATGGCCACAGTTTCATGGAATGTCTGAGTGAACTAGAGAGAACTTGGAGACATCTGTGTGGGGCTTGATGGAAAAACTGTGCTGTTCTAATATTAAAATATTATAAGATAAAATATCAAGCAATTAGAGAACCCGTTAAAGGTTGAATGGCTATAAAATTTTCCAAATAAAACATTTTCACATTTTTAATGAGAAACTTGAGCTTGTGTCCATCAAAAACATTGTGTAAAGTGTTTTGCTTCACTTTTTGCATCCACAGTGTTATGATTTCAATGTGGCATGGGATAGTTTTCCCCTTATTTTGTACAGTGGGTCTCAGCATCTCCCCAAAGTTGTGCAGTCTTCAATGTCTTGTCTGTAGAACAGGATAATGGGGGCTAGGGAGAGAGCATAATGGTTCTGCCAATGACTTTCACGCCTGAGGTTCTGAGGTCCCAGGTTCAATCCCCAGCTCCATAAGCCAGAGCTGAGCAGTGCTTTTGTCTTTTTCTGTCTCTCTTTCTCTCTCTCTCATTAAAATAAAATAAATAAAATATTTTTAAAATAAAAGAAGGAGATGGGGAGGAAGACGAGGAAGAGAAAAAGAAGAGGGGAGAAGAAGAAGAAAATGATGTACTCAGCTTCATAACACTGCTGCAAAGGAGAAATGAGATGATGAATCAAAAGTGCATATGAATCAACGATTGCCACCTCAATATACTTCACCTCAGACTGTGTCCAGAGACTTCACGTGTGGAATGACAACCCTTCAGCTTCATTACTCGGGTGAGACCTTTCCTTTTATAGTACACTCTAATTTCATCTCAGGTCGTTCACTTTCTAACAAAGTCCCATAACCTAGATATACACCAGTTTCTGTGAGAGAGAGCTTATGTTCACACGTACCCATAAACTACTGCAAAATATATACCTGAAAGCAGAAGTACACTAGAGTTTGCAGTGAGTACCTCCCTAACACTTCCTCTCCACTATTCCAAGCATTGGGTCCATGATTGCTCAACAATTTGTTTGGCTTTGTATGTTAACTCTCTTTTCAATCACCAGGTTCCAGATGCCATCAGGATGCTGGCCAGGCTTCCCTGGATTGAAGACCCCACCAATGTGTCCTGGAGCTCAGCTTCCCCAGAGACACACCCTACTAGGGAAAGAGAGAGGCAGACTGGGAGTATGGACCGACCAGTCAACGCCCATGTTCAGCGGGGAAGCAATTACAGAAGCCAGACCTTCTACCTTCTGCAACCCTCAATGACCCTGGGTCCATGCTCCCAGAGGGATAGAGAATGGGAAAGCTATCAGGGGAGGGGGTGGGTTATGGAGATTGGGTGGTGGGAATTGTGTGGAGTTGTACCCCTCCTACCCTATGGTTTTGTTAATTAATCCTTTCTTAAATAAAAAAAAAGTGCATATGATAGCAGCTGGGTAGGTGGTGTAGTGGGGTAAAGCACTGGACTCTCAAGCATGGGGTCCTGAGTTCAATCCTCAGTATTGCATGTACTGGAATGATACTATAATTCTCTCTCCTTTTCAAGTAAATAAATAAATAATACAACTCAGAAGACAATATAATGGTTATGCAAAAAGACTTTCATGCCATGCTTGAGGCTTTAAAGTCCCAGGTTCAATCCCCAGCACCACCACAAACCAAAGCTGAGCAGTGCTCTGGTCTTGCTCTCTTTGTATCTCTCTCATTAAAAAAAAAAAAAGAGAAAGAGCAAGAGATATCTTTTTTTTTCCCCCTTCAGGATTATGCTGGGGCTCAATGCCTGCACTACAAATGCACTACTTTTGGAGGCCATTTTTCCCCATTTTATTGGATAGGATAGAGAAATTGAGGAGTCAGGTGGTGGTGCAGGGGTGGGGTGGTGGCGCACCTGGTTGAGCGCACATGTTACAATGCTCAAGGATCTGGGTTCAAGCCCCTGGTCCCTACCTGCAGGGGGAAAGCTTCACAAGTCGTGAAACAGAGCTGCAGGTGTCTCTCTGTCTCTCTCCCTCTCTATCTTCCCCTTCCTCATTTTCTGGCTATTTCTATCCAACACATAAATAAAGATAATAAAAAAAGAAAATTAAAAAGAGAGAAAGAAATTAAGAGGGGAGAGGAAAATGGGGGGAGATGGACACACCTGCAGACCTGCTTTACACTTGTGAAGCAACCCCGCTTCAAGTGGGCAGTCAGGGGCTGGACTGGCATAAGGATTACGCAAGGATTGGCATAAGGAGCCCCTGGCTCCCCACCTGCAGGGGAGTCGTTTCACAGGCAGTGAAGCAGGTCTGCAGGTGTCTTTCTCTCTCCTTCTCTGTCTTCCCCTCCTCTCTCCATTTCTCTCTCTGTCCTATCTAACTACGATGACATCAGTAACAACAACAATAATAATTACAGGGGAGTCGCTTCATAGGTGGTGAGGCAGGTCTGCAGGTGTATATCTTTCTCTCCCCCTCTTTGTCTTCCCCTCCTCTCTCTATTTCTCTCTGTCCTATCCAACAACAAGGACATCAATAACATCAACAATAATAACTACAATAAAACAACAAGGGCAACAAAGGGGAAAATAAATAAATAAATAAATAAATATTAAAAAATTAAATATATATATATATATATATATATTGCCTCCAATTAAGTGTGATCCATTTCAATCTCCAGCACCACCAGAAGTCAGAGCTGAGCAGTGCTTTGGTAATACATACATACATACATGCATTTAAATACATTTTAAGATCTCAGAGTGATAGGGAGTGGGGCCATGGCGCACCGGGTTACATGCACATAGTACTAAGTGCAAGGACCCTCACAATGATCTGGGTTCAAGCCTCCACTCCCCATTCAGAGGGGATGCTTCACATGCTGTGAAGCAGGTCTGTAAGTGTCTTTCTTTCTCTCTCTCTGTCTCCCCCTCTTCTCTCAATTTCTGTCCTATCCAATAAAGTAGAAAAATGGCTGCCAGGAGCAGTGAATTCCTTCTGCAGGCATTACCCAGGAGCCACAACAAATATATAAATTCAATGTTATCAACTGATAACTGGTCTCATTTGGCTTGGGCTTCCTCCTCCCCCTTCAGAAAAGCTTCATTCAAAGATTTAATGTGTGTTTGTATTTATTTATGATTTGTTCACATATTAGTGAAAGAAAGAGAGCTAGAACAGCACCCTGTTACATGTGATGCTGGTGATCAGAACTCAGGACCTCATGCTTCAGGGCTCAAGGCTTTCTCCACTATGCCACTTCCCAGACCACAAATTCTAAGATGAGTAAAAAATAATGTTGATTGAAAAACAAGATCAGAAGAGAAAACACTAAGCAGAACCTGGACTGGAGCTGGTGTATTGCACCAAAGTCAAAGACTCTGGGGTGGGTGGTGGGGAGAGTCCAGGAAAAGGATGACAGAGGACCTAGTGGGGGTTGTATTGCTATGTGGAAAACTGAGAAATGTTATGCATGCACAACCTATTGTATTACTTTTGAATGTAAAACATTAATCCCCCAATAAAGGGAAATATTTTTTAAAAAGTTATAATATGCTAGATTAAAAAATAAATGAATATGGAGTTAGGTGGTAGCACAGTGGGTTAAGTGCAAGTGGCGCAAAGCACAGGGACCCGCGTAAGGATCCCGGTTCGAGCCCCTGGCTCCCCACCTGCTGAGGAGTTGCTTCACAGGCAGGTGTCTATCTGTCTTTCACCTCTCTGTCTTCCCCTCCTCTCTCCCATTTCTATTTGTCCTATCCAACAACGATGACATCAATAACAACAACAATAATAACTACAACAACAATAAAAAAACAACAAGGGCAACAAAAGGGAAAATAAATATTTAAAAAAAATTAAAATATAAATAAATAGCAAAAAATTAAAAAATATAACTAACTAATTAAATAAATAATGTTGATTGGGCTGGAAAGATAGCTCCCTTAGTAGGGTACTTGCCTTGCCATAAGTGAGACCCTGGCACCACATGGGAAGCCTATGGCATCAGAAGTGTGGTGACTCTTCCTCTCTATCTCTTTCTGAATTAGAAAGCAGTCTGAGAGGGCTGGGGAGATAGCATAACTGTGATGCAAAAGATTTTCATGCCTGTAGTTTCTGGGTCCTGGGTTCAACCCCTAAGCCAGAGCAGAGAGTACTCTAGTGCTTGCGCCAAAGCATGCCTGGTCTAGGGTGAGAAGATAGCTCACCTGGTAGGGTGTACACTTTATCATGTGCTAGGCCCTGAGTTGGCACTCCCAGCACCACAATGGAGTACAAGAAAGGCCATATGGGAATCCATGTACAGCACCAGGGGAAGCTTCGTGAGTAGTGGAGCAGTGCTGTGGTGCTGGCTTTTCCTTCTCTCTGACTTTCTTTGTCTCTATCTAAAAGTACAAGGAGGAATAGAGCTAGATGGATTGTGTTTTCTTTCTCTTCTGGCAAAAAAGAAAAAGTTAGGGAGTCGGGGTGGTAGCGCAGCGGGTTAAGCGCACGTGGTGCAAAGTGCAAGGACCCGCCTAAGGATCCCAGTTGGAACCCCCAGCTCCCTACTTACAGGGGAGTCGCTTCACAAGCGGTGAAGCAGGTCTGCAGGTGTCTATCTTTCTCTCCCCCTCTCTGTCTTCCCCTCCTCTCTCCATTTCTCTGTCCTATCCAACAACGGCGACATCAACAACTACAACAATAAAACAAGGGCAACAAAAGGGAATAAATAAATATTTTTTAAAAAAGAAGAAGAGGAGGAGGAAGAAGAAGAGGAAAAGGAAGGGGGCAAGGGGAAGAGGAAGCGAAAGAAGACAAAGACTACAACCTGATGGCATTCAGAAAAAACTGCTTCCACTCCTTTCACTCGACTCGCACCTTTCCCTGCCTCACATATGCTGGTTTGTGATGGCCATTTCCTGGACCCTGGGTTTTATGTGGTTGTAATCCTGTGGGTAGCATTTCTGTGCAACACTCCTCTCTTCCAGTCTTCAGATAAAGGATCATATGGCAGGCAAGAGCCTGGGTCCTGGAATCTCCACACCTCCCCTGGATCACTGCCTAAGGCTCCTGCATCTGTCTCCATTCCTGTCCAGTGAGCTCCTACTTGGACCCCCTTGTAGTGCTGTTTTAAGGATTAAAGGACGTATGTCAGGTATATGTGGAGAAGACAAGGATTTGATAAGTAAGGGATTTTTATCCTTTATCTTTTTTGTCTGTGTAAACACCATGCCTTTGCTGTTAGACATTTAGGAGGTTTGTAAATTCTGTCTTTGTTCAAGATTTATTTTTTATTTATTTTTTAATTGACAGGGACTTGACAGTAGTGCACCCATTTGAGTACACATATTACCATGCACAAGGATCTGAGTTCAAGCCCCTGCTCCCCACCTGCAGGGGAGATACTTCACAAGCTGTAAAGTAGGTCTGCAGGTGTCTATCTTCTCTCCCTCTCTCTCCCTTCCCATCTTAATTTCTCTCTGTCCTATCCAATAAAATAAAAATAAAAATAAAGGAAAAAATGGCCACTGGAAGTGAAGAATTCGTAGTGCCAGCACCAAGCCCCAGTGATACCCCTAGTGGCAATAAATAATAATAAGATCATTGTTAGTGAGAAAGAGAGAGTGAGAAAGTCCAGCTTAGGGAGTCGGGCTGTAGCACAGCGGGTTAAGCGCAGATGGTGCAAAGCACAAGGACCAGCATAAGGATCCCAGTTTGAGTCCCCGGCTCCCCACTGCAGGAGAGTCGCTTCACAAGCGGTGAAGCAGGTCTACAGGTGTCTATCTTTCTCTCCCCATCTCTGTCTTCCCCCATCTCTCTCCATTTCTCTCTGTTCTACCTAACAACGACAACAATAATAACTACAATAATAAAACAACAAGGGCAACAAAAGGGAATGAATAAATAAATAAATACTTAAAAAAAAAGAAAGTCCAGCTTAAACCTGGGTGACACACATAGCAAAGAAGCACACTACCTAAATGAGATATTTTTGCCAATCCAAAAGACAAGTTATTATTTTTTGAAAGATTTATTTATTTATGAGAAGAAGAGAAAGAGAATCAGAGCATCACTTTGGTACATGCAATGCTGGGGACTGAACTTGGGGGCTCAGGCTTGAGAGTCCAATGCTTTATCCACTACACCATCTCCTAGGCCAACAGATTATAATTATTACTATTATTATATATTATTGTTGTTAATTATCATTATTTGTTACCAGGACCTTTCACCTGGGATGTCACACTGGCATAATTCCACTATTCCTGCATTCA